>NW_027206373.1:0-310000 GCF_024711535.1 Dipodomys merriami
ACCCTAAATTTTACCCTCACGCTAACACTTACCCTAACCCTAAACCTAACCCTCACATTAACCCTAAACCTAACCCTCAGCCTAACCCTTATCCTAACCCTAAACCTAACCCTAACCCTCAACCTAAACTTAAACCTAACCCTAACCCTAACACTAAACTTCATCCTACCCGAACCCTCACACTCACCCTCCACATCACCCTCAGCCAAACCCTAATCTTAAAACTAATCCTAACACTCACCCTCATCCTCACCCTAACTCTAACACTAAACCTAACCCTAACACTCACAATCACCCTCACCCTAATCCTAACCGTATCCCTAACCCTAACCCTAACCCTAACACTCACCATAACCCTCACCCTATCCCTAACACTAACCCGAACCCTCATCCTCACACTAAACCTCACCCTAATCCTTAAGCTCACCAGAACCCTAACCCTAATCCTAACCCTAATTCTCACCATAACCCTAACCCTCATGCACACACTAACCTTCACCCTCACCCTTACCCTCACCCTAAAACTCACCCCAAACCAAAACTTAACCCTAAACCAAAACCTAACCCTCACCTTCAAACTCACCCTAACACTAACCCTAACCCTAACCCTAACCCTCACTCTCACCCTCACCCTAATCCTCACACTCACCCTAAACCTCACCCTAACCGTAACCCTACACCTCTCCGTAACTCTCAAATTAACCCTAACCCTAACCTTACCATTCACCCTCACCCTGACCCTCAACCTCAGACTAATCCTAACCCTAACCCTATTCCTAATCCTAACGCTTAGCCACATTTTCAACCTAAACCTAACCCTAACCCTAACCCTCACCCACAACCTCACCCTCACCCTCACCCTCACCCTAAACATCACCCTAACCCTAACCTTTACCCTAACCTTAACCATAACCCTCACCCTAAACCTAACCTCAGCTTAACCCTCACCCTCACCCTAATCCTCACCCTAACCCTATCCCTTACCTAAATGAAACCCTCACCCTGACCCTCACCCTAACCCTAACTCTAACAATAACCCTAACACTAACTCTAACCCTAACCCTAAAACTCACCCTAAAACTAAGCCTAAACCTCACCCTCACCCGCATCCTAGCCCTAACCCTCACAGTAACCATAACCTTAACACTCAGCCTAAACCTCATCCTAACCCTAACCCTAAACCTAACCCTCAACCTCATCCTAACGCTCACCTTCATTTTCACCCTCACCCTCACCCTAACCCTAAACCTAACCCTCATCCTCAATCTCACCCTCTCCCGCAACCTCACACTAACCCTCACCCTCACCCTCACCCTCACACTAACACTAAACCTCACATTAAACAGCACCCTAACCCTAAACCTCACGATCACCCTAACCCTAACCCTAACACTAACCCTAACCCTCACTATCAACCTAAACCTCACCCTAATCCTTAAACTCACACTAACCCTATCCCGAACCCTAACCCTCAAACTAACCCTAACACTCACCCTAACCCTATCCCGACACCTCACCCTAACTGTCACCTTAATCCTAACCCTAACCCTAACCCTCACCCTCACCCTAACCTTCACCATAACCCTAACCTTCACCCTAACCCTAAGCCTCAAACACACCCTAACCCTCACCCTCACCCCACCCTTCACCCTCACCCGAACACTCACCCTTACCCTCAGCCTCACCCTCAAAATAAACATCACCCTAACCCTAACTCTCACCCTAACACTAACCCTAAACTTCACCATAACCCTAAGCCTCAACCTAACCTTAACCTTCACCCTGAAACTCACCCTAACCCAAACGTAACCCTAAACCTCACCCTAACCCTTGCCCTAACCCTAACACTCACCCTAAAACTAACCCTCAACCTCCCACTAACCCTCACACTATACCTAAAACTAACACTCTTCTTCAACCTCTACCTCACCCTAACCCTAACCCTAACCCTCATCCTAACCCTAACACTAAACATAATGCTAACCCTAAATCTCACCCTCAGCCTAACCCTCACCCTAAACCTTAACCTCACCCTAACCCTAACCCTAACCCTCAGACTAAACCTATCCCTCACCCTAAACCTAACCCTAAACCTCACACTAAACCTAACCCTCACCCTAATCCTAACCTTACCCCTCATCCTAACCCTCACCCTAAAAGTAACCCTAACCCTAATCCTCACCCTATCCCCAATCTGAACTCTAACCCCAACCCTCCCCCTCCCCCTAAACCTAATGCTAACCCTAACCGTCCACCTCTCCCTAACCCTCACCCTAACACTTTCCCTCACCCTAACCCACCCTAAAAGTTACGCACACCCTAAATGTCCCCCTAACCCTAACCCTATACCTAACCCTGACCCTAACCCTAACCCACACCCTTACTGTCACACTCACCCTCATCCTAACCCTAATACTTACCTATTCCTAATCCTCACCCTCACCCTCACCCTAACAATAAACCTAACACTCACCCTCACCCTCACCCTAACATTATCCCTAACCCTCACCTTAGCGCTAACACTCACCCTATACCTCAACCTCACCCTAATACTAAATGTAAGCCTAAGCGTCAACCTAACCGTCACCCTAACCCTAACACTAACCCTAACCCTTATCCGCACACCATACCTCACCCTTACCTTCACTATAACCCTAACCCTAACCCTCACCCTAACACTAAACCTAACCCTAACCCTCAACCTAATTCTAACCCTATCCCTAACCCTCACCCTCCCACTAACCCTAACCCTAAAACTAACCCTCACCCTAACACTAATCCTCACCCACACCCTAACCCTCTCCCTCACCCAAACCCTCACCCTTCCCGAACACTCATCCTCACCTAACCCTCACCCTCACCCTAAACCTCACCCAAACCCTAACCCTTACCCTAAACCTAACCCTTACCCTCACCCTAACGATAACCCTCATCCCAACCCTCAACCTCACGCTAATCCTCACCATAAGCCTAACCCTTACCTAAAAGAATCCCTCACACTAACCCTCACACTAACCCTCTCCTCACCCTAGCCCTCAGGCTAAACCTATCACTAACCCTAACCCACTCCCTCACCCTTAACCTCATCCTAACCCATACCCTCTGCCTAACACTGAGGCTAACCCTATTCCTAATCCTAACCCTCATACGTACCCTCACCCTAAACCTAAACCTAACACTAACCCTCACCCTCACCCTCACCCCCACCATCATCCTACCCCTCACCGAACGCTCACCATCACACTAAACATCACCATAACCCTAACCCTCACCCTAAGCCTAACCTTAACCCTCACCCTAACCCTAAACTCAGCTTAACCCTCACCCTCAACCTAAATTTCACCCTAAACCTAACCCTAAGGTAAATGAAACCCTCACCTTCACCCTCACACTAAATCTAGCCCTCACCCTAACCCTAAATCTAACCCTTACCCTCAACCTCTCCCTCCCCCTACCCCTCAGCCTAAACCTAACCCTAACCACAACCCTAAACCTAACCCTCCCCATCACCCAAACCTTCACACTAACACTTACACTCAAACTTACCCTAACCCTAACCCTCACCTTTACCCTCACCCTCACCCTAATCCTAACCCAAACCCTAAACCTAAACCTAACCCTAACCACTAACCCTCTCTCTCATCCTCACCCTAATCCAAACCCTAACAATAACCCTAAACCTCACCCTCACCCTAACCCTCACCCTAACATTTACACTCACCCTCACCCTTACCGAAACCCTCACCCTCACCATCACCCTAACCCTAACCATTACCCTCACCCTACCCCTAACCCTAACCCTAAACCTAACCCTCACACTAAACCTAACCTTCACCCACACCTTAACCACCACTCTCATCCTCACCCTCACCCTAAACCTTACCCTCACCCTAAACCTAACTCTAACACTAACCCTAATCCTAACCCTAAACCTAACCCTAATCCTAAACCAAATGCTCACCATAACCCTCACCCTCACCCTAACTCTAACCCTAACCCTCACACTCATCCTAACCCTCAGCCTCACCGGAACAATCACCTAAACCCTAAAACTCCCCCTCAAAATAAACATCACCCTAACCCTAACCCTCAGCCTAACGCTAACCTTAACCCTCACCCTCACCCTGAATCTCACCCGCACCCAAAACATCACCCTAACCCTAACCCTCTCCCTAACCCTCACCCTAAACCTAACTTCAGCTTAACCCCTCAACCTCACCCTAATCCTCACCCTAAACCTAACCCTTACCTAACCGAAACCCTCACCCTCACCCTCAACTTAACCCTAACCATAACCCTAACAATAACCATAACTCTAACCATAAACCTAACCCTAAAACTCAACCTAAACCTAATCCTATCCCTAACGCTCACCCTCACCATCAAACTCATCCTAACCCTAAACCTAACCCTCACCCTAAATCTCACACTCACCCTAAACCTCACCCTAATAGTAGCCCTACCCCTCTCCCTAACCCTCACCCTAAACCTAACCCTAACCCTAACCCTAACCCTAATCCTCACACTAATCCTAAACCTAAGGTTAACTTCAACCTAACCCTAATCCTCAACCACACCCTCACCCGAACCCTAACCTTCACCTAAACATCACTCAAACCGTAACCCTCACCATAACCCGAACCCTAAAACTAACCCTAACCCTAACCCTCATCCTCAACCTCACCCTCAACCTAATCTTCACCCTAATCCTAACCCTAACCCTTCCCTCACCGAAAACCTCACCCTCAAACTCACTGTAACCCTCACCCTCACCCTAGCCCTCACCCTTACCCTAGCCCTCACCCAAAACCTACCTACCCCTACCCATCAACCTAACCCTCACCCTAACACTCAACCTCAACTTAAACAGTTCCCTAACCCTAACCCTCACCCTAACCATAAACCTAACCCTCACCCCAAACCTAGCCCTCACCCTCACCCTAAGGATAACCATACCCAAACCCTCACTCTAACCCTCAACCTAACCTTTAACCATATGCTAACCTTAACTCTATCCCTAACACTAACCCTCACACTAAACCTAACCCTCACCCTAACCCTAACCCTAAACCTCACCCTAATCCTCACCCTAACCCTAACCCAAAACCTAACCCTATCACACACCCTAAACCTCACCCTAACCCTCACCCTCACCCTAACCCTCACCTACACCCTAACCCTAACCCGAACCCACATTCTAACCCTCACCCTCACCCTCACCCTCAACGGAACCCGAACCCAATCCCTCAGCCTCACCCTAAACATCAACCTAACCCTAACCCTCACTCTAACAATAACCCTAACCCTCACCCTAACCCTTACCCTCAACCTAACCTTCACCCTCACCCTAATCATCACCCTCACCCTAACACTAACCCTTACCTAACCTAAAGTCTCTCCCTCAGCCTCACTATCACCCTAAACCTCACCCTAACCCTAACCTTAAACCTCAGACTCACTCTCAGCCTAACCCTAACTCTAACCCTCACCCTAACCCTCACCCTAACCCTAACCATAAACCTAACCCTCACCCTAAACTTCACCCTAACCCTAACGCTAACCCTAACACTTACCCTCACCCTAAACTTCACCCTAACCCTTAACCTCAAACTAACCCTTACCCTAACACTCACACTAACCCTAACTCTTACCATAGCCCTAACCCTAACCATCACCCTAACCCCTACCATAACCCTAACCCTAACCCTCACGCTAAACCTAACCCTAAAACTCACCCTCACCCTAAACCTCAACGTAACCCTAACCATCAACAAAACCCTTAGCCTAACACTCACCCTTACGCTAACCCTCACACTAACCCTAAGCCTCAACCTAATCTTCACCCTAAGAATAACCCTAAACCTTACCTAAACGAAACCCTCACCCTCACCCTAAACCTCAGCCTCACACTCACCCTGACTCTAAACCTAAACCTAACCCTAAACCTCACCCTCAACCTCCCCCTCCCCCGCAGCCAAACCCTAACCCTAACAGTAATCCTAAACCTAACCCTCACACCCACCCTCACCCTAAATCTAAACCGAACCTTAAGATAACCCTCATCCTCACCCTCACCCTAACCCTAAACTTAAAAATAACCCTAACCCTAACCCTAATCCTAACCCTAACCCTCACCTAAGCCTAACCCTCACTCTAACCCTAACCCTAACCTTCACCCTAAACCTAATCCTCACCCTAAACCTCACCCTAACCCTAACGCTAACCCTAACCCTCACCGTAAACCTAACCACCACCCTAAAACTTATCGTCACACTAACCCTAACCCTAACCCTAACTTTAACACTCACACTAACCCTTACCCTCACCCTCACACTAACCCCAAACCTAACCCTCACACTAACAATCACCCTAACCCTTACCCTAATACTAACCCTCACCCTAAACCTAACCCTAAGCCTAGCCCTCACCCTCACTCTCAAACTCATCTTAACTCTCACCCTCACCCTAAATATCACCCAAACCCTATCTCTCACCCTAAACCTAACCCTAACCCTCACCCTCACCCTAACCCTCATACTCAACCAAAACCTCATCCTAATCCTCAACATAACACTAACCCTAACCCTTACCTAACAGAAACCCTCACCCTCAACCTCACCCTCATCATAAACCTCACCCTCACCCAAGCCCTCACCCTAACCTTAACCCTCACCATAATCCTAACACTAACCCTCACTCTCACCCTAAACCAAACCCTAACCCTAACCCTAACCCTAAACCTAACCCTCACCATAACCCTAACCCTAACGCTAACCCTCAACCTCACCCTACCACTCACCCTCACCCTGAACCTCACCCTCAACTTAACCCATATCCTCACAATATCCCTAACCCTTAACCTAACCCTAACATTCACCCTCACCCTCATCCTAACCTTAACACTAACCCTAATCCTAAAACTGACACTCACCCTCACCCTAACTCTAACCCTAACCCTAACCCTCACCCTCAAACTCACCCTAACTCTAACCCTAAACTTAATCCTATTTCTAATCCTCACCCTCACCCTAAATCTAACCCTAACCCTAACCCTATTCCTCAACCTCACCCTCACCCTAACCGAAATCCTCACCCTAACCCTCAACATAACCCTCACCCTCACCCTAATCCTCACACTAACATTAACCCTTACCTAAACAATCCCTCACTATCACCCTAACTATTACCATAAACCTAACCCTAACCCTCACCCTCACTCTTAGCCTAACCCTAACCCTAACCCTAACCCTCACCCTAACCATAACAATAATCCTAAATCTAACCCAAACCCTCACCCTCACCCTCACCCTAACCCTAACCCTAACGCTACCCTCAACTTCACCCTTACCCTAACCTAACCCCCAAACTCACCCTAACCCTCACCCTAAAACTAAATCTAATCCTAACCCTAAACTTTACCCTCACCCTCACTGTCAAACTCCGCCTAAACCTAAACCTAACCCTAATCCTAATCCTAACCCTCACCTTCACCCTCACCCTAACCCTAACCCTAACCCTAACCCTAACCCTAACCCTAAACTTTACTCTCAACCTAAACCTAACAATAACCCTAACCCTAACCTGAACCCTAATCCTAACCCTAACCCTCAAGCTAAAGCTAAACCTAACGCTAAAAGTCACCCTAACCCTAATCCTAACCCTAACATTCACCATCACCCACACTCTCACCCTAAACCTAACACTCGCCCTCACCCTCACCCTCAGCCTAAACCTAACCCTAACCCTAATCCTAACCCTAACCTCAACCTCACACTAACCCTAACCCTAAAACTAAACCTCACCGTCTCGGTCACCCTCACCGTCACCTTAACACTCACCCTCAACCTCACCCTCACCCTAAGCATTACTCTCACTATAACCCTCACCCTAACCCTAAACATAACCCTCATCCTAACCGAACCCTCACCCTAACCATAAACATAACACTTACCCTCACCCTCACCCTAATCCCCACCCTACCCTTCAACCTTAAACTAAGCCTAACTCTATCCCTAAGCCTAACCCTCACACTGATACTAACCCTCAACCTAACCCTAACGCTACCCAACAGACTAACCCTGAGCCTAAAGGTAAACCTAACCCTAAAACTCACCCTCACCCTACCCCTAACCCTCACCTTCACCCTAACCCTAACTCTCACCCTCACCCTAACCCTAACCCTCATACTCACCCTAACCCTCACTGTCACCCTAACCCTCACCCTAACCATAACCTTAACCCACAAACTAACCGTCACCCTCACCCAAACTCTCAGCCTCACCAGAACGCTCAATATCACCCCAACCCTCAGCCTCACCCTAAACATCACCCTAAACCTAACCTTCACTCTAACCCTAACCCTAACCCTCACCCTAACCCTAACCCTGAACGTAAACCTCAACCTCACCCTAAACCTCACCCTAACCCTAACCCTAACCCTTACTTAAACGATATCCTCACCCTCACCCTCACTGTCACCCAAAACCTCACCCTAACCCTAACCCTAACCCTCACCCTCATCCTCACAATAACCCTAACCCTAAACCTAACCCTCACCCTAAACCTAACCGTGACGCTAACATAACACTCACGCTCACCCTCTCCCTAACCCTAATGCTACCCCTAAACTTTACACTACCCCTAACCCTCACCCTAACCCTAACCCTCAACCTAACCCTAACCCTAACCCTCACAGTCACCCTAAACCTCACCATCACCCTAACCCTCATCCTTACCCTAAACTTCAGCCACACACGATCACTCAACATCACCCGAACACTAATACTCACCCTAAACCTCACCCATACTCTAAACCTCAGTCTAACCCTAACCCTCACCAAAACCGTAACACTAACCCTCATCCTAAGACTAACCCTCACACAAACCCTCACCCACAAACTAATCCTCACCCTAACAATATCCCTATCCCTTCCCTAACCGAAAAACTTACCCTCACCCTCACCCTCACCCAAAACCTCACCCTCATCCTAGCCCTCACACTATCCCTAACCCTAACCCTAAGCCTAAACCTCACCCACATTCCCCCCTCCCCCTCAGCCTAATCCTAACCCTGACCCTAACCCTAACGCTAACCCTCACCCTCACCCCAAGCGTAACCCTAAACCTTACCCTAACAATTACCCTAACCCTAACCCTAAACCTAATCCTATCCCTAACCCTCACCCTATACCTAAACGAAACGCCAAAACTCACCCTAACACCAATTCTAAACCTAACCCTCACCCTAACCCTAACCCTAACTCTCACCCCAAACCTAAACCTCACCCTAACCCTAACGCTAACTCACACCCTCAACTTAATCCTCACCCTAAGCTTATCCTCACAATAACCCTAACCCTCACCAGAAACCTAACCTTACCCCTCACATGAAGTCTCACCATAACTATGACACTAATGCTAACCCTCAGCATAACCCAACCCTAACCCTAACCATCACACCCACCCTCCCCCTCACCCTCACCCTAACCTTCACCCTCACCCTAATCATCACGCTAAACCTAACCCTCACCCTAACCATAACCCTAAACCTCACCCTAACACTAACCCTCAACCTAATGCTCACCATCACCCTAATCCTCACCATAACCCTAACCCTAACTCTTACATAACCGAAACTCTAACCCTCAACCTCACCCTCACCCTAAGCCTCACCCTCACCCTAGTCCTCACCCTAACCTTAACTTTCACCCTAAACCTAACACTAACTCTCACCCTCACTCTAAACCTAAGCTTAACCCTAACCTCATCCTATCCATCAACCTAAATCTAACCCTAATCCTAACGCTCACCCTAAACCTCAAACTAACCCTAACCCTCACCCTCACACTAACCCTCATCCGAACACTTATCCTGACACTAAACCAAACCATAACGCTAACCCTTAAACTCACATCAACCCTAACCCTCACCCTAACCCAAACCTACCCCTCACCCTAAACCTCACCCTCACCCTAACACTAACCCTAACCCTCACCTGAAACCTAACCCTAACCCGCACACTCACACTAACGCTCACTGTCACCCTAAACCTCACCCTAATCTTAACCCTCACCCACACCCTAACCCTCACTCTCAACCGAATCCTAACCCTCACCCTAAACCTAAACCTCACTCTCACCCTAAAGAACACCCTAACCTTCAGAATAAACCCTATCCTAACCCTCACCCTAACCCTAACTCTCAAGCTAACCCTCAACCGAAACCTAATCTTCACCCTAATCCTAACCCTAACCCTTACCTAACCGAAAACCTCACCCTCACCCTCACTGTAACACTCACCCTCACCCTAGCCCTCAGCCTTACCCTAGCCCTCACCAAAACCTACCCTTAACCCTCAAACTCACCCTCACCCTAACCCTCACCCTCACCTTCAACAGTTCCCTCACCCTAACCCTCACACTTACCATAACCCTAACCCTCACCGCAAACCTAAACCTCACCCTAACTCTAAGGATAACCCTACCCAAACCCTCACCCTAACCCTCACGCTAAGCTTAACTCTATCCCTAACCCTAACCCTCACACTAAACCTAACTCTCACCCTAACCCTAACCCTCACCCTAATCCTCACCCTAACTCTAACCCTAACCCTAACACTAACCCTCAACCTAACCCTCACCCTCACCCTAATCCTCACGCTCACCCTAACACTAACCCTTACCTAACCGAAAGCCTCAACCTCACCGTCACTCTCACCCTAACCCTCACCCTAAACATAACCCTAAATCTTAGACCCACTCTAAGCCTAACCCTAACCCTAACCGTTTCCCTAACCCTCACCCTAAACCCTAACCCTAACCCTAACCCTAACCCTAACCCTAACCCTAACCCTAACCCTAACCCTAACCCTAACCATAAACCTAACCCTCACCCTAAACTTCACCATAACCCTAAGGCTAACCCTAACATTTACCATCACCCTAAACCTCACCCTAACCCTTACCCTCAACCTAACCCTAACCCTAACACTCACACAAACCCTAAACCTCACCATAACCCTAATCCTACCCGTCACCCTAACCCTCAGCATAACCCTAACCCTAACCCTCACCCTAAACCTAACCCTAAACCTCACAGTCACCCTAAAACTCGCCGTCATCCTAAGCCTCACCCTAAACCTAACCCTCACTCACAACCTAACGCTCACCCTCACCCTCACCCTCACCCTCACCCCAAACGTCACCCTCACCCTATATCTCAACCTAAACCTAACCTTCACCAAAACCCTAACCCTAACCCTGACCCTTACCCTAAACCTCACAGTAACCTTAAGCCTCAACCTAATCCTCACCCTAAGAATAACGCAAACCCTTACCTAAACGAAACCCTCAGCCTCACCCTAAACCTCAGCCTCAAACTCACCCTCACCCTAAACCTAAACCTAACCCTAAACCTAAACCTCACCCTCAACCTCCCCCACTCCCGCAGCCTAAACCTAAACCTAACAGTAATCCTAAACCTAACCCTCACCCCCACACTCACCCTAAACCTACCCCTAAACATAACACTAACACTCACCCTCACCCTCACCCTCACCCTAACCCTAACCCTAACAATAACCCCAACCCTAACCCTAATCCTAAACCTAACCGTCACCCTAACCATAAGCCTAACCCTAAAACTCACTCTAACACTAATCCTAACCCTAACCCACACCCTAAACCTAATCCTCACCCTAAACCTCACCCTAACCCTAACGCTATCCCTAATCCTCACCCTAAACCTAAAACTCACCCTAACCCTTTTCCTCACACTAACCCTAACCCTAACCCTAACATTAACCCTCACACTAACCCTCACCCTCACCCTAACCCTAACCCTAACCCTCACACTAACCCTCACCCTAACCCTAACCTTAATACTAATCCTCACCTTAAACCTAACCCTAAGCCTAACCCTCACCCTCACCCTCAAACTCACCCTAACCCTCACCCTCACCCTAAACATCATCCAAACCCTAACTCTCACCCTAAACCTAACCCTAACCCTCACCCTCACCCTAACCGTCAAACTAAACCAAAACCTCATCCTAATCCTCACCATAACACTAACCCTAAACCTTACCTAAAAGAAACCCTCATACTCACCCTCACCCTCACCATAAGCCTCACACTCACTCAAGCCCTCACCCTAAACTTAACCCTCACTGTAACACTAACACTAACCCTCACTATCACCCTAACCCAAACCCTAACCCTAACACTCACCCTAACCCTATACCTCACCCTAACCCTAAGCCTCACCCTAACCCTTAATCCTAACCCTCACCCTAACCATAACCCTAACCCTCAACCTCACTCTACCACTCAGCCTCACCCTCACCCTCACCCTAACCCTTAATTTAACCCTTATCCTCACAATAACCCTAACCCTAACCCTAACATTCACCCTCACGCTCACCCAAACCCTAACCCTAACCCTAATCCTAACACTAACCCTCACCCTCACCCTCACCCTAACTCTAACCCTAACCCTAACCCTCAACCTCAACCTCAGCCTAACTCTAACCCTATTCTTAATCCTATATCAAATCTTCACCCTCACCCTAAATCTAACCCTAACCCTAAACCTATACCTCAACATTACCCTCACCTTAACCATAATCCTTAACCTAACCCACAACCTAACCCTCACTCTCACCTTAATCCTCACCCTCACCCTAACCCTTACCTAAACGAATCCCTCACCATCACCCTCACTCTCACCCTAACCCTTACCCTAAACCTAACCCCAACCCTCACCCTCACCCTTAGCCTAACCCTAACCCTAACCCTAACCCTCAACCTACCCCTCACAATAACCCTAAATCTAACCCAAACTCTAACCCTCAATGTAACCCTCACCCTAAAATTAACGCTAACCCTAACACTTACCCTCACCCTAACTCTCAACCTAACCCTTACCCTCACCCTAACACTCATGTTGACCCTTACACTCAACCTAACTCTAACCCTAACCCTAACCCTCAACCTAATCCTAACTCTCACCCTAACTCTAACCCTAGCCCTCACCCTAAACCTCACCCTAACCTTAACCCTAACCCTAATTCTCACACTAAATCTAACCCTAAACCTCACAGTCACCCTATCCCTCAACGACACCCTAACACTCACCCTAATCCTAACCCTCACCCACACCTTAACACTCAACCTCATCAGAACCCTAACACTCACCCTAAAACTCACCCTCTCCCTTAACCTCACCCTAAGCCTAACCCTCACCAAAACGTTAACCCTAACACTCACCTTAACCCGAACCCTCACACTAACCCTCACACTCAACCTAATCCTCACCCTGACAATAACCATACCCCTTACGTAATAGAAACGCTCACCCTCACCGTCACCCTCAACCTCACCCTAGCCCTCTGCCTAACCCTAACCCTAATCCTAAACCTACCCCCACCACCACACTAACACTAACGCTAACCCTACCCTCACACTCATCCTAACCCTAACCCTAACCCATACATTAACCCGAACCCTAACCCTAAAACTCACACTAAACCACATCCTCACCCTAAACACCACCCTAACCCCAACCCTCACCCTAAACCTCACCCTAACCCTCAACCTCAACCTAAACCTCAACCTAAACCTCACCCTCACCCTAATCCTCATCATAACCCTAACCCTAAACCTTACCTAACTGAAACACTCACCCTCACACTCACCCTCAACCTAACCAACACCCTCACCCTAGCCTTCATTCTAACCTTATCCCTCACCCTAACCCTAACACTAACCCTCACCCTCACCCTAATCCTAAACCTAACTGTAACCCAAAACCTAACCCTCACTCTAACCCTAACCCCAAACCTAACCCTCACAGTAAACCTCATCCTAACCCTAAACCTCACCTTAACCCTAACCCTAACCCTAACCCTAACCCTCAACCTCTCCCTAACCCTCACCCTAACCCTTATATTCACAGTAACCCTAACCCTAAGCCTAACCCTAACATTCACCCGTATCCTCACCCTAACCCTAACACTAACCCTAATCCTAACACTGAACCTCACCCTCACTCTCACCCTAACTCTATTTCTAACCCTCACCCTCTCCCTAATTCTAACCTTAACCCTAATCCAAATTCTAACCCTCAGTCTCACGCTCACCCTAACTCTAACATTAACCCTAACCCTAATCCTCACCTTCACTCTCACCCTAACCCTAAGCCTCATCCTAACCCGCACCCTAACCCTAACCCTCAACCCAACCCTAACGCTAACCGTAACTCTCACCCTCAGCTTAAATCTCACCCTAACCCTTAAACTCACCCTAACCCTAAACCTAAACCTAACCCTAATCCTCGCCCTAACCCTAACTCTCACCCTCAGCCTTGTACTCACCCTAAACCTAACCCTAACCCTAATCCTAAACCTAACCCTCACCTTAACCAACACCCTCACACTAACCCTCACCATCACCCTAAATATCACCCTAACCCTAACCCTTACCCTAACCCTAACACTCACCCTAACACTAACCCTGACCGTAACCCTCACCCTAACCGTAACGCTAAATCTAACCCTAATACTCACCATCATCCTAACACTCAGCCGAAACCTAACCCTCACCCACACTCTAACCCTCACCCTCACACGAACACTCACACTAACCCGAATCCTCAACCTCACCCTAACCTGAACCCTAACACTCACCCTAACCCTAACCCTAAGCCTAATCCTAACATTCACCCGTATCCTCACCCTAAACCTAACCTTAACCCAAATCCTAACACTGAACCTCAACCTCACTCTCACCCTAACTCTAATCCTAACCCTCACCCTCACCCTAATTCTAACCTTAACCTAATCCAAATTCTAACCCTCAGTCTCACACTCACCCTAACTCTAACATTAACCCTAACCCTAATCCTCACCCTCACTGTCACCCTAACCCTAAGCCTCACCCTAACCCGCACCCTAAACCGAACCCCCAACCCAATCCTAATGCTAACCCTAACCCTCACCCTCACCTTAAATCTCACCCTAACCCTTAAACTCAACCTAACCCTAACCCTAAACCTAACCCTAATCCTCGCCCTAACCCTAACTCTCACCCAAAACCCAAAACTCAATCTCACCAGAAACCTCACCATCACCCTTGCACTCACCCTAACCCTAACCCTAACCCTAATCCTAAACCTAACCCTCACCCTCACCATCACCCTCACACTAATTCTCACCATCACCCTAAATATCACCCTAACCCTAACCCTCACCCTAACCCTAACACTCACCCTAACACTAACCCTCACCGTAACCCTCACCCTAACCGTAACGCTAAATCTAACCCTAATACTCACCATCATCCTAACACTCAGCCGAAACCTAACCCTCACCCACACTCTAACCCTCACCCTCACACGAACAGTCACACTAACCCGAATCCTCAACCTCACCCTAACCCGAACTCTACCACTCACCCTAAACATAACCCTAACCCTAACCCTGACCCTAACCCTATCACTCACCCTAACCCTAACCCTAAACCTAATTTTAACACTGAACCTCACCCTCACTCTCACCCTAACTCTAATCCTATCCCTAATCCTCCACCTCACCCTAACTCTAACCATAATCCTAATCCAAATTCTAACCCTACTCTCACCCTCACCCTAACTCTAACCATAACCCTAAACCTAACTTTCACCCTCACCCTCTCCCTAACCCTAACTGTCACCCTAAACCGCACCCTAAGCCTAACCCTCACCCTAACCCTAACATTAAGCATAACCCTCAACCTCACACTAATCCTCACCCTATCCCTTAAACTCACCATAACCCTAACCCTAACCCTAACCATAATCCTCACCCTAACCCTAACTCTCACCCACAACCTAAAACTCAATCTCAACTTAAACATCACCCTAACCCTAACACTCACCCTAACCCTAACCCTCAATGTAACCCTCACCCTAACCCTAACACTAACCATAACCCTAAACCTCACCATCCCCCTAACACTGACCCGAAACCTAACCCTCACCCACACTCTAACCCTCACCCTCACCTGAACACTCACACTCACCCGAACCCTCAAACTCACCCAAACCTTAACCCTAACACTGACCCTAAACCTAACCCTAAACCTAACCCTAACACTCACCCTAACCCTAACCGTAACCCTAACCCTCACACTCACACTAACACTCACTGTGACCCTAACACTACTCCGTAACCTAATCCTCACCCACACCCTTACCTTCACCCTCTCCCGAACACTCACACTCACCCGAACATTCACCTACACCCTAACACTCATCCTCACCCTAAACATCACCCTAACCTTAACCCTCAACCTAACCCCAACCCTAACACTCATGCTAACCCTAGCCCTCAAACTAACCCTCACCCTCACCTTAATCCTCAATCTGACCCTAAGCCTAACACTTACCTTAGCAAAACCCTCACCCTCACCCTCACCCTCACCCTAACCCTCACCCTCAGCCTAGCCCTCAACCTAACCCTATCCCTAACCCTCAGCCTCATCTTCATCTTAACCCTAAACCTAACCCTCAGCCTCACTTTCAACCTAACCCTATCCTTTACCCTAAACCTCACCTTAACCCTAATGATAACCCTATCCCTAAAACGAACCCTAACCCTCACCCTCACCCTAACTCTAAATGTAAACCTAACCCTCACGCTAACCCTCACCATAACCCTAAAGTTATCCCTTACCCTCACCCTCACCCTCAGCCTCACCCTCACCCTCAACCTAACCCTCACCCTCAACCTAACCCTAACATTATCCCACACCCTAACCCTCACAATACCCTAAATCTAACCCAAAACCTAACACTCAATTTAACCCTCACCCTAAACCTAACGCTAACCCTAACCCTTACCCCCACCCTAACTCTCCCTCTAACTCTTACGCTCACCCTAACCCTCTCGCTGACCCTTACCCTCAACCTAACCGTAACCCTAACCCGCAACCTAATCCTAACCCTAACTCTACCCCTCACGCTAAACCTCACCATAAACTTAACCCTAACCCTAATTCTCACCCTAAATCTAACCCTAACCCTCACAGTCAACCTAACCCTCACTGACACCCTAACCCTCACCCTAACCCTAACCCTCATCCACAACCTAACGCTCAACATCACCCGAACACTAACGCTCACCCTAACACTCACCCTCACCCTAAACGTCACCCTAAACCTAACCCTCACCAAAACAGGAACCCTAACACTCCCCTCAACCTGAACCTAATCCTCACCCTGAAAATAACCATAAAGCTTACCTAACAGAAACCCTCACCCTCACCCTCACCCTCACCCTCAACCTCACCCTAGCCCTCAGCCTAACCCTAACCCTAATCCTAAACCTACTACTCACCACCAACCCTCACCCTAACCCTAACACTAACCCTACCCTCACCCTCACCCTTACCCTCACCCTCACCCTAACTCTAAACCTAAACCTAACCCTCACGCTAACCCTCACCCTAAACCTAACGTTATCCCTAAACCTCACCCTCACTCTCACGCTCACCCTCATCCTCAACCTATCCCTAGCACTATGCCTCACACTAACCCTCATTCTAACCCTCACCCTCACCCTAGACCTCACTCTAACATTAACCCCCACCCTAACCCTTACACTAACCCTCACCCTCACCCTAAACCTAACTCTAACCCTAACTCTCACCCTAACCCTCACCATAACCCTAACCGTAACCCTAACCCTCACTCTAACCCTCACCCTAACCCTAATCCTCAACCTCACCCTAATCCTCACCAAAACCTTAACCCTCACCCTTACCTAAAGGAAACCCTCACCCGCAGCCTCACCCTAACCCTCACCCTCACCCTAGACCTCACCCTAAACTTAATCCTCAACCTAAAATTAACCCTCACTCGAACCCTATTACTAAACCTCACCCTCTCCCTAATCCTGACCCTAACTCTAACCATCACCCTAACACTAACCCTAACCCTCACCATAACTCTAACATTCACCCTAACGCTCACCCAAACCCTAATGCTAACCTTAACACTCACCCTCAACCTAAACCTCAGCCTAACACTTATCCTCAAACTAAACCTAACCCTAACCGTCACACTAACACTAATCCTCACCCTATCCCTAACCCTTACCCTAACCCTCACCCTAACCCTCACGCTCACCCTAACCCTAATGCTAACCCTAACACTCAACTTCACCCTAACACTTACTCTCACTTTCAAACTAACCCTAACCCTCACCCTAAACCTCACCCTCACCCTAACCCTAACCATATCCCTAAACTGAACCCTATCCCTCCCCTCACCCTAACTCAAAACCTAAACCTAACCCTCATGGTAACCCTCACACTAACCCTAAAGTTATCCCTAACCCTCACTCTCACCCTCACCCTCACACTCTCCCTAACGCTCACCCTCAACCTAGCCTTCACCTAACCCTAACCTAACCCTAAACCTCCCCCTCAACCTCCGCCTCACCTTTAGTCTAACCCTAACCCTATTCCTAAACCTACACCTCACCCCCACCATCACCTTAACCCTAAACCTATCCCTAACCCTCACCCAAACCCTCACCCTAACCCTAATCCTCAACCTAACCCCCACCTTCACCCTAATCCTCACCATAACCTTAACCCTAACCGTTACCTAACCGAAAATCTCACTCTCACCCTCAACCTAACCCTCCCCCTAACACTTATCCTCACACTATACCTAACCCTAACCCTCACACTAACCCTAATCCTCACCCTATACCAAACCAAAATCCTAACCCTCACCCTAACTCTCACTCTCACTCTGACCCTAATGCTAAACCTAAACTCAAACTCACACTAACCCTCACCCTAACCCTTACCATCACCCTAACCCTAAACGTAACCCTCCCCCTAACCCTAACTCTAAAACTCACCCTCACCCTAACATTAAACCTAACCTAACCCTTACACTAAACCTCAACCTAACACTTACGCTAACCCAAACCTCAACCTCACCCTAAACCTCATCCTAATACTTACCCTCACCATAACCCTAACCCTAACCCTAATCCTCACCTTAAAACTAACCCTAACCCCCACCCTAAAATTCACCCTCATCCGAATCCTTACCCACACCCTAACACTCACCTTACTCTAAACAAAATCCTAAACCTAACCCTCAACTTCACCCTCACCCGCACACTATCGCTAACCCTAACCCTAACCCTCATTCTCATCCTCACTGTAACCCTCATCCCACCCTAAACATCACCCTAACCCTAAACCTCACCCTAACCCTCACCCTCACGCTAAACAGTATCCTAACCCTAACTCTCACCCTAACCCTAAACCTAACCCTCACCCTAACTCTCACCCTAACCCTAACGATAACCCTAACACTCACCCTCACACTAAACCTCACCCTAAACTTTAACCTCACACTAACCCTAACCCTAACTCTAACCAAAACCCTCACCCTCACCCTAACACTCACCCTCACTCTAACCCTCACCTTAAACTTAACTCTCACCCTAAACTTAATCCTCACCCTAACCCTAACACTAACCCTCACTCTCACCCTAATCCTCACCATAACCTTAACCCTAACCCTTACCTAACTGAAACCCTCACACTCACCCTCACACTAACCCTCACCCTCAATCTATCCCTCACCCTAATCTTAACCCTCACCCTAACCCTATAAATAACCCTCACCCTCTTCCTAACCCTAACCCTAACCCTCACCCTAATATTAACCCTAAAACTCAACCTAAAGCTAACTCTCACCCTTACGCTCCACCCTAACCCTAATGCTAACCCTAACCCTCACCCTCACCCTAACCGTCCACCTAACACTTATCCTCACACTAAACCTAAAGCTAACCCTCACACTAACCCTAGTCTTCACCCTAACCCAAACCCTAAACCTAACCCTCACCCTTTCCCTCACACTCAACCTAACCCTAATGCTAACCCTAACACTCAAACTCACCCTAACCCTCACCTAACCCTTACCATCACCCTAAACCTAAACCTAAGCCTCCCCCTATCCCTAACTCTAAACCTCACCCTCACCCTAAACCTAAACCTAACCCTAATCCTCACACTAACCCTCACCCTATCCCTAACGCTAACCCAAAACCACAACCTCCCCCTAAACGTAACCCTAATACTTTCCCTCACCATAGTCCTAACCCTAACCCTAATCCTCACCCCAAACCTAACCTTCACCCACACCCGAAAATTCACCCTCAACCGAATCCTTACCCTCACCCTAACACTCACCTTACTCTAAACCTAATCCTAAACCTAACCCTGAACATCACCCTCACCCAACCCCTAATCGTAACCTTAACCCTAACCCTCACCCTCATCCTCACCGTAACCCTCAACTCACCCTAAACATCACCCTAAACCTAACCCTCACCCTAACCCTCACCCTTACGCTAAAGAGTACCCTAACCCTAACTCTCACCCTAACCCTAAACCTAACCCTCACACTAAACCTAAACCTTACCCTAACCCTCAACCTAACCCTAACGATAACCCTAACCCCCACCCTCACCCTAACCCTCACCCTAAACTTTAACCTCACACTAACCCTAAATCTGACCGAAACCCTCACCCTAACCCTAACAATACCCCTCACCCTAACCCTAACTCTAAACCTAACCCTCACCCTAACTCTCACCCTCTCCCTAGCTCACAACCTAACCCTAACCCTCAATATAACCCTAACCCTAACCCTCACCCTCACCTTCAACCTAATCCTAACCCTAACCCTAAACCTCACCCTAACCCTCACCCTAGCCCTAACCCTAAGCCACACCCTAAACCTCACCCGAACCCTCACCCGAACCCTCACCAGAACCCTAACACTCAGCCTCACCCTAAACTTCAACCTAACCCTAACCCTCACTCTAACCCTAACCCTAACCCTCACCCTAACGGTAACCCTCAACCTAAACCTCACCCTCACCCTAGCCCTCACCATATCTCTAAACCTAAACCTAACCCTAAACTTCACCCTCCCTCTCTGCCTCCCCATTAGCCGAACCATAATCCTAATCCTAAACCTACCCCTCACCCGCACCATCACCCTAAACCAAACCCTAACCCTAACGCCAACCTTCACCCCAACCCTCACCCTAACTCTAACCCTAACCCTAACAATAACCCTACCCTAAATCTAAACTTAATCCTAATCCTAACCCTTACCCTAACCATAACCCTAACCCTAAAACTCACCATAATCCTAATCCTAATCCTAACCCTCATCCTACCACTAATCCTCACTCTAACCCTCATCCTAACCCTCACCCTAAACCTAACCCTAAACCTAACCATCAACCTAAACATCACCCTAACGCTCACCCTCAACCTAACCCTCACCCTAACCCTAACACTTATATTAACCCTCACCCTAACATTACCGCTAAACCCAACCCTAAGTCTAACCCTAAACTTCACCCTCAACCTAACCCTCCCCCTAACCCTTATCCTAACACTAACCCTAATCCTAAACCTAACCCTAACTCTAACACTAACCCTAACCCTAACCCTAAACCTAATCCTAACCCTCAAACTAACCCTAACCCTAACACTAAACCTAATCCTCACCCGAACCCGAACCGTCACCCTCACCTTAAACTTCAACCTCATGCTAAACATCACCCTAACACTAACCCTCACCCTAAACCTAATCCTCACCCTCACTCTTTACCTAATATTCAACCTAACCCTCACCATCACCCTAATCCTCACCATAACCATAACCCTAAAACTTACCTAAGAGAAACACTCACCCTCACACTCACACTAACCCTAATCCTAAACCTAACCCTCAGCCCATGCTCACCCTAACACTAACCCTAACACTAACTCCAACCCTCACCTTCAACCTCACCCAAACCCTAATCCTAACCATAACAATAACCCTAACAATAACCCTAACCCTATTACTAAACCTAATCCTCACACTAACCCTAAAGCTAACCCTAAGCCTCACCCTCAACCTAACCCTCACCCTAACCCTTATTCTCACACTAATCCTAACCCTAACCCTGACCCTAACCCTCACACTAACCCTAACCCTCACCCTAATACTAAACTTACCCCTCACACTAACCCTCACCCTAACCCTCACCCTCACCCTGGACCTCACCCTAAACTAAACACCCACCCTAACCCTAACAGTAAACCTAAACCTCACCCTCACCCTCACCCTCCACCTAAGCCTAACCCTAAACCTAACACTAATCCTAAACCTACCCCTCACCTCCACCCTCACCGTAAACCTAACAATAACCTTAACGCTTACCCTCACCCTCACCCTAACCCTCACCCTCACGCTAAACAGTAACCTAACCCTAACTCTCACCCTAACCCTAAACCTAACCCACAACCTAAACCTAAGCCTCACCCTAACCCTCATCCTAACCCTAACTATAACACTAAAACTCACCCTGACCCTAACCCTCACCCTAACCCTAAATCTAAACCTAAACCTCACCCTAACCCTCACCCTAACACTCACACTCACCCTAGCTCTCAACCTAACCCTAACCCTCAAACTAACCCTAACCCTAACCCTCACCCTAAACATCAACCTAACCCTATCCCTCACTTTAACCCTAACCCTAATCCTCACCCTAAGCCTAACCCTCAACCTAAACCTCACCCTCAACCTAGCCCTAACCATAATTCTAAACCTAAACCTAACCCTAAACCTCACCCTCACCCTCTGCCTGCCGCTCATCCTAACCATAACCCTAATCCTAAACCTACCCATTACCCCCACCATGACCCTAAACTTAAGCCTAACCCTAACGCCAACCCTCAGCCTCACCCTCACCCAAATCCTAACCCTAATTATAATCCTAACCCTAAAATTAACCTTAATCCTAACCCTAACACTTACCCTAACCATAACCCTAACTTTAAACTCACCGTAACCCTAATCTTAAAACTAACCCTCACCCTAGTACTAACCCTCACTCTAACTCTCACCCTATCCCTCACCCTAAACCTAACCCTAATCCTAAACATTAACCTAAACCTAATCATAACACTCACCCTCAACCTAAACCTCAACCTAACCCTAATGCTAACCCCAACCCTAACGCTAACCCTTACCTTCACCCTCAACCTAACCCTCACCCTAAACCTAACACTCACACTAACTCTAACCCTCACCCTAACCCTAACCCTACCCCTCACACTAACACTAACACTAAACCTTAACCTAATCCTAACCCTCACCCAAACCCTAACCCTAACCTAAAACTCACAATAACCCTAGCCCTCACCCTAACAGTAACCCTAACCCTCAACTTAACCTATTCATCACCCTCACCCTAACCCTCACATTAACCCTTACTCTGACCCTAAACTGTACCTTAACCCTAAACCTAACCCTAACACTAACACTCACCCTAACCCTCACCCTAACCTTAAGCCTAAAACTAAGCCTCAACCTCACCCTATACGTCACCCTACCCTTACAATCTCCCGAACTCTAACCATAAACCTCATCCTAAACCTAACCCTAACCCTCACACTAAACTTAACCCTCATCCTAACTCTAACCCTAAACAAAATCCTAACCCTAACCCTCACACTCACCCTAACACTCAACCTCATTGT
Organism: Dipodomys merriami; assembly: GCF_024711535.1. Taxonomy (NCBI): domain Eukaryota; kingdom Metazoa; phylum Chordata; class Mammalia; order Rodentia; family Heteromyidae; genus Dipodomys; species Dipodomys merriami. Next base: position 23,619 of record NW_027206373.1, read on the forward strand.
AAACATCACCCTATCCCTAACTCTCACCCTCACCCTAACCCTAACCCTCACTCTAACCCTAAGTCTAACCCTAACCCTCAGCCTCACCCTAAACCTCACCCTAACCCTTATCTTCACACTAACCCTAAACCTAACCCTAACCCTCACACTAACCCTAACCCTCACCCTAACCCTAACCCTACCCCTCAACCTAACCCTAACCCTAACCCTAACAATCATTCTAACCCGAACCCTCAAAATAACCCTAACCCTCACCCTAATCCTAACCCTAACACTCACCCTCACCCTCACCCTAACCCTAACCCTAACCATCACCCTAACCCTACCCTAAACCTAATGCTACACCTAAACCTCACCTTCAGACTAACCATCACCCTAACCCTTACCCTCACCCTAATCCTTACCCTAACCCTAACACTCATACTAAACCTAACCTCACCCTAACCCTAAACCTACACCTCAGCCTAAACCTCACCCTAATCCTAACCCTAAGCCTAACCCTCACCCAAACACTCATATTATCCCTTACCCAAAACCTGATCCTCAACCTGTCACTAATCCTAACCTTAACCCTAACCCTCACCCTCACCCTAACCCTAACCCTCACCATAACCCTTACCCTAAACCTCAACCTAAACCTAACCCTTACAATAACCCTCACCCTACCCCTAATGCTAACGCTAACCCTCACCCTAAACATCAAACTAACCCTTATCCTCACACTAACCCTAACCCTAACCCTCACACTAACCCTAATGCTCACCTTAACCCTAACCCTACCCCTCAACCTAACCCACACACTAACCCTGAACCTAACCCTAACCCTCACCATAACCCTAATCCTAAACCTCACCCTCATTTTCAACCTCACCATCACCCTAACACTCAACCGAACCTGAATGCTCACCCACACCCTAACCCCACCCTCACCCAAACCCTTATTCTCACCAGAAACCTCACCCTCACCCTAACCTAACACTAAACCTAAATATAAACCTAAACCTCACCCTCACCCTAACCCTAACCTTAACCTTAACCCTAACCCTCAAACTAACCCTCACCCTCAACCTAATCCTCAACCTAACCGAAACACTAACCCTTACCTAACTGAAATCCTCACCCTCACCCTCACCCTCACCCTAAACCTAACACTCACCCTCACCATAACACTAACCCTAACCCTAACAATCACCCTAAACCTAACCCTAACCCTAATGTTACACCTAAACCTCACCCTCACTGTAACCATCATCCTAACCCTCACCCTCAGCCTAAAACTTACCCTGACCCTAACACTCACACTAAGCCTAACCCTCAAACTAATCTTAACCCTACCACTAAACCTAACCCACACACTAACCCTAACCCTCACCCTCACCTTAACCCTCACTGTCACCCTAACACTCACCCTCACCTTTATCCTCACCGTCACCCTAACACTCAACCGAACCTGAACGCTCTCCCACACCCTAACCCTCACCCTCACAATCACCCTTATCCTCACCCGAAACCTCACCCTCACCCTAACCCTAAACCTCACCCTCACCCCCACCATTATCCTAACCCTAACACTAACCCTAAACCTCACCCTAACCCTAACCCTAATGCTAACCCTAATCCTCACCCTCACCCTAAACATCACCCTAACACTTACACTCTCCCTATACCTTACCCTAACCCTAACACTCACCTTAACCCTAAGCCTAAACCTAACCCTATCCCTCACCCTAAGACTAATCCCAACCCTAATCCTAAACTAAGCCTCACCATCACCCTAACACTAACCCTAACTCTAAACCTAACACTCACCCTCACCCTAACCCTAACCCTAACGCTCATCCTAACCCTCACCCCAACCCTAACGCTAACCCTTACCCTCACCATCACACTAACCATCACCCTAACACTTATCATCACATTAACCCTAACCCTATCCCTAACCGTAACCCTCACACAAACCCTATGGCTCACCCTAAACCTAACCTTGCCCCTCACCCTAACACTCACCCTAACACTCACACTAACCCTCACCCTAAACCTACACCCTATACCTCACCCTCGCCCGAACCTTAAACCTCACGTTACAATTCACCTTCACCATAAAGATCACCCTAACCCTAATACTCACCCTAACTCTAACACTAACCCTCACCCTAACCATAACCCTCACCCTCACTCTAACCCGCACCCTAACCCTCACCCTAACTCTAACGCTATCCTTACCTGTCACCCTAAACCTTATCTTAACCCTAATCCTCACAATACCCCTAACCGTAACCCTAACCCTAATCCTCAACCTAACCCTAACCCTCACCCTCACCCTAACACTCACCCTCACCCTCACCCTCACCCTCACCCTAACACTCACCCTAACCCTAAAACTAACCCTAATCCTAAACCTAACCCTCATGCTCACCCTCACCCTAATGCTAACCCTAAACCTAACTCTAACCCTCAACCTCATCTTAACGCTCACCCACACCCTAAACATCACCCTAAACCTAACCCTCACCCTAAACCTAAACCTCACCCTAACCCTCACCATAACCCTAAGCCTAAGGCTAACCCTACCCCTCACCCTACCCCTCACCTTAACCCTTACCCAAACCATAATACTCAACCTATCACTAATCCTAACCCTAACCTTAACCCTAACCCTAACTCTCACCCTAACCCTCACCCTAACCCTTACCTTCACTCTAATGCTAACCCTTACGCTAAACCTCACCCTAATCCTAACACTTACCCACACCCTATGCCTAACCTTAACCATAAACCTAATCTTAAATCTAACCCTCACTGTCACCCTAACCCTAAACCTAAGCCTAACCCTCACCTTCACCGTAACCCTCACCCTAACCCTAACCCTAACCCCCACCCTCACCCTAAACCTAACCCTCATCCTCACCCTCACCCTAAGCCTAACCCTAACCTTAAACCTAACACGAAATCTAACCCTAACCTTCACCCTAACCCTCACACTAACCCTGATGCAAACCCTAAATCTGAACCTCTCCCTAAACCTCACCCTAACCCTTATCCTCACACTAACCCTAAACCTAACCCTAACCCTACCCCTCAAACTAAGCCTCATCCTAAACCTAACACTAAACATAACCCTCACTGTAACCCTAACCCTAATCTTAACCCTCACCCTCAACCTAACCCTCACCATCACCCTAACAATCACCCAAACCCGAACGCTCACCCAAACCCTAACCGTCACTCTCTCCTGAACCCTCACCCTAATCCTAAATCTAACTCTAACCCTCTCCATAACCCTCACCCTAACCCTAATGCAAACCCAAACCCTCAACCTCACCCTAACCGTCACCCTAACCCTTATCCTCACACTATCCCTAACCCTAACCCTAACACTGACCTCACACTAACCCTAACCCTCACTGCAACCCTAACCCTCACCCTCACCCTAACCCTCACCATCACCCTAACTCTCACACTATCCCTAACACTCACCGTCACCCTAACACTCCCCCGAACCTGAACCCTCACCCACACACTAACCCTCACCCTCTCCTGAACCTACACCCTCACCCTAAACATCACCCTAAACCTAACCCTCACCCTAACCCTAAACGTAACCCTCACCCTAACCCTAACCCTCACCCTAACCTTCACCATAACCCTAAGCCTAACCCTAACCCTCACCCTCACCCTAAACCTCACCGTCACCCTAAACCTAACCGTAACCCTCACCCTAACCCTAAACCTCACCGGAACCCTCACCGGAACCCTAAGCCTAACCCTAACCCTCACCCTCACCCTAACCCTCACTGTCACCCTAACAATCATCCGAACCCTCACCCTCACCCACACCCTAATCCTCACCTTCTCCTGAACCTCAGCCTCACCTGAAATCTCACCCTCATCCTAACCCTCACCCTCACCCTCACCCTCACCTTCACCTTAACCCTAACCCTAATTCTAACCCTAACCCTCACCTCAGCCTAACCATCACCCTAACCCTTACCCTCACCCTAATCCTTAAACTAACAATAACTCACATTGAACCTAATACTCACCTTAACCCTAACCCAACCCCTCAACCTAAACCTCACCCTAACACTTACCCTAAAACTAATCCTCACCATATCCCTAACCCTAACCCTAACCCTCACATTAACCCTCACCTTCAACCTTACCCAATCTCTAATCCGCTCCCTATCACTAATCCTAACCCTTATTCTAACCCTCACCCTCACCCTAACCCTCACCCTAAATCTTACCCTCAACCTAATGCAAACCCTAACCCTAACCCTCACCCTAATCCTAACCCTCATGCTCAACCTCACCCTAAGCCTAACCCTAACCTTAAACCTAATCCTAAATCTAACCCTAACCCTCCCCCTAACACTCACCCTAACCCTAACACAAACCCTAAACCTCAAACTCAACCTAACCCTCAACCTATCCCTTATCCTCACACTAACCCTAAACCTAACCCTAACACTAACCCTCACACTAACCATAACCCTCAACCCAACACTAACCCTCACCCTCACCCTAATCGTTACCGTCACCCTAACTCTCACCCTAACCCTAACACTCACCTACACGCTAAACCTCATTCTCACCCTCACCCTAAACCTCACCCTCAGCCTCATCATCACCGTAAACCTCACCCTAACCTTAACACTCACCCTAAATCTAACCCTACCCTTCACCCTAAACTTAATCCTAACCATAACTCACACCCTCACTCTCACCCTCACCCTAACTCTAACCCTCACTCTCATCCTTAACATCACCCTAACCCTAACACTCACTCTAAACGTAACACTAACCCTCAACCTAACCCTAACCCTCACCTTAACCCTCAACCTAAACCTAACCATAACCTTTAACTTCACCCACACTCTAACCCTTATCCTCACAATTTCCCTAAACCTCACCCTAACCCTCAACCTAACCCTAACCCTAAAACTAACACTAACCCTAACCTTCACCCTAACCCTAACGCTCAACCTAAACCTCACCCTAACCCTAACGATAACCCTAACCCTCATCTTCACCCTAACCCTCACCCTAACCCTTATCCTCACACTAATCCAAACCCTCACACTAAACCTAACACTCACCCTAACCCTAACACTTACCCTCAACCTAAACCTAACCATAACCCTTAACCTAAACCTCACCCTCACCCTAACCCTCACCCTAACCCGTACCGTCACACTAACACTAACCCTAATACTCACACTAACCCTAAACCTCACCCTCAACCTAACACTCAACCTCACACTCACCCTAACATTAACCCTAACCCTAATCCTAAACCTAACCCTCATGCTCACCCTCACCCTAACCATAACCCTAAACCTAACCCTAACCCTCACCCTCACCCTAACGCTCACCCACACCCTAAACATCAGCCTAACCCTAACCCTCACCCGAACCCTAACCCTAACCCTCACCCTAAACCTAACCCTCACCCTAACCCTCACCTTAACCCTAATCCTAAACCTAACTCTCACCCTCACCCAACCATCACTGTCACCCTAACACTCACCGGAACCCGAACCCTCACCCACACACTAACCCTTACGCTCTCCTGAACCTCACCCTCACCCGAAACCTCACCCTCATCCTAACCCTCACCCTCACCCTACCCCTAACTTAACCCTCACCCTCACCATAACCCTCACCCTCACCCTCACCCTCACCTTAACCCTAACCCTAACCCTAAACCTCGCCATAACCATAACCCTAAACCTCATTCAAACCCTAACCCTCACCCTCAGCCTAACAATCACCTTAACCATTACCCTCACTCTAATCCTTAACCTAACACTAACTTATATTAAACCTAATTCTCACCCTAACCCTAACCCAACCCCTCAGCCTAAACCTCACCCTAACACTAAACCTATACCTAATCCTCACGCTATCCCTTACCCTAAACCTAACCCTCATCCTAACCCTCACCGTCACCCTAACACTCACCCTAACCCTAACCCTCACACACACACTAAACCTCACCCTCACCCGAAACCTAAACCTCACCCTAAGCCCCACCCTCACCGTAAACATCACCCTAACCCTACCACTCACCCTAAATCTAACCCTAAACCTCACACTAACCCTAACCCTAACCATAACTCACACCCTCACTCTCACTAAACCTAACCCTCACCGTAACCCTCACCCTAACACTCAGGCTAACCCTAACCCTCACTCTCACCCTAAAACTCACCCTAACTCTTACCCTCACACTAACCCTAACCATAACCCTAACCCTCACACTAAACGTAACCCTCACCCTAATCCTAAACTTAAGCCTAGACCTCAACCTCACCCTAGCCCTAATCCAAACCCTAAACTAAAACTAACCATAACCCTAAACCTAAATCTAACTCTGACCCTCAACCTCAACCTCACCATCAACCTCACCCTAACCCTCACCCTCACCCTCACCCTCACCCTAACCATAACCCTAACCCTCACCCTAAACCTAACTCTGACCCTCAGCCTAACCCTAAACCTAAGCCTAGTCCTAGAACTAAGCCTCACTCTCACCCTCAACCTAAACCTAAACCTCACCCTAACACTAACACTAAACCTAGCCCTCACACTAACCCTTACACTCACAGTCTCTCTAACCCTCACCCTAACATTAACAATCACACTAACCCTAACCCTAAGCCTCAACCTCACCCTCACCTTAACCCTAACACTCACCCTCACCCTAACCCTAACACTCACCCTATCCCTAAACCTAACCCTAACCATACAACTCAACATAACCCTCACACTCACCCTAACCCTAAACCTAACCCTCACCCTAACCCTAACGATAAACCTTACCCTCATGCTCACCCTAAAACTCACCCTAAGCTTTATCCTCATACTAACCCTAACTCTAACCCTAAAGCTAACGGTCACACTAACCCTAACCCTTTCCCTAACCCTAATCCTACCCCTCAACCTAACTGTCACCCTAAACCTAACCCTAACCCTAATCCTTACCCTAACCCTAAACCTCACCCTCACCCTAACCCTCACCGTCAACATTACCCTCACCGTAAACCTAACACTAAACCACACCCTAACCCTCATCCTCAACCTCACCCGAACTGTCATATTCCCCATAACCCTCAGCCTCACCCTAAACCACACCCTAATACTAACCCCCAATCTAACCTCATACCTAACCCCCACCCTAACCCTAACCCTCAAACTAACCCTCATCCACAACCTAATCCTCATCCTAACCCTAACCCTAAACCTCACCCTCACCCGCACCCTAACCCTAAACCTAAACCTAACCCTCACCCTCACCCTCACCCTCAACCTAACCCTAACCCTAATGCTCACCATAACCCAAACCCTTACCCTAATCCTAACCCTACCCCTCACCCTAACCCTCACACTCAGCCTAACCCTAAACCTAAACCTCACTCTAAACCTAACCCTAACCCTAACCCTTACCCTCACCCTAACCCTAACCCTAAACCTAACCCTAATCCTAACCCTAACCCACACCCTCACCCTAAACCTCACCCTAACCCTTATCCTCACACTAAGTCTAATCCTAACACTCACCCTAAACCTCACCCTCACCCTAACACTAACGCTAACCCTAACTCTCAGCCTCACCCTAACCCTAACCCTAACCCTCACCCTCACCCTCACCCTAACCCTCATCCTATTCCTTACCCTAACCGTAACCATAACCCTAACCCTCACTTTCACGGTAATCCTAACCCTAACCCCAACATTCACCGTCACTTTCACCTTCACCCTCAGCCTCACCCTAACACTCACCGTCATCCTAAACATCACCCTAAACTTAACCCTCAACCTAACCCTAACCCCTACACTAACCCTAACCCTAACCCTAAACCTCAACTTAACCCTAACCCTAACACTAACCTTAACCCCCACACTAACCGTAATGCTAACCCTAACACTCACCCTCACCCTAAACCTCACCCTAATCATTATCCTCACACTAACCCTAATGCTAACCCTAACCCTAATCCTAACCCTCAACCTAACTCTGACCCTAACACGCACCCTAAACCTAACCCTCACACTAACCCTCACATTCAACCTAATCCTCACCCTAACAATAAGCCTAAACCTTACCTAACAGAAACCCTCACGTTAACCCTCATTCTCACCCTAACACTCACACTCACGCTAGCCCTCACCTTAACCCTCACCCTAACCCTAACACTAATCTTCAGCCTCACTCTCACCGTCAGCCTAACCCTCACCATAAACCTAACACTAACCCACAACCTAACCCTCACCCTCACCAGAAACCTCAACCTCACCTGAACCCTCACCCTCACCCTAACCATCAGCCTCACACTAAACATCTCCCTCACTCTAAAACTAATCATATCCCTAACACTAACCATAACCCAAACACTTACCTAACCAAAAACCACAACCTCAACCTCACACTCACCCTAACCCTCACCCTCACCGTAGCCCTCAACCTAAACCTAAACCTCAACATAACCCTAACCCTAACCCTCACCCTAATCCAAACCCTAACCTAACCCTAACTCTCACCGTAAACCTCATCCTAATCCTAACCCTAACCGTAACCCTAACCCTCAGCCTAACCCTCATCCTCACCTTAACACTAACGCTAACCTTAACTCTCACCCTCACCCTAACCCTAACCCTAACCCTCAACCTCACCCTCACCCTCACTCTCATCCTATCCCTTACCCTAAGCGTAACCATAACCGTAACGCTCACCTTCACCGTAACCCTAAGCCTAACCCCAACATTCACCGTCACTGTCATCTTCACCCTCACCGTCACCCTAAACATCAACCTAACCCTAACCCTCAAGCTAACCCTAACCCTTACACAAACCCTAACCCTAACCCTAACCATCAACTAAACCCTAAACCTAACCCTAACCCTCACCCTAACCCTAATGCTAACCCTAACACTCACCCTCACCCTAAACCGCACCCTAACCATTATCCTCACACTAACCCTAAACCTCACCCTCACCCTCACCCTAAACTAACCCTAAACTTACCCTCACTCTAAACTGAACACTTACTCTAACCCAAACCCTAACCCAAACAATAACGCTCACCCTAACCCTTATCCTCACACTAACCCTAATCCTAACCCTCAACATCACCCTCACACTAACCCTAACCTGAAACCTAACCCTCACCCTAAATCTAACCCTGTCACTAACCTTTAAAATATCCCTTTCACTAACCCTAACACTAACACTCACACTAAGCCTCACTCTAAACATAAACCTAACCCTAACCCTCACCTTCAACCTCACCCTGACCCTAAACCTAAACCTGAACCTTACCCTCACCCTAACCCTAACCATTACCCTAACCAAAACCCTACCCATAACCCTAACTCTCACCCTCACCCTAACACTAACCCTAAACTCAACATTCACTGTCATCATCACGCTCACCATAACTCTCACAGTCACCCTAAACATCACCCTAACACTAACCCTCAACCTAAGCCTAACTTACACTAACACTAACACTTACACTAACCTTAACCCTAAACCTAACCCTCAAACTAACCCTAACCCTAACCGTAACCCTCACCCTCACCATAACACTAACCCTAACCCTATCCCTCACCCTCACCCTCACCCTAGCCCTAACACTAACCCTAACACTCACCCTAACCCTAAACCTTATCCTAAACCTAACCCTAACCCTAACCGTCACCGTAACCCTCACTATATACCTAACAATAATCCTAAAACTAACCCTCACCCTCAACCTAATCCTCACCCTAAACCTAACCCTAACCATTACCTAATTGAAAACCTCACCATCACCCTCAAACTCACCCTAAACCACACCCTCACTGTAGCCCTCACCCTAAACCTAAACCTCACCCTAACCCTAAAGCTAACCCTAACCCTCACCCTCACACTAACTCTCAACCTAACCTATATCCTCAACCTGACCCTAACCCTAACCCTAACTCTCACACTAACCCTAACCCTCACACTAACCCTAACCCTACCTCTCACCCTAACCCTCACCCTCACCATAACCCTAAACCTAACCCTAACCCTAACACTCACCCTGACCCTCACCCTCACACTAACCCTCACATTCAACCTAATCCTAACCCTAACATTCAACCTAACTCTTCCCTAACCAAAACCCTCACCTTCACCCTCATTCTCACCCTAACCCTCACACTCACCCTAGCCCTCACCTTAACCCTAACCCAAACCCTAACCCGAATCTTCACCCTCACCCTCACCATCACCCTCAGCCTAACTCTAACCCTAACCCTATTCCTAAACCTAACCCTCAACCTCAACTTCACCCTACCCCTAACCCTAAACCTAAACCTCACCCTCACCCTCACCCTAACCCTAACCCTAACCCTCACCTTAACCCTCACCCTCACCTCAACCTAAACCTAAACCTAATCTAAACCTTCACATAAATCGTAACCCTACCCTAACCCTAACCCTAACCCTCAGCCTCACCCTAACCCTCACACTCACCCTCACCCTAACCCTGACCCTAACCCTCACCCTAACTCTAACCCTAACCCCCACCCTAACGCTAACCCTCACACTAACCCTCACATTCAACCTAATCCACACCCTAACAATAAGTCTAACTCTTACCTTACCAAAACACTCACCTTCACCCTCATTCTCACCCTAACACTCACACTCATGCTAGCCCTCACCGTAACCCTCAGCCTCACCCTAAACATCACCCTAACCCCAACCCTCAATCTAACACTAAACCTAACCCTAATTCTAAACTGAACCATCAACCTCACCCTCAACCTAACCCTAACCCTAACCCTAACCCTAACCTTCACCCTCACCCTCACCGTCACCCTCAGATTTACCATAACCCTCACCCAAATCGTAACCCTTACCCTCACCCTCACCCTCACCTTCACACTCACCATAAACCTCACCCTCACCATAGCCCTCACCCTAAACCTGAACCTCACAATAACCCTAACCCTAAACCTCACTCTTACCCTAACCCTAACCCTAAACCTAACACTAACAATAACCCTAACCCTAACCCTAATCCTAACCCTAACCCTCACCCTAACTCTAACCCTAAACCTAAAACTCACCCTAACCCTAATCCTAACCCTAACCCTCACCCTCACCCTCACAGTCAGCCTAAACCTTAACCAAACCCTAATCCTAACCCTAATCTTCACACTCACCATAACCCTATACCTAACAATAACCCTCACAATCACCCTCACCCTAAACCTCACCCTAATCCTGACCCTCAACTTCACTCTCACCTTAACCCTCACACTAATCCTAGCCCGCACTATAACCCTAACCCTAACCCTACCCCTCAACCTCACACTCAGCCTAACTCTTAACCAAACCCTAATCCTAACCCTAACCATCACACTCACCCTAAAACTATACCTAACAATAACCCTCAAAATCACCCTCACCCTCACCCTCACCCTAACCCTCACCCTCAATCTCACAGACACCCTAACCCTCACCGTCACCCTAAACTTCATCCTAAACCTAACCCTCCCTCTAACACTAAACCTAACCCTAACACTAACCCTCACCCTAACCCTCATCCCAACCCTCACCCTAAACCTAACAATAACCCTCATCCTAACCATAACCCTCACCCTAACTCTAACTCTAACCCTAACTATAACCCCCACCCTCATAAACCTCACCCGCAACCTCACCCACAGCCTCAGCCTAATCCTAAACCTAACCCTAACCCTAAACCTAACCCTCACCCGCTCACTCACCCTAACACTAACCATAACCCTAAAGTTAACCCTCACCCTCACCCTCAACCTAACCCTCACCCTCACCCTAACAATAACTGTAACCCTAACCCTAAACCTAATCATAACTCTAACCCTCACACTAACCCTAAACCTAACCCTATAACTCACCCTAAACCTAAACCTAACCCTGCCCCTCACCCTAAAACTATCCCTAACCATAACCCTACCCCTAACCCTCACCCTAAACATAACCCTCACCCGAACCCTCATCCTAACCCTAAATCTAACCCTAACCCTCACCCTCAAACTAACCCTATCCCTAAGCCTTATCCTCACACTAACCCTAAACCAAACCCTTACCCTAACCCTCACCCTAACCCTCACCCTCACCCTAACCATCACCCTAGCTCTAATCCTCACCCTAACCCTAAACCTCACCCTAACCCTAACCCTAACCCTAAACATAAAGCTCACCCTAACCCTCACCCTGACCATCACCCTGACCCTAACCCTCACCCTAGCCCTAACCCTACCCCTCAACCTAACCCTCATCCTAACCCTAAACCTAACCCTCACCCTAAACCTAACCCTCATCCTCACCCTCACCCTCACCCTCAGCCTAAGGCTAATCCTAACCCTAATCTTAAACCTAAACCTCAACGCCTTGCTCATCCTAATCCTAACCATAACCCTAATGCTAACTCTCACCCTCACACTCAACCCTAACCCTTACAATAAGTGTAACCCTAACCCTAAACCTAATACTAACCCTAACCCTCATACGAACCAAAAACTTAACCTTAACCCTCACCCTCAACTTAACCCTAAACCTAACCCTTATTCTCACACTAAATCTAAACCTAACTCTAACCCTAACCCTCACACTAACCCTCACCCTAACACTCACCCTAGCCCTCACACTAACCCTGATCCTAAACCTAACCCTAATCCAAACACTCACCCTAATGCTAAACCTAACACTAACCCTCAACCTCACCGGAACCCTCACCCTCACCCGAAACCTCACCCTAAACATCACCTTAACACTAAGCCTCACCCTAATACTAACCCTAACCCTAACGCTAACCCGAACCCTCACCCTCACCCTAACCCTTATCCTCACGCTAACACTATCCCTAACCCTAAACCTCACCCTCACCAACACCCTAAACCTAACCCTAACCCTAACCCTCACCCTAGCCCTAACACTTACCTGAAACCTAACCTCACACTAAACCTCACCCTAACACGAAACCTAACCCTAACCCTCATGCTCACCCTCACCCTAACCCTAACCCTAACCCTAACCCTCACCCTCACCCTAACCCTCACCTTAACCCTCACCCTAAACCTAACAATAACCCTCATCCTAACCATAACCCTCAACCTAACCTTCATTCTAACCCTAATGCTAAACCACACCCTAACACTAACCCTCACCCTCACCCTCACCCTCATCCTCAGCCTAACCCTAAACCTAACCCTAACCCTAAACCTAACCCTCACCCCTTCACTCACACTAACACTAACCATAACACTAATGTTAACCCTAACCCTAATCCTAATCCTAACCCTAACCCTCACCTAAACCTAAACCTAAACCTAAAACTCACCCTACTCCTAATCCTAATCCTAAACCTCACGCTCACTGTAACCATCACCCTAACCCTGACCCTCAACCTCCCCCTCCCCCTAACCCTCACACTAAACCTAGCCCTCACACTCACCATCATACTCAGCCTAAACTTTAACCAAACCCTAATCCTAACCCTAACCTTCACACTCACCCTAACCCTAACCCTAAAAATAACCCTCACAATCACCCTCACCATGACCCTCAGCCTAACCCTCACCCTCAAACTCACCTTCACCCTAACATTCACCGTCAACCTAAATTTCAACCTAAGCCTAACCCTGACCCTAAACCTAAACCTAATCTTAACCCTAACCCTCAAACTAACCCAAAACCTAACCCTCACCCTAATCCTCACACTAACCCTAACCCTAATCCATAAACTCACCCTCGCCCTAAACATAACCCTCACCCTAACCCTCAACCTAACACTAATGCTAACCCTAAGTTTCACCATCACCCTATCCCTCACCCTAAAACTTACCCTCACCCTAACCCTAGCCCTCATACTAACCCTAACCCTAAACCTAACCCTCACCCTCACCCTAAACCTAACCGTCACACTCACCCTCACCCTCAGCCTAAACCTAAACCTACCCATAACCCTCACCATAACCCTAAACCTCACTTTCACCCTCACCATCAGTCTAACACTAACCCTAATCCTAATACTAACCCTAACCCACACCCTCAACCTCACACTAAATCTAAGCCTTACCCTAACCCTCAGCCTCACCCTCACTCTCACCCTAAGTCTAACTCTATCCCTAAAATTCATCCTAACTCTGACACTCACACTAACCCTTACGATAACCCTCACTCTCACACTAATCCTAAACCTAACCCTAATGTTCATCCTAACACTCACCTTAACCCTCCTCCTCCCCCTCACAGTAACTCTAACCCTAACCCTAACCCTCACCCTCACCCTCACCCTAACCATAATTCTATCCCTAAACCACACCCTAATGCTAAAACTCAACCTAACCCTAACCCTATCCCTCACACTAACCCTCACCCTAAACCTCACCTTAACACTCACGCTAACCCTAAATTTCACCCTCATCCTAACCCTTACCCTAACCCTAACCCTCACACTAATCTTAACCCTCAGCTTAACCCTAACCCTAACAATAACCCTAACCCTAACGCAAACCCTCACCCGAACCCGAACCTCCACTCTCACCCTAACCCTAACACTAACACTAATGCTAAGACTAAACCTAACCCTCACCTTCTCCCTAGCCTTCACCTTAACCCTGGACCTAACCTTAACCCTCACCCTAATCCTAACCTTAACCCTAAACTTAACACTCACCCAAACTCTAACCCTAACCCTCATCCTTACCCTAACAATACCCCTCAGACTAACCCTCATCTTAACCCTCACACTAAACCTATCCCCAACCCTCACCCTTACCCTAACCTTCTCCCTCACCCTCAACTTCACCCTCACCCTAACCCTCAGCCTCACCCTAAACATAACCCTAAAACCCTCACCATAACCCTAACACTAAACCTTACCTAAAGGAAACCCTCAACTTCAACCTCACCCTCACCAAATCCCTCACCCTCAACCTAAACCTAACCCTAACACTTTCCCTAACCCTCACCCTCACCCTCATCCTCACCCTCAGCCTAATCCTAACCCTAAACCTAATACTAAATCTAACACTCACCCTCACCCTCACCACTCCGTAACACGAACACGAAACCTCACTCTAACACTAACCCTAACCCTAACCATAAACCAAACACTAACCCTGACCCTAACCCTAAACCTCACCCTCACCCTAACCCTAACCCTCACCCTCACACTCAGCCTAACCCTAACACCAACCCTAACCCTCACCCTAACCCTAAACCTCACCCTCACACTCACCCTCAACCTTAGCCTAACCCTAACCCTAATCCTAATCCTAACCCTAACCCTCACCCTCAACCTCACACTAACTCTAACCCTAACCCTAAACCTAACCGTCACCAATCAACTTCACCATAACCCTAACTATCCCTAAGCCTCACCCTAACCATAACCCTCACTCTAACCCTAACTCTAACCCTCACCCTCCCACTATCCCTAACCCTAACCCTAACACTCACCCTAAACCTCACCCTAACCCTAACGCTAAACCTAAACCTCACCCTAAACCTCACCCTAACCCTAAACCTCACCCTAACCCTAACCCTAACCCTCACCCTAACCCTCACCCTCACCCTCACCTTCAACTGCACCCTTTCCCACATATTCACCCTCACCCTATTCCTCACCCTCAACCTAGCCCTCACCCTAAACCTAACCGTCATACTAACCCTAACCTCCCTCAGCCTAACCCTAACAGTAACCCTAAACCTATCCCTTACCGTCACACTCACCCTAAGCCTCACTCTCACCATAAACCTAACCCTAACATTCACCCTCACCCTCACCCTAAGCCTAACACTAACCCCAACCCTCACGCTCACCCTCACACTCACCTTAAACCTCACCCTCACCCTCACCCTAACCCTAACCCTAAACCTCACCCTAACGGTAACCCTCGCCCTAAACCTAACCCTAACTCTCACCCTCACCCTAACAGTAACCCTAACCCTTAACTTCACCTTAACATTAACCCTAATCCTAACACTAACAATCACAGTAATCCTAATCCTCACCCTAACCCTAAGCCTACCCCTCAGCCTAAGCCTCACCATAACCATAACCCTAATCCTAAGGCTCACACAATCCCTAAAACTAACCCTAACCCTAATCCTCACCCTAGCCCTCAACCTAACCCTAACCCTTACCTTAATCCACACCCTAACCCTAACTCTAACCCTAACCCTCACCTTAAGCCTAAACCTCAACCTAATATTAACCCTCACCCTCAGCCTCACCCTCAGCCTAACCCTCACCCTAACACTAACCCTAACCCTAAACTTAACCCTAACCCTCACCCTCACCCTAAACCTCACCCTCACCCACACCCTAACTCAAACCCTAACCCTATCGCTAACTCTTACCCTAAACCTAACTCTAACCCTAACCCTCAACCTAACCATAACCTTCACCCTCACCCTAACCTTCACCCTAACCCTTACCCTCACCCTAACCCTAACCCTAAACCTAAACCTAATCCTCAAACTAACTGAAACCTAACCCTAACCCTCCACCTGACCCTCACCATAAACCTTACCCTAAACTTCACCCTAACGCTAACCCAAACCCTAACCCTCAACCTCACCCTAACCCTCACTGTAACCCTAACACTCACCCTAAACCTACACTTCACCCACAACCTAACCCTAACGCTAACCCTTCCCCTAACCCTCACCCTAACACTAACACTAAACCTCTCCCTAAACCTAACCCTCGGGCTAACCCTCACCCTAACCTAGTCCTCACCTGAACCCTAACCCTAACATTTACCATACCGAAACCCTCACCCTCCCTTTCAAATTCACCCTCACCCTAACCCTAAACCTAACCCAAACCCTCACCTTAACCCTAACCCTAAGCACCACCCTAACCCTAACCCTCCCCCTCAGCCTAACCCTAACCATAACCCTCACCCTCCCTGCACCCTCAACCTAACCCTAACCCTAACTATAACCCAAACCCTAAACCTCACACTCACCCTAACCCTCACTCCCACCTTACCACTCACCCTAACCCTAACCCTAACCATCAGACTAAACCTAACCATACCCCTGAGCCTAAACTTCATCCTAAACCTAACCCTCACCAGAACCCTCATCCTTACCCTAAAACTCACCCTCACCCTAACCCTCATCCTCACCCTCACCCTCCCGATAAACATCACCCTAACCATAACCCTCACCCTAACACTATCCCTAACACTTACCTAACCGAAACCCTCAACCTCACCCTCACCCTCACCCTCACCCTAACCGTAACCATACCCCTCAACCTAACCTTCATCCTAACCCTAACCCTAACACAAAACCTCATCCTAACCCCAACCCTCACCCTAACCCTAACCCTAACCCTAACCCTCACCGTAACCGTAACCCTCACCCTATCACTATCCCTAACCTTCAACCTCACACTAACCTTAACCCTAACCCTAACCCTCACCCTATCACTCACCCTAAGCTTAATGCTAAGACTAACACTCACCCCCAGTCTAAACCTCACCCTAACACAAACCCTCACGCACCCCTAACCCTCACCCTCACCTGAACACTCACACTCACACTCACCCTCACCCTCACGCTCACCCACACCCTAAACCTCACCCTAACCCACACCCACATCCTAATCCGCACCCTCACCCCAAACCTCAAACTCACCCTAACCCTCATCCTCACCCTAAACCGCACCCTAACCCTAACCTTCACACTAACCTTAACCTTCACCCTAATCCTCACCCTCACCCTCATCCTCAACTTTACCCTCAGTCTAAACCTCACCCTCACCCTAGCCCTTACCCTAATCCTAACCCTCACACTAAACCTAACCCTCACACTCAGTCTAACCCTAAACCTAATCCTAACTCTAACGCTCACCCACACCCTAACCCTAACCCTAACCCTACCTATAACCCTAACCATAACTCTAACCCTAACCCTCACCCTCACCCTTACCCTCACCCTCACCCTCACCCTAACCCTCACCCTAACCCTAACCCTAACCCTCAAACTAAACAGAACCCTAAACTTCACCCTAACCATCACCAACACCCTAACCCTCACCCTCACCCCAACCCTCACACTCACCCTAACCCTCACCCTCACCCTAAACATCACCTTAACCATAACCCTCACAATAACTGTAACACTAACCCTCACACTAATCCTCACCCTCACCCTCACCCTCACCTTCACCCTCAGCCTAACCCTCACCCTCATGCTAGCCCTCACCCAAACACTAACCCTTACCCAAACCCTAAACCTCACACTCTGCCTAACCCTAAACCTAACCCTAACCCTCACCCTCACGCTCACCCTCACCCTAACCTTAACCCTATCCCTAAATATAACCCTAACCCTAACTTTAACCCTAACCCTCTCCCTAACCCTCAACCTAACCTTAAGCCTAACCCTCACCTTCACCCTAAACCTAAACATAACCCTAACCCTCCCCCTAACCCTCACCCACACCCTAAACCTCACCCTCATCCCAACCTTCACACTCACCCTAACACTCACCCTCACCCTAAACATCACTCTAACCATAACCCTCACCCTAAACTTAACACTAACCCTCACCCTAATCCTCACCCTCACCCTCAACCTCACCTTCACCCCCAGCCTAACCCTCACCCTCACCCTAGCCCTCACCCTAACTGTAACTCTCACCATAAACCTAACCCTCACCCTCAGCCTAACCCTAAATCTAACCCTAACCCTCACCCACACCCTAACCCTCACCTTAACCCTAACACTAACAATAATTCTAACCCTAACCCAAACCCTCATCCTAACCCAAACCCTCACCCTCAACCTAACCCTAAACCTAACCTTAACACTTACCCTAACCCTAACCCTCATCTTTTCCCTAGCCTTGACTTTAACCCTAAACCTAACCCTAACCATCACCTTAATCCTAATCTTAACCCTAAACCTAACATTCACCCTAACCTTACCCCTAACCCTCAGCCTTACCCTAACCATACCTTTCAGCCTAACCTTCATCCTAACACTTACCCTAAACCGAACCCTCATCCTAACACTAAGCATCACCCTAAGCCTATCCCCAAACCTAACCCTAACCCTAACTCTCACCCTCACCCTCACTCTAACCCTAACCCTCAGCCTCACCTAAACATCACCCTAAAACTAACCTCACCCTAACCATAACCCTAAACCTTACCTAACCGAAACCCTCAACTTCATTTTCACACTCACCATAACCCTCACCCTCACCCTAGCCCTCACCCTAAACCTAACCATAACCATTCCCCTAAACCTCACCCTCACCCTCATCCTCACCCTCAGCCTAATCCTAACCCTAACTCTAATACTAAATCTAACACTCACACTAACCCTCACCCCAACCCTAACCCTAACCCTAACCGGAACACTCACCGTAAATCTCACCGTAATCCTAACACTCATCCACAACCTAACACTCACACTCACCCTAACCCTCACCCCCACCCTAAATATACCCCTAACCCTAACCGTCACCCTAACCCTAACCATAACCCTAAGCCTCAACCTAACCCTCACCCAAACCCTAACCCTCACACTCACCTTAAGCCTCATCCTCACACTAAACATCACCTTAACGGTAACCCTCACCCTAACCCTAACCCTAAGCCTAAACCTAGCCATCAAGCTAACCCTAACCTTCACCCTCAGCCTAACACTAACAGTAACCCTAAACATAACCCTTACCCTCACCCTCACCCTAAATCTCACCCTCACGATAACCCTAACCCTAACCCTCAACCTCACCCTCACCTAACACTAACTGTAACCCTAAACCTAACCCTTACCATCACCCTCACCCTAAACCTCACCCTCACGATAACCCTAACCCTATCCCTCAACCTCACCCTCACCCTAAACCTCAACCTAAACCTTACCCTCACCATCACCCGAACACTAACTCTAATCCTCACACTAACCCTAACCCTAACCCTCAACCTCACCCTCACCTAACCGTAACCGTAAGCCTAAACTTCACCCTAACGCTAACCCTAACCCTACCACTCACCCTCACCCTAACCCTAACCGTCACCCTAACCCTCATCCTAAATCTATCCCTCACCCATAACCTAACCCTCACCCTAACCCGAACCATCACCCTCACCCTAACACTCACCCTCATCCTAAACATCAACCTAAAACTAACCCTCACCCTAACCCTAAACCTAACCTGAGCCATAACCCTAAGCCTCAACCTCACCCTCACCTTCACCCTAACCGTAGCCCTAAACCTAGTCCTTACCCTCACATTCACCCTCACCCTCACACTCACAATAACCCTCACGCTCACCCTAAACATCACCCTAAACTTAACCCTCACCCTACCCTCAACCTAACCCTCACCCTAAACCTCACCTTTGCCCTAACCCTCACCTTCACCCTCAACCTAAAACTCAACCTTACCCTAGCCCTCACCCTCACCCTAACCCTCACCCTAACCCTAACCCTAACACTCAGCCTAACCTTAACCATAACCCTAACCTTAACCCTAACCCTCACCCACATCCTCACCCTCACCCTAAACATCACCCTAACCCTAACACTAATAATAACCCTAACATTAACACTAACTGTAACCCTCACCATCACCCTAACCCCAACCCTCACGTTAACCCAAACCCTAACAAAAACCCTAACCCTAACCCTAACCCTCACCCTCAACCTAACCCTAACACTAAACCTAAGCCTAACCCTCACCTTCACCCTAGACCTCAACTTAACTCTAAACCTAACCCTAACCCTCACCTTAATCCTAAGATTAACTCTACCCCTAACACTCAACCTAAACCTTCCCCTAACCCTCAACCTAACCGTAAACCTCACCCTCACCCTCATCCTAAACCTAACGCTAATCCTAATCCTAAACCTAACACTCACCCTCACCCTCACACTAACTCTAAACCTAACCCTCACCCTCACCCTCACCCTACCCTAACTGTATCCCTAAAACTCAACCTAAACCTAACCCTCACCGTAACCCTAACTCTAAACCTCACCCTAAACCTAACCCTAACGCTCACGCTCACACTACCCCTAACCCTCACCCTAATCCTCAGCCTAACCTTCACCCTAACCCTAACCCTAACCTTCATCCTAACCCTTACCCTCACCCTAAACCCAACCCTCACCCTAACCCTCACCCTCACCCTCTTCCTAACCCTAACCCTAAACCTAACCCTCACCCTCACCCTAACCGTAACCCTAAATCTAACCCTAACCCTCAACTTCACCCTAGCCCTCACCTTAACCCTAAACCTAACCCTAAACCTCACCCTAATCCTAACCCTAACCCTAATCCTAACACTCACCCTAAACCTAACCCTTACCCTCAGCCTACCCCTAACCATACCCCTCAGCCTAACCTTCATTCTTACCCTAAACCTAACCTGAACCCTCATCCTAACCCTAACACTCATCCTAACCCTAACTCTAACCCTGACTCTAACCCTCACCCTTTCCCTCACCCTAATCCTAACGCTAAACCTAATGCTCAACCTCACCCTAAACCTCACCGTAATGCTAACTCTCACCCACACCCTAAACCTCACCATCACCATCACACTAACTCTTACCCTAAACCTAACCCTAACCTTCACCCTCACCCTCACCCTAATCCTAACTCTGTCCCTAAACCTCCCCCTAACCCTAAAACTCACCCTCATACTAACCCTAACCCTCACCCTAACAGTAACCCTAACCCTAACCTTATCACTTACCCTAAACCTCACCCTAACACTAACGCTAACCCTCACACTCACCCTCACTTTAAATCTCATCGTAACACTAACTCTCAACCACACCCTAACCCTCACACTCACGCTAACCCTCACCCTCACCCTCACCCTACATATCACCCTAACCCAAACCGTCACCATATCCCTAAACATAACCCTCTCCCACACCCAAACCCTCACCCTCACCAGAACCCTCACACTCACCCTAAGCCTCAACCTCACACTCACCTTCACCCTAACCCTAACCCTCACCCTCACCCTATCCCTCACCCTAAAACTAAAGATCACCCTAAACCTACCCCTCACCCTACCTCAGCCTAATCCTAAACCTAACCCTAAACCTAACCCTAACCCTCACCCTAACCCTAACCCTAACTCTAACACTCACCCTAACCCTAACCCTAACCCTCACCCTAACGCTATCCAAACCCTAACCCTAAATCTCAACATAACAGTCACCCTTACAATTACGCTAACCCTAATCTTCACTCTCACCCTAACCCTCTCCCAAAAACTTACGCTCACACTAAAACTAAACCTAACTAACACTAAACCTAACCATAAACCTCACGCTAAATCTAACCCTAACCCTAAACCTCACCTTCAGCGTAGCCCTCACACGATCCCTAAACCAAACCCTAACTCTCACCCTAACCCTCATCCTAACCCTAAACCTCACCCTCACAATAACCCTAACCCTCACCCCCAACCTCACCCTCACCCCCAATCTCACCCTAACCCTAACCTGAACCCTAAAACTCACCCTCACCCTCACCCTCACCTTAACCATAACCCTAAACTTCACCCTAACACTAACCCTCAACGGAAACCTAACCCTAACCCTCACACTCAAACTAACAGTAACCCTAAACCTACACTTCAACCTAAAAATAACCCTAACCCTAATGCTAACCCTACACGTAAACCTTACCCTAACCCTCACCCTAACCCTAAACTTCACCCTAACCCTAAACTTCACCTAAACTTCACACTAACCTTAACCGTCACCCTCACCCTAACCGTATCCATCACCCAAACCCTCACCCTAACCCTACAACTCAACCACACCCAAACCTAACCGTTAAACTCACTCTAAGCCTAGCCCTAACACTAACCCCAAAACTAAACCTAAAGCTCTCCCTCACGCTCACCCAAACCGTAAAACTAACCCTAACCGACACCCTCACCCTAACCCTAACTCTAACCCTAAACCTCATCTTAACACTAACCCTCACCCTAACCATAACCATAACACTCAACATAACCCTTGCAGTAAACCTAACGCTAACCCTAAACCTCACCCTAACCCTTATCCTCACACTAACCCAAAACCTAAGCCTAAACCTCACACTAAGCTTAAACCACACACTAACCCTAAAGCTACCACGCAGCTTAACCCTCAACCTAACCCTAACCCTCACGCACACACTAACCCTCACCCTCACCAGAATCCTCACCCTCAATCTAAACCTCATCCTCACCATAAACATCAACCTAACCCTAACCCTCACTTTAACCCAAACCCAAAACTTCACCCTCACCCTAACCCTCATGCTAACGCTCAACCTCATCCTAATCCTCACCCTAAACCTAACCCTAACCCTTCCCTAACTGAAACCCTCACCTTCAACCTCACCCTCACTCTCAACCTAACCCTAACCCTCACCCTAGCTCTCACCTTCACCCTCAGCCTATCTCTAAACCTAACCCTAATCCTAACCCTAAACCTCACCTTCACCCTAAAGCTAACCCTAACCCTAAACCTCACCCTCACTCTCACCCTAACCCTAAACCTAACCCTCACCCTTACACTAACCCTCACACTAACCTTAACCCTCAACCTCACCCTCCACCTAACCCTGACTCTAACCCTAACCCTAACCCTCAACGTCACCCTAAACTTCAGACAAACCTAAACCTCCCCCTAACCCTAAACCTAACCCTAACCCTCACGCTAAACATAACGCTAGCCTTCACCCTCACCCTCACCCTAACCCTAAACCTAACCATATCCCTAACTCTCAACCTAATCTTCACCCTAACACTCACGCTAACCCTAACCTTCATTCTCACCATAACCCTCACCCTAACGCTTATGATCACCCTAACACTAACCCTAAATCTCACACTAAAACTAACCACCAACCTCACCCTAACCCTAACCCTAAACTTCACCTTCACCATATCCTTCACCCTAACCCTAATCCTAATCCTAAATCTCACCCTAACCCTCATCCTCACCCGAAACCTCAGTCTCACCATAATCCTAACCCTAACCCTCACCTCACCATCCGCCTAACCTTAACCCTGAACCTAATCCGAACAATAACTCTCACTCTCAGCCTCACCCTAACTCTAACCCCAACCCTAACCCTCACCCTCACCCTCACCCTCACCATCACCCTAACCCTTACCCTAAACCCTCACCCTATCGCTAACCCTCACCCTAATCCTAACCCTAACCCTCACCCTAACATTAACCCTAAACCTAAACTTCAGCTTAAAAATAACTCTAAACCTAATGCTAACCCTAACTGAAACACTCACCCTAACCATCATCCTAACCCTAAAACTAACCCTAAACTTCACACTAATGCTAACCCCAACCCTAAACCTCACTCTCACCCTAACCATCACCGTCACCCAAACGGTCACCCTAACGCTACAACTCAATCTAACACACCCTAACCCTCACCCTCATCAGAACCCTCACCCTCACGCTAACCCTCTACCTCACCCTAAACATAACCCTAACCCTAACCCTAATCCTAAACCTAAAACTCTCCCTCACCCTTAGCCTGACTGTAAACCTAACCCTAACCCTAACACTAACCCTCACCCTTACCCTAAATTTCACCCTAACCCTAACCCTAACCCGAACCCGAACCCAAACCCGAAACCTAACCCTCACCTTCACGCTAAACCTCACCCTCACCATCACCCTAACTCTAAACCTAACCCTGACCTTATCCTTAACTTAAACCTAACTCTAACCCTAAACCTCACCCTAATCCTCACCATAACCCTAAAGCTAATATTAACCTTCAACCTCACCCTAACCCTACCCTAAACTTCACACTAACCCTTACGCAAAACCTAACCCTAACCCTCACCCTCACCCTAACCTTAAACCTCACACTCACACTCACCCTCACCCTAACCCTAACCCTTACCCTAAACCTCAACCTAACCCTAATCCTCACCCTCAACCTCAACCTCACTCTCAGCCTAACCCTAACCCTAACCAGAACCCTAAACCTCTACCTCAGCCTAAACCCTACCCTTACCCTAAACTTAACTCTAACCCTCACCCTAACCCTAACCCTAACCAAAACCCTAACCCTAATGCTCTACCTAACCCTAATCATAAACCTCACCCTAACATAAAGGCTAACCGTAACTCTCACACTAACCCTCACAGTAAACCTAAATCTAAACACAGCACTCACCCTTACCCTAACCCTCACCCTCACCGCAACCCCCACCCTAATGCTAACCCTAAACCTCACCCTAACCTTGATCATAACCCTAACTCTAACTCTAAACCTAAAACTAACTTTCACTCTACCCCTCACCCTCACCCTAATCCTAACCCAAAACCTCACCCTAACCTCACCGTTACCCTAACTCTAACCCTAACACTCACACTCACCCTAACGCTCACCCTAATCCCAACTCTCACCCTAAACCTAACCCTCATCCTCTCCCTAACCCTCACCCTAAACCTAACCCTGACCCTCACCCTAGCCCTCATCTTAACCCTCACCTTAACCCTAACCCTCAACCTCACACTAACCCTCACCCTAACACTCACACTAACCCTAAACCTCACCCTAAATTAACCATTCCCTCACCTTAACCCTCACCCTAAACCTAAACCTAAACCTAACCATCACCCTCAGCCAAACACTCACAGTCACCTTAAACCTCACCCTAAAACTAACCCTCACCCACACACTAACCCTCACCCTCAACCGAACCCTCACCCTCACCCTAATCCTCACCCTCAATTTAAACATCACCCAAACCCTAACCTTAAGCCTAAAACTCACCCTAACCCTAATGCGCTCCCTAACACTCACCCTCAACCTAGTCCTCACCCTAACTCTAACCCTAACCCTTACCTAACCTTAACACTCATCCTCATCCTAACCCTAACACTAAACCTAACCTTAACCCTAAGCCACACACTAACCCTCACCCTAACACTCACGCTAACTTTAACCCTCACTCTCACCATAATCTTCACCCTAAACCTTACACTTGCCCTAAACCTAACCCTAAGCCTAACACTTACAGTAAACCTAAAAATCATCCTGACCCTAATCCTATCCCTCACCCTCACCCTCACCCTCACCCTAAACCTAATCCTAACCCTAACACTCACCCTAACCCTAACTCTAACCCTAACCTTAAACGTAAACCTAACCCTAACCATCAACTTATCCCTAAATCTAACCCTAAACCTCACCCTAAAACTAAACCTAACCCTAACCCTCACCCTCACCCTAAACCTCACCCTAAACCTAACCCTAATCCTAACCCTCACCCTAAGCCTCACCCTAAACATAACCCTAACCCTAACAATCACACTCACCCTAAACCTAGTCCTAAACCTTACCCTCACCCTAGCCCAAATCTTAACCCTCACATTAAGCCTAATCCTCGCCCTAACCCTAACACCACACCTCAGCCAAACCTCATCCTTAACCTAACGATAATCTTCACACTTAACCTAATCGGAAACCTAACCCAAAATCTCAACCTAACCCTAACCCTCACCCTAACCCTCAGCCTAACCCTAAACCTAACACTCACCCTAACCCTAACCCTCACCCACACCCACAGCTGAACTCTAACCCTAACCCTAACACAAACCCTCATCCTCACCTTTAACATCACACTAACCCTAACCCTCACCCAAAACCTTACCTAACTGAAAACCTCACCCTCACCCTAATCCTCACCTTTACCCAGCCCTCAGCCTAACCCTAATCCTAAGATTAAACCTAAGCCTCAACCTCCCCCTCACCCTCATCCTCAGCCTAACCCTAAACCTAACCCAAATACTAATCCTAACCCTCAACCTCACCCTCACCCTAACCCTAACGGAAACACTAATCCTCACCCTAAACCTAAACCTAACCCCAAACTTCAAACTAACCCTAACACAAATCCTAACCCTAACCCTCAACCAAACCCTAAGCATCACCCTCACCCTCAACCTCACTCTCAGCCTAACCCTAACTCTAACATTCACCCTAACCTTAACCCTAACCCTAAACCTCACCCTCACCCGCACCCTCACCTTAACCCTAACCCTAACCCTAACCCTAACTCTAACCCTAACACTAACACTAACCCTAAACTCACCCTCACCCTAATCCTAACCCAAATCCTAAACCTCACCTTAACCCTCACCCTAACACACGCTAACCCTAACCCTCACCCTAACCCACACACTAACCCTAAACCTAACCCTAGCACTCACCCTCACCCTAATCCTAACCCTAATCCTAACCCTCACCCCAACCCTCACCCTAACCCTAGTGCTAACCCTAAGTCTCAACCTCACCCTAACACTCAGCCTAAAACTTAACCTCACCATCACCCGAACCCTTATCCTAACCCTCACCCTAAACCCAACCCTAATCTTATCCCTCACACAAACCGTAACCCTCACCCTAACCTCACCCTAACCCTAACCGTGACCCTCACCCTAACCTCACACTAACCCTAACCGTGACCCTCACCCTAACTTCACCCTAAGCCTAATCGTAACCCTAACCCTCGTACTCACCCTAATTTCTCACCCTAATCCAAACTGTCACCCTAAAACTAACCCACAGCCTCACCCTAACCCTAACACTAACCCTCACAATAACCCTAACCCTCACCTAAACCCTAACCATACCCCTCACCCTAACCCTCACCCTAAACCTAACCCTAAACCTAACCCTCAGCCTCAGCCTAATACTCACAGTCATCCTAACACTCATCCTAAACCTAACCCCCACCCACACCCAAACCCTTACCCTCACCTGAACCCTCACTCTCACCCTAACGCTCACCCTCACCTTAAACATCGCCCTAACCCTAACTCGCACACTAACACTCACAGTCAACCTTACCCTCACAATAACTCTAACTTTGACCCTTACCTATAGTTAACCCTCACCCTCAACCTAACCCTAAAACTACACCTAACCCTAACCTTATCCCTGACACTAACCCTCACCCTAACACTCACGCTAACCCTAACACTCACTCTCAATCTAACCCTCAACCTAAACCTTACCCTTACCCTAACCCTAACCCTAACACATACATTAAAACTAAACCTCACCCTGACACTAACCCTACCCCTCACCCTCACCCTCACCCTCATCCTAACTCTGACACTCACAATAACCCTAACTCTAACCCTAACCCTAAACCAAAACTGAACCCTAATTCTCACCCTAACCCTAAATCTAACCCTAACGCTCATCCTCACCCTAACCCTCACTCTAATCCTAATCCTAACTCTAATCCTAACTTCAAAACTCACCCTCAAAACAACTCTAATGCTAACCCTAACCCTAACCCTCACCCTCACACTCACCCTCACCCTAACCCTAACCCTATCCCTAACCCTCACCCTAACACTAACCCTAACCCTAAATCTCACACTAACCATAACCCAAACCCTCACCCTCACCCTAACCTAACCCTACCCCTCACCCTGTTGCTAACCCTAACCCTAACCCTCACCCAAACCTGAACACTCACCCGAACCCTCACACTCACCCAAACCCTCACCCTCATCCTTAACATCACACTAACCCTAACCCTCACCCTAATCTTCAACCTAACCCTCACCCTCAACCTCACCCTAAGTCTAACCCTAACCCTAACCCTAATCCTAAACCTAACACTCACCCCACCCTAACCCTCACCCTAAACCTCAACCTAACACTTTGCCTCACCCTAACCGTGTGAGACAAACCCTAATCCTTACACTAATCCTAACCCTACCCCTCACCCTCACCCTCACCCTAACCCTAACACTTACCCTTATCCCCCTAGGTAACTCTAACCCTAAACCTAACCCTCACCCTCACCCTAACCCTCACCCTAAGCCTAACGCTAACCCCCAAAATTACCCTAACCCTCACCCTAAACCTAACTCTACCCCTCAGCCTAAAACTCACCCTAACTCAAACACTAACCCTAACACTCACCGTAACCCTATCGTTAACCCTCACACTCACCCTCATCCTAAACCTAACCCTAACCATAATCCTCACCCTCACCCTAACCCTAACCCTAACCCTAACAATAACCCTAACACTAACCCTAACCCTAACCCTAACTCTAACCCTCACCCTAACCCTAAGCCTAAACGAAACCTTACCCTATCCCTCACCCTAACCCTAATCCTAACCCTAACCCTCACCCTAACCCTAATCCTAACCCTTACTCTCACCCTAACCTTAATCCTAACCATAACCCTCACTGTTACCCTAACCCTCACCATAACACTAACCCTCACCTTCAACCTAACCCTCGCCCTAACCATAAACCTGACCATAAGCCTCACCCTAACTCTCAACCTAACCGTAATCCTCACCCTAAACCTCACATTAACACTAACCCTAACCCTAACACTCACCCTCATCCTAACTCTCACCCTAACCCTAAAACTGACCTTAAGCCTCACCCTAACTCTCAACCTAACCGTAATCCTTTCCCTAAACCTCACATTAACACTAACCCTAACCCTAACACTCACCCTCATCCTAACCCTAACACTAACCCTAACCATCACCCTAACCCTAATGCTAATCCTAAGTCTCATGCTCACCCTAAACCTCGACTTAACACTTACCCTTACCATCACACTAACCCTCACACTAATCCTCACCTTAACCCTAATCCTAACCGTAAACCTAACCTTCCCTACCCCTAACCCTCACCCTAACTCTAACCATAACCCTAACCCTCATCCTACCCTCAGCCTAACCCTAACCCTAACCCTCACCCTAATCCTCACAGTCACCCTAAACCTAACCCTCATCCACACCCTAACCCTCTACCTCACCCAGACCCTCACCATCACACTAACCCTCACTCTCACCTAAATATCACCCTAAACGTAACCCTAACCCTAAACCTCACCCTAACCCTAATCCACACCCTAACCCTCACCCTCAACCTAATCCTCACTCTAACTGTAACTAAACCCTTACCTAACTGAAACCCTCAACCCCATACTCACCCTAACCCAAACCCACACCCTAACCCTAATCCTAACCCTAACCCTAACCCAAATCTTACATCAGTCTAACCCTAACCCTAACCCTAATCCTAACCCTAACCCTCACCCTCACCCTCACCCTAACCCTAACCCAACCGTAACCCTCACCCTAACCCTAACCCAAACCCTCACCCTAACACTAACCCTCACACTAACTGTCACCCTAACCCTAAACTTAACCGTCTCTCACACCCTAACCCTCACTCTCACCCAAAAACTCACCCTAACACTAACACTCACTGTAAACATCACCCTAACCCTAAACTTAACCCTCTCCCACACCCTAACCCTCACCCTATCCCTAAACCTAACCCTAACACTTACACTAAACCTAAACCTCAACCTAATCCTATCCCTAATCCACACCCTCACACTCACTCTCACCCAATCCCACACCCTAGCTCTCACCCTAACTCTAACCCTAACACTCATTCTAACCCTCTCCCTAACCCTAACACTAACTTTAAGCCTAAGTCTAAGCCTAACCCTAACCATAAGCCTCACGCTAATGCTAAGCCTAACCCTAAACCTTAGCCTCACTGGCACCCTAACACTCACTCTCTCCCTAACCCTCACCCTAACCCTTACACTCACCCTAACCCTACCCCTAACCCCAACCCAAACCCTAATACTTACACTAATAATAAACCTCACCCTAACCCTAACCCACACCCTCACCCTCATCCTCAACCTCACCCTAACCCAAACAATAACCCTAATGCTAACAATAACACTAACCCTAACACTAACCCTAACTCTAAACCTCACCCTAATCCTAAAGCTAAACCTAACCCTAACCCTAAACCTAACCCTAATCCTAACTCTCACATTAACCTTCACCCTAACACTCACACTAACCCTAAATCTCACTCTCTCCATAATCCTCACCCTAACCCTTACCCTCAGCCTAACCCTAACATTAACGCTAACCCGCACCATAACCCTCACCCTCAACCTAATCCTCACTCTAACTCTAACTGAACCCTTACATAACAGAAACCCTCACCCTCACCCAAACCCACACCCTATCCCTCACCCTAAACATAACCCTAACTCTAACCCTCATCCTCCCCCTCCCCCTCCCACTCAGCTCAGCCTAACCCTAACCCTAACCCTAATCCTAACCCTAAGCCTCACCCTCACCCTGACCCTAACCCTAACGCTAAAGCTCACTCTAACCCTAACCCTCAAACTAACCCTAACTCTACCTTTCAGCCTAACCCTCATCCTAATACTAATGCTAACCATCCCCCTAAACCTAAACCTAACCCTCACCCTAACCCTCACATTAAACCTAGCCCTATGCCTAAACCTCACTCTCACCCTCACACTAATCCTAACCCTAACAATAACTCTGATGCTAACAATAAGCTAACCCTAAGCCTAATCCTAACTCTAAACCTCACCCTAACCCTAACCCTAATCGAACCCTAACCCTAACCCTCACTCTAACTCTAACCCTAAACCTCACCCTCAACCTAATCCTAACCCTAACCCTACCCCTCACCTGAACACTCACCCTAACACTCATGTTAAACCTAACCCTCACTCTCACCATAATCCTCACACTAACCCTTATCCTCAGCCTAACCATAACCCTAACCGTAACTCTAAACCTCACCCTAAACCTAAGCCTCAGCCTAACACCAACTCTACCCGTCACCCAAACCATCACCCTTACCCTCACACTATCCCTAACCCTCACCCTCACCCTAGACCACACACTAACCCTAATCCTAAACCTAAGTCACACCCTAACCCTATACCTCAACCTAACTCAAACCCTCACCCTCAACCTAACCCTCAACCTAACCCTAACCCTAAACATAAGCCTCAACTTAACACTCACCCTAACCCTAAACCTTACCATACCCCTCACACTAACTCTTACCCTAACCCTAAGTCTCAACCTCACCCTAAACCTTGCCCTAACCCTTAACCTTACCCTCACAATAACCCTAAACCTACCACTCAGCCTAAGCCTCACCTTAACCTAATCCTAACCCTAAACCTACCGATAAGCCTCACCCGAAACCTAACCCTAACCCTAACCCTCACCCTAGCCTCACCCTGACCCTAACACTAACCCTAACCGTCACCCTAACCCTAACAATAACCCTAAACCTAACTCTAAACCAAACCCTCATCCACACCCTAACCCTCACCCTCACCCTAACCCTCACCTTCACCCTAAATATCACCCTAAACCGAACCCTAACCCTAAATCTCACCCTAAACCTAATCCACAACCTAACCCTCAGCCTCAACCTACTCCTCACTCTAACTCTAAGTAAACCCTTACCTAACCGAAACCCTCACCCTCACCCAAAGCCACACCCAAGCCCTCATCCTAAACATAAACCTAACTCTAACCCTCTCCCTCCCCCTTCCCTCAGCCTAACCCTAAACCTAACCATAATCCTAAACTTAACCCTCACCCTCACCATAACCCTAACCCTAACCGTAATCCTCACCCTCACCCTCACCCTAAACCTCACCCTAACACTAACCCTCACCCTATCCCTCACACTAACCCTAACCATAACCCTAACACTTACACTAAACCTAAACCTCACCCTAACCCTAACCCTACCCCTCACCCACACACTCAACCTCACCCTAACCCTAACTCTAACACTCAATCTAATCCTCTCCCTAACCCAAACCCTAAGCCTAAGCCTAACCCTAACCATAAGCTTCACGATAACGCTAACCCTAACCCTAAACCTTACCATAACCAGCACCCTAACCCTCACTCTCACACTAAACCTCACCCTCACCCTAACCTTCACACTAACCCTAACACTTACACTAAACCTAAATCTCACCCTAACACTATCCCTACCCCTCATCCTCACACTCAAACTCTCCCTAACCCTAACCCTAAACCTAACCCTCACCCTAACCCTAACCCTAACACTCACACTAACCTTAACCCTCACCCTAACCCTAACCATACCCCTCAGCCTAAACCTCATCCTAACCCTAACCCTAATCCTCACTCCAACCCTTACCAGAAACCGAAACCTAATACTAACCCTCACTCTAAGCCTAACCCTCACCCTCACCCTCACCCTCAATCTATCCCTAAACCTAACTCTCATATTAACCCTAAAATTCACCCTCAACCTCACCCTAACTCTGACCCTAACGCTAAATCTAAACCTTACCCTCACCCTCAACCTAACTCTAACCCTATCCCTAATCCTCATGCTAAACCTGACCCTCACCCTCACTCTCACCCTAAACCTATCCCTAACACTAAAAATAACCCTCACCCTAACCCTAACCCTAAACCTCACCCTAACTCTTACCCTAACCCTCACCCTAACCCTCACCATAACCCTAACCCTAACCCTAACCCTCACCCTAAATCACACCCTAACCCTCACCCTCACACTAAGCATCACACTATCCCTAAACTTCACCCTAACCCTAACCCTAACCCTCACCCTAAACCTCACCGTCACCCTCAACCTCACCCTAAGCCTAAGCCTAACCCTAACCCTAATCCTAAACCTAACACTCACCCTAACCCTCACACTCACCCTCACCCTCAGTCTAACCCTAACCCTAACTCTAATCCTAACCCTGGCCCTCACCCTCACCTTCACCTAACTGTAACCCTAACCCTAACCCTAAACCTCACCCTCATTCTAACCCAAACCAAAAACCTAACCCTCAACCTAAACCTAACCCTCACCCATACACTAACCCTCAACCTCACCCGAACCCTCACGCTCACGCTAATCCTCACAATCAACCTAATCATCACACTAAACCTAACAGTCACCCTAAACCTAACCCTTACCCTCACCCTAACCCACACCCTCCCCCTCCCCCTAAGCCTAACACTAACTGTAACCCTAATCCTAAACCTAACCCTCACCCTGACCCGAACCCTAAACCAAAGACTACACCTCAGCCTAAACCTCACACTAACCCAAACTCTAACCCTAATCGTCACCTTAGCACTAACCCTAACCGTAACCTTCACGCTCACTCTAGCCCTCAGCCTCACACTAACCCTAACCCTAACCTTCACTCTAACCCAAACCCTCACCCTAACGCTAACCCTCACCCACACCCTAACACTCACCCTAACCCTAACGCTAACCCTAACATTAATTTTCACACTAACCCTCACCCTGACCCAAACCTTAACACTAACCCTAACCCTAACACTACCCCTCACCTAACACTAACCCTAACCCCAATACTAACCCTAACCGTCACCCTCACGCTAACCCTAACCCTAACCCTCACCATCACCCTAACCCTCACCAGTACCCTAACCCTAACACTCACCCTAATCCTAAAGCTAACCGTTACCCAAAACCTAAAACTAACCCTCACCCTCACCCTAACACTCACCCTAAACCTGCCCCTCACCCAAACCCTTTTCCTCACCCTAAACCTAAGGTTCACTCAAACCCTAACCCTCACCTTAACACTAACCATCACCTAACCCTAAATCTAACCCACACCCTCAACCTCACGCTAAGCCTAACTCTAATCCTAACCTTCAACCTAACCCGAACACTCATGATAAACCTAACCCAAACCCTCACCCTCATCTTAATCCTAACCCTGGTGGAAACTCTCACCCTACCCGTCACCCTCACCCTAATCCTTACACTAACCTTAACACTCACCCTAACACACACCCTAACCCTAACGCCAAACCTAACCCTCACCCTAAACCTCACCCTAACCCTT
This sequence comes from Dipodomys merriami, assembly GCF_024711535.1. NCBI lineage: Eukaryota > Metazoa > Chordata > Mammalia > Rodentia > Heteromyidae > Dipodomys > Dipodomys merriami. The sequence goes on from NW_027206373.1 coordinate 58,411, forward strand.
ACACTCACACTAACCCTAACGCTAAACCTAACCATCAAACTAACCCTAACCCTAACCCTAACCATCACCCTAACGATAACCCTAACTCTAACCCTAACCTTCAGCTTCAACATAACCATCACGCTAAACCAAACCCTCACACACACTCTAACCCTCACCCTCACCTGAACCCTCACTCTAAACCTCACCCACGTGCACACCCTCACCCTCACTCTAAACATCACACGAACCCTAACCCTCACCCCAAACCTAACCCTAACCCTCACCCTAACCCTCACCTAAACCCTCACCCTCACCCTGAGCCTAACACTAACCCTAACCCTAATCCTAAATCTAAAACTAAACCTCACAATCACCCTCAGCCTAACCCTAACCTTAATCCTAAACCTAGCCCTCACCCTTACCCTCACCCTAATTCTAACCCTAACCTTAACCCTACCTCTCATCCTTAAGCTAACTCTAACCCTAAATCTAACCCTCACCCTAACCCTAAGCATCATGCAAACGCTAACCCTAACCCTCCCACCACTGTAACCCTCATCCTAACCTTTACTCTAACCCTAACCCAAAACCTAACTCTCACCCTCACCCTCACCCTAACTCTAACACTAACACTAATTCTAACCCTCACCTTCAACCTCACTCTAACCAATACCTTATCCCAAAACCTCATCCTAACCTTAACCCTCACCCTAACTCCAACCCTAACCCTCACCCTCACCCTAACCCTAACCCTAAACGTAACCCTCACCCTAACTCTCACCCTAACCCTAATGCTAATTAACCCTCACCCTAAACCTCACCCTAAACCTTACCCTCACCCTAACCCTAACCGTAACCCTAACCCTAATCCTCACAATAACCCTAACCCTAACCCTTACCCTACCCATAAACCTCACCCTAACCCTCACCCTAACCATAACCCTAACCCTAAACCTCACCATAAATCTAACCGTAACCCTCACTCTCACTGTCACACTCAGCCTAACCCTAAACCTGAACCTTATCCTAACCCTAGCACTTACCCTCGCCCTCACCCCCACCCTAAGTCTAACACTAACCCTAACCCTGACCCTCACCCTCAACCTAAACCTAAACCTAGCACTCACCCTAACCCTAACCCTCACGCTAACGCCAACCCTAACACTCACACTCACCTTAACCCTCACCCTAACCCTTACTCTCACCATATCCCTAACCCTAAACATAACCCTCACTCTCACCCTAAACCTCACCCTCACCCTAAACATCACACTAACGCTAACCCTCACCCTCACCCTCAGCCTAAAACTAAACCTAACCCTAACTGTCACCATTACCCTTAACCTAAACCTAACACTAAAACAAACCCTTATGCTTACCCTCACAGTCACCCTAACATTAACCCTAACAATAACCCTAACCCTCACCCTAAACACTACCCTAACCCTCACTGTCACCGTAATCCTCACCCTCACCATCACCCTAACCCTAAGCCTAACCCTGACCGTAACCGTAATCCTAAACCTAAACCTCACCCTAACTGTCAACGTAAACCAAACGCTGACCCTAACCCAAAAACTCACCCTAACCCTAACCCTAACTTACCCTCACCCTGACCCTAAGCCTAATCCTCACACTAAGCTAACCCTCACCCTAACCCTAACCTTAACCCTCAGCCTAACACTCACCCTAACCCTAACCCTAACCCTAATCCTCACCCTATCACTAACCCTAACCCTAAAATTCACCCTAACCATAGCCCTCACCCTAACAGTAACCCTAACCCTAACCCTCACTGTAACACTAACACTAACCCTAACCCTCACCCTACCCATTACCCTAACCCTAAACTTAATGCTCACCCTAACCCTCACCCTAACACTCACCCTCACCCTAACCCTAAACCTCACGCTAACCCTAACCCTAAACCTGACCCTCACCCTCACCCTTAACCTAACCCTAACCCTAACTCTAAAAGTATCCCTCACCCTAATCGTCACACTCACCCTAACCCTAACACTAACCTTAACCCTCACCGTAACCCACACCATAAACCTAACGCTAATCCTAACCTCACACTAAACCTCACGCTAAACGTACCCTCACCCTAACCGTAACCCTAACCCTAACACTAATACTTACACTAACCCTAACCCCAAACCCTAACTTGTACCCTAACCATCACACAAACCCTAACCCTAACCCTAACCATCACCCTAACGCTAAGCGTAGCCCTAAACCTAACCCTCACCATCCACCTAACCATCAACCCTAACCATAACCCTCACACACACCCTAACCTTCACCATAACCTGAACCCTCACTCTCACCCTAACTGACATCCACACCCTCACCCTCACTCTAAACATCACACTAACCCTAACCCTCACCCTAACCCTAAACCTAACCTGCACCCTAACCCTCACATTCGCCGTCAACCTCACCCTAAGCATAACACTAAACCTAACCCTAATCCTAAATCTAACACTCACCCTCACCCTCACCCTCACCCTCAGCCTAACCCTAACCCTACACTTAATCCTAACCCTAGCGCTCACCCTCACCCTTACTCTAACCCTAACCCTAACCCTAACCCTCACCGTAAACCTAACACTAAACCTAATCCTCACCCTAACCCTAAACCTCACACAAAAGCTAACCCTACACTCACCCTCACGCTAACCCTCACACTAACACTTACTCTCACTCAAAACCTAACCCTAAACATCACACTAACCCTAACCCTCACTCTCACCCTAAATATCACACTAACCCTAACCCTCAAACTAAACCTAAACCTAACCCTCACCCTAACCCTCAACATCACCCTCACCCTAACCCTGAGCCTAACACTAAACCTAACCCTAATCCTAAACCTAAAACTCACCCTCACTCTTACCCTCAGCCTAAACCTAACCCTAACCCTAATCCTTACCATAGTCCTCACCCTCACCCTCACCCTAATTCTAACCCTAACCCTAACCATAACCCTCACCCTAACCTAACACTAACCCTAAATCAAACCCTCATCCTAAGCCTAACACTAACACTCACCCTCACCCTAACCCTAACCCTAACCATCACCCTCACACTAACCCTCAACCTAACCATTACCCTCAACATAACTCTAACCCTAACGCTAAACCTCACACTACCCCTAACCCACACTTTAAGCCTAACACTACCCCTCAGCCTACCCTTCATCCTAACCCTAACCCAAACCTCACCCTAACACTAACCCTCACACTAATGCTAACCCTAAACCTCACCCTCAACCTAAACTTCACCTTAACCCTTACTGTCAACCTAAACCTAACCCTAACCCTAACCCTCACACTAACCCTAACGCTAACCATTACCCTCATATTAGCCCTCACCCTAAACATCACCCTCACCCTAACCCTAACCGTCACCCTAACCCTCAACCTAACCGTAAGGCTCACCCACACCCTAACTCTAACACTCACCAGAATGCACACGCTCACCCTAAACATCACCCTCAGGCTAACCCTCACCCTAACCCTAAACCTTACCCTCACCCTCACGCTAAACCTCACCCTCAACCTCACCCTAATGCTAAACCTAACTCTAACCGTAACCCTTAACTTAAACCTAACTCTAAACCTAAACCTCACCCTAACCCTAAGGCTAAACCTAAACTTCACCCTCACCCTACACCTCACCCTAACCCGTACCCTCACCTGAACCCTAAACCTAACGTTAACCCTAATTTTCACACTAACACTAAGTGTAAATATCAACCTAACCCTCACCCTAAAACTAACCCTATTCCTCACCCTCACCATAACCCTAACCATAACCCTAACCCTAACCCTAACCCTCACCCTAAACCTCAGCGTCACACTAACCCTCACTCTAACCTCACCCTAAACTTTACCCTCAACCTAACCCTAACCCTAACACTAACCCTCACACTAACCCCTCAGCCTATTACTCATCCTAATCATAACCCTAACCCTAACTCTCAACCTAACCCTAACCCTAGCCCTAACCCTCATCCTAAACCTAAACCTCATCCTCACACTTACACTCACCCTCAGACTAACCCTAACCCTACCATAATCCTAACCCTAACCCTAACTTTTACCTTCACCCTCACCCTAACTCTAACACTAACAATAATCCTAACCCTCACCTTCAACCTCACCCTAACCAATACCCTATCCCAAAACCTCATCCTAACCCTAACCCTCACCCTAACTCCAACCCTAACCCTCACCCTCACCCTAACCCTAACACTAAACCTAACTCTCACCCTAACTCTCACCCTAACCCTAAAGCTAATTAACCCTCACCCTAAACCTCACCCTAACCTTACCCTCACCCTAACCCTAACCGTAACCCTAACCCTAATCCTCACAATAACCCTAACCCTACCCCTAACCCTACCCATAAACCTCACCCTAACCCTCACCCTAACCATTACCTTAACCCTAAACCTCACCATAAATCTAACCCTAACCCTCACTCTCACTATCACACTCAGCCTAACCCTAAACCTGAACCTTATCCTAACCCTAGCACTTACCCTCGCCCTCACCCCCACCCTAAGTCTAACACTAACCCTAACCCTGACCCTCACCCTCAACCTAAACCTAAACCTAGCACTCACCCTAACCCTAACCCTCACGCTAACGCCAACCCTAACACTCACACTCACCTTAACCCTCACCCTAACCCTTACTCTCACCATATCCCTAACCCTAAACATAACCCTCACTCTCACCCTAAACCTCACCCTCACCCTAAACATCACACTAACGCTAACACTCACCCTCACCCTCAGCCTAAAACTAAACCTAACCCTAACCTTCACCATCACCCTTAACCTAAACCTAACACTAAAACAAACCCTCACGCTTACCCTCACACTCACCCTAACACTAACCCTAACAATAACCCTAACCCTCACACTAAACCTAACGCTAATCCTAATACTCACACAAACCTAACCCTCACCCTAAGCCTAACCCTCACCCTAAACCTAAACCTAACCCTAACCCTCATTACTAACCCTAATTCTCACCCTAACCTTAAACCTATCCCACACCCTAACCCTAAACCTAACCCTAACCCTAGCCCTAATCCTCACCCTATCACTAAACCTAACCCTAACCCTCACCCTAACCCTAACATGCTAACCACCACCCTATCCTTTATCCTCATCGTAAACCTAACCCTAACTATAACCCTCACCATAGCCCTAACCCTAATCCTAACCCTAACCCAAACAGTAACCCTCACCCTAACCCTAATCCTAACCCTCACCCTCAGCCGCACCCTCAGCCTAACTCAAACCCTTACCCTAACTCTAAACCTAGCCCTCACCATCAACCTCACCCTAAGTCTAACACTAACCCTAATCCTAACCCTCACACTCACCCTAAACCTAAACCTATACCAAAAGCTCACCCTAACCCTAACAGTCAACCTAACCCTAACCCTCACCCTCACCCTAACTCTAACACTAAACTTAACTCTCACCCGAACCCTCACCCTAACCCTAACACTAACTCTAACCTCACCTTCACCATAAACCTCACCCTAAACCTTACCCTCAAACTAACACTAACCGTAACTATAACCCTAATCCTCACACTAGCCCTAACCCTAACCCTAACCCTACCCATAACCCTCACCCTAACCCTCACGGTAACCCTAACTCTAAAGCAAAACCTCACCCTAAATCTAACCGTAACCCTCCCCCTCACCCTCACCCTCAGTCTAACCCTAACCCTAACCCTCACCCACAACCTAACCCTCACCCACACCTGTACACTCACACTCACTCTAACCCTCATCCTCACCCTAAATATCACACTAACCCTAAACCTCATTGTCATCCTAACCCTAAACGTAACCCTAACCCTCATCCTAAGCCTTAACGCTCACCATAAATCTAACTTCCCCTGAACGTAACCCTCATCCTAACCCGAACTCTAACCCTCACAGTAAACCTCACACTAACCCTTACCGTCACCCTCACCCTACCCCTATCCCTCACCCTAACCCTCATTGTAACCCTAACCCTCACACACACCCTAATCTAACCCTCACCTGAACACTCACACTCACCCTAACCCTCACCTTCACCCTAAATATCACACTAACCCTAACCCTCACCCTAACCCTCACCCTAAATATAACCCTAACTCTAACCCTAACTTCACCATCAACATAACGATAACCCTAACCCAAACCCTCACACACACTCTAACCCTCACCCTCACGTGACGCCTCATTCTCAACCTAACCCTCATCCACACCCTCATCCTCACTCTAAACATCACACTACCCCTAACCCTCACCCTAACCCTAACCCTAACCCTCACCCTAACCCTCACCTAAACCCTAACCCTCACCCTAAGCCTAACAATAACCCTAATCATAATCCTAAATCTAAAACTAAAACTCACACTCACCCTCAGCCTAACCCTAACCCTAACCTTAATCCTAACCCTAGCCCTCACCCTCACTCTCACCCTAATTCTAACCCTAAACATAACCCTACCCCTCACCCTTACCCTAACTCTAATCCTAAATCTAAACCTCACCCTAATACTAAACCTCACGCAAACGCTAACCCTAATCCTCACACTCACCGTAACCCTCACCCTAAACCTTAATCTAACCCTAACCCAAACCCTAACCTTAACCCTCACCCTCACCGTAAATATCACACTAACACTAACCCTGACCCTAACCCTAACCGTAACTCTCATCCTAACCATCACCCTCACCCTCAACCTCACCCTAAGCATAACACTAACCCTAACCCTAATCCTAAACCTAGCACTCACCCTAGCCCTCACCCTCAGCCTAACCCTATCCCTATCACTAATCCTAACCCTAGTCCTCACCCTCACCCTTACCCTAACTCTAACCCTAACCCTCACCCTCATGCTAATCCTAACCCTAAAACAAACCATCACCCTAATACTAAACCTCATACAAACCCTAACCCTACACTCATGCTCACCCTAACTCTCACCCTAACACTTAGTCTAACCCTAACCCTAACCATAACCATAACCTTGAACTTCACCCTCACCCTAAAACTGACCCTAAACCTCACCCTCACCCTAACCCTCACATTCACCCTAAACATCACCCTAACCCTAACCCCAACTCTAATGCTAAACCTATTTCTCACCCTTACCCTGACCTTAAGGCTAACACTAACCCTAAACTTAATCCTAGACCTAATGCTCTTTCTCACCCTCACTCTAACCGTAACCTTAAACCTAACCCTAACCCTCACCCTCACCCTAACCCTAACCCTAAACCTCACCCTCACCCTAACCCTAACACCCAACCTTAACCTAAACCTCACCCTAATCCTGACGCAAACCGTAACCCTAATACTCACCCTAACCCTCACCCTAACCCTAACCTTAAATCTAACCCTAACTCTCACCCTATACCTCACCCTAATCCTAACCCTAACACTCACCCTAACCTTTACTCTCACCCTAACCCTCACTTTAACCCTAACCCTAGCCTCACCCTCACCCTCACCCTAGTCCTCAACCCAACCCTAAACCTACCCCTCACCTAATCCTCGTCCTAACACTAAACCTAAACCTAACCCTAACCCTAACCCTCATCCTCCCCCTAACCCTCAACCTAACCCTTACCCTCAACCTAACCCTAACCCTAACACTAACTCTAAACCTCACACTAACCCTAAACCTCACCCTAACCCTAACACTAAACCTCACCCTAAACCTAACCTTCACTCTCACCCTCACCTTCGTTCTCAACCTCACCCTAACCATAACCCTAATCCTAAACCTATCCCTCATGCTCACCCTAACCCTAACCCTAACCCTAACCCTCATGCTCACCCTCACCCTAAACTTAACCCTAACACTAACATTCAACCTAACACTAACCCTCACCCTGACCATATCCCTAACACTAACCCTAACCCTAACACTAACCCTCACCTAACACTAACCCTAACCCCAACCCTAACCCTAACTGTCACCCTCACCCTAACCCTAACCCTCACCATCACCCTAACCCTCACCTGTACCCTAACCCTAACCCTCACCCTAATCCTAAAGCTAACCCTTACCCTAAACCTAAACCTAACCCTTACCCTCACCCTAACCCTAACCCTTACCCTGACCCTCACCCAAACCCTTTTCCTCACCCTAACCTGACCAGTCCAGCAGGTTCAGTTATTCGTTAGACTAGAGGAGGCACCTCCTAAGAACCATGGGTGTGAAAGGGAAACGAGACCAAGCGCATAAAGAAAGACAAAGTCAGTCTGAGTGGCGTCAAGGTCTGCTTTATTAAAGTGAGGCAGGGTTTATATACCTGAAGGGACAGGGGAAGGGATAGAATAAAAAAACTTTGCAGAAGCAAGGGTGAGAAGTCCCGGGGTCAGGGATGGGTCATGCTTTTCCTTTGGCCGTTCTGCTAGTCTTTCTAAGAAATATTTATGGTTAGCCAGGAGCCATTTGCTGAGGACTGGAGATAAGAGAAATGTTTATGGTTAGTCAAATGTTGTCTGCTGAGGGCTGGAGGAATATTTATGGTTAGCCAAATGTAGTTTGCTTAGAGCTGGAGGAATCTTGTCTTTCCATACACTTTCTTGGCTCCCAACAAATCCCCCTTTCTTATTTAGAAAATTGACCATCAATTGTTGGCTGCTCTTTTTAAGGGGGTGACAGAGGCTCTGTTCCTCTAAGGTCCCAGGGTTTTTTTCCGCTCCCGAGTGAGCGTCCTCACACGGGGAGGGGAGTTTTACAGGCCTTGGCATGTTTTTTGAGGAGACCGCTCTTGTTTATGAATGCCAACCGTCAAGCACCAGAGCTTGACACTCAGGGGTCTTGGGTTTTGGGATATCGTGGATCCATCCCCCTGCAGTCTTACCTGCACCCTTGATTAGAGCATTTCTTCTTCCTCCCATAGGTGCATCCTTCTCCAAGCGGAGGGGCCTATAGGAGGAGGGGTGAACTTATCCCTTATGCCAAAAGGTCTTGCCCGTTGAATGGTCAGAAGTTACGAATAAGAAGAAAGATTTTCTAAATAAGAAAAAGAAAAGGGGGGCTGTTTCCCACTGGAACAAGCTCACGGCAAAGGACTAATCAAAAGCCTAGGGTAAATGCTCGATCTCAATGCCTTAGTCCGCCATATTGAGATGATGGTGATGAACCTGTATGGGCTTAGAAGACCAGAGATTAATCTGTTATTTAATAAATTCAGACAGGAAGCACCAAGTCTGGAGTTCTAGCTGCATCTGTAAGAGAAAAGGCATCATCCTCAGGGGGAAGGTTTCCCCTGGGTTATAGCAAGCCATGCACCTGTTTTATCAACAAATTTTCCAAAGGTAGGTTATGAGAAAACATCCTATCTTAGGCTGTATGGAGGGCCACCTTACCACTGGCTACATGCCTTGTTGAGCCAGCCTGTACGGCCTCTATATGTAGTGCTACCCAGGGTAAGCTTCATAATACTCCCATCATTGGATGTTTTCTAGCTTTTTTAGGAATCATTAGGGAAGAAGTGTATGGATTTTCAGTCCTTCTCTAGGAGTGGCTGCGGTGTGCTCCGTGGGGTCCTCCTGAGTCTCCAAGCGATGATAATGCACGGAGATCAAATTTTTGGAAGAGCAGAATCTATTTGATTTTTTATAAAGCGCTTAAGGAGCTGAAAAGCCCAAGGGCCAAAGGAAACAAGCAAAAGTAATCCAACAAGGGGACCCAGGAGGGGAAGAACATAGGTTAAAAGTCCCCCTCAAGCAGCCCAAATAGGGCGCTCAAAAAACTCGTGTCGCCGTCTTTCAATCTCTTCCTCATGTTTTTAAACTCGATCTCTTACAATGCCAGACTTATTGGCATAAAAACAGCACTTTTTCTGTAAAGTTAAGCAAATGCCATCTCTGTCAGCAGCTAAAAGATCTAAACCTTTGCGATTTTGTAAAGCCACCTCAGCTAATGAATCTAACTGATCCTGAAGATCTTTAACAGATTGATAAACTTTAGTAATAACATCAGCTAATTGTTGTGAAAGCTGGGAGTATGAGGAGACAGCAGTGGCTAATCCTGCAGTCCCAGTGCCTAAAGCACCAGCCACTCCAAGTCCTATCAGTAGGGGAATAAATTGTACCCCCCTTTTATGTCGGGGAACAAAATAATCAAAGTCAGGAATGGGTACTGGCTCATCTCCGGAAATCAAGTCAATGTCTGGGAGCAAAATAGCTGGAATACAGAGCCCTGTCCAATTTTGGGGAAGTACAGTGTAGGCCATATTATTGCCACAAACAAAAACCTGGCTCTGTTGTGAGCATAGGGAAGCAGAAACATTAATAACATTGTTGCACAGGGAAAAGGAGGATATCCCATCATCAATGTCATACTACCTGGGGAAGTTTATAACACTCTTTGCAATAAAACAATTAGCGCGGATGATCAAACTGAGGTAGTCACTCTGGGCGGTAAGTGTTAGGGAATCTACAGTGTTACAGGCTTGTGATCGATTAACACTTGGCCTACTCTGCTGGGCTCATCAAATGGCCCTTATTTTGAGCCCCCTAAATAGGGAATTTTTACACAGGAATGCGGAGGAACATACTCTTTGTTCCTTATCTTGTGTCCCATTTGGCCATTTGGGGAATTTACTTGTTAGCTCTTTATTTACTACAGAGCTTGTCCCAGGGCCGACATCTAGACTCCGAAACTTTATATATCTCCAGGGAGGGGAAGGGTCAGTGCTAGCACAAGCAAGTTTACAGAAGCAAAACCAGCAGTTAGCAATTGTAAAATGTAACTCTAATTTTTAATCTTTTATTCCGTCTTTTTTCTTTGGGCTAATTTTAATCTTAAAATTTAGGGGGTTCTTATCTCAGTCATAGGGGTGTCTCTATATTATCTTGTGGGGTGTCAGTTGTTCTCAATGCTTGGTATTTGGATCTCAGAACTAATAGACGGACTACGCTGATCTTTTTCTTTTACAAAAGACACCAGTCTGTTGAGTATACAAGGTCCCATTGTAACAAAAGTAACAGTACCAGAGCCCCTTACATTTTTTTTCCACCAGTCCTGAATCGTGTATCGTAGTTAACTTAATTTTATACCAGCTTTACTTGTAAGCTCCAATTTGAAGACATACTCATACCATCTGCTACGTACTTAAACTTTTTGAGGTTTGTCTTAAAGACAATCCTTACTTTTTAAATTTTCCCAATTCCCTTTCCAAGGCTTTCTTTACTACCTTTTTTTTTTTTTTTACAATTTCTTGAGCATCTTTGTGGCTAGAATTTAAAAACTGCCCAATTTTCCTTTGGCTTGTGGAACCTTTATCTTAGAACAGCCTTAAGGCACCACTGTGATGCAGAAGCTTGCTAGATTTTAAGGCTAAGCATATTACCTTCATTGATAATACACTCAGGTTATTACCATATCAGAGCCAAACTAGGATGTGACCATTGAGTGGATTTTCAGTCACTATGCACTGAAGTGTCTAAGGCAAGCAAGTCAGTGATATTCTCGTCCTCAGTATCCACTGTGGGAATACAGAGGATTTTTGGATATCACCTAAAAGAATGTCCCATAAGATCTCAGATTTAGCAGCAGTCAACCAGGATGCAGACTCAGGTGATGGAATCAGGCAGGAGTTCCTCCAGGTGGCTGTCAGGCCATCGTTGAACTTTACCCATCAGGGTATGCAGCAGCAGCAGCAGCAGCAGCAGCAGCAGCAGCAGCAGGGTCTCTCAGTGGCTCCAAGGGACGGTCACACCTCATGCTGGGCTGTAAATTCCTACACAGACTGGTTAAGGATACATTGCATAGGCTTCGAAGCCTTTGATCCTGCTGGTTTTTAAGATCTTTAAACAATAGCCCAGGACAATTTTCCAAAATCGCAAGTCTTTTTACTAACCAGATATTTTTGTAAATAGACACAGAAGGCTCAAAAGGCTTAGTCTTGTAGCCATCTCTGACAGATGCAGTCTCCACACCTTGAACACCTACAACAATTAACACTATTCTTTATGCCTTTTTTTCATCTATTTTGCCTCATTTCTCCAAAATTTCTGACTCTGGACCTTTGATCTTAAAAATGGGGGTAGAAGGGCGAAGGTCCATCTTCCGTAACTTCTTCAAGCTGACTTTAGGGGCGTTGATCTTACCTAGCCAGGAACCTATAACTTTAGCCTATTTTACAAAGAGGCTATCAGGGTTAGATGTCATTAAGAACAATGTTTAACTTTTCACAACTGCACAGACCTTTTCCCCAGCTACAGCAGTGTAGCTTGTTTAGCAATCTGGTTTGCAAAACATCTTCCTAGATGGCTTAGGAATGTGATCTCTAATGATCCCAAATAATGCCTAAGTTACCTTTGCAGGTCTTTAGACAGATATCAATAGAAAAACACTCCCAGGTTTACAAACTTTTTCCTGAGCAGATGAACTTCATGTAACTAGTGTCAGCTCAATTAGAGCTGCCAATTAGACCTTTTTGGCACATAAAGGGGTTGAGATTTAAACTATCCCCCACATTTTATAACATTAGCTTTTTATTACTATCACAGAGGACTGGCAAGTTACTGTCCCTTACAAGGTAGATAGTCATGGACATTAGGCATGTGTACAAACTCTTCCCATGACCTCCCGGCTTTGACCAGTTTTGAAGGGCCACAAAATGACTCTAGGATCTGACATTTCTGCCATCCAAGCAGTGGCTTTACTGCCTCTGGATGCTGCTCCATTGCTTTTGTCCCAGGAGTGTCTTCTCCACACTGGGATAAATGACTCATTGGCATTTCCTTTTAGCTGGTTGCTGGACTTGAACTCGGGCCTGAGCACTGTCTCTCAGCTCTACAGCTTAAGGCTAGCACTCTGCCTCTTTGAGTCTCGAGCTTGGGGCTTGAGTACTGTCCCCTGACTATTTAGTGCAGGGTTAGTACTCTGCTGGCTGAATAGAGGTGACAGTCTCACAGGAACCTTTTTGTGCCCGGGCTGGCTTTGAACCAGTTTGCAGATCAATGAGTCTTACAAAAGGCCATTTTACTCCAATTAAAAGCAACTAGGTGGTCAACATAGAAGTAGCTTTTAAGCATGCTCTTACCTGAAACTTATTAAGAGTCAAAGTTACATCTGACAACTTGTAAGAATCCTCTGTGCTTTGCTCCGGGCTTTCTGGAAACTTAAAAAACCTATAAGAGCAAACTAGATTAGAAATTATTTTGGTAATCCTAATTCTTTCTTTGTGCACTTTGAGGCAAATGTTAAGAACAATTTTACAGTTAAACTTTATATCCAAAAATCCATTTCTAATTTTTTTAAAACCTCTAATTAATCACCTTTACTATTTTATACTTTAGTTTTTATTTGCATTTTGAAAAGATCCCTTGAAATCTTGAGGCCAAGTGTCACTCATTGCCTCTTGGTTGCTTGTTTTAAAAAAGACACACATTAAGTTTTTTAAACTCCAATGACAATTTTTCCTTAATGCAAGAATTACAGTCACCATCACTATACCACGAAGCTAGACTTAACGCCTTTATAACTTTTAAAAACATCCTAATTGTAGAACATAATTGAAAGTAAGCCACATTATATAAATAACTTTTTAACCCTCTTTTTAAGGCCTTCCTAATTTTAATGTTAACACATCCAAGGGGAAGTTTTAGCAATACTAATCAGATCATCAAATCACTCATTTTAACCACCATGTTTTCAGTGTCTATCTGCAGAGAAAAGAGAGAACAAAGATGGGCCACTCAGCCCCTTCTATGGAATGGGCACACACCCAATCTGACTTAAGGAGTCGGTTAGATGAACTGCGTTTGTGCCAGCTTGCCCTCTTTCACCATGCGTGGACTTCTCCCAGGACCTGTCCCACCATGCATGACCAGCTGAACTGCACTTGTGCTTGTTCACCCCTTACCCCTAAAGGTCTTCTGTTGGTTTTTAAGTTTTCCCTTTTTTTATCTCTTGGTTCTCGAATGAAATACACAGTTTTAGATAGACAGAACAAGTAACATCTTTGACGGTGTTAAACTAACCTTTACATTTAAATTTTTAATATTTATCCCCAAATTTTAGCCAAGGGAACTAGATCCCAAACAGCCAATGCATTTTTGTTAAGCCAGATAACTTGGTTACAGTATAAACAGTCTTATGCATTTTAAAACATTATTCTTTTAAAATACCAGATTTTCTAATTTGCAAGTTAAAGAATCTTTACAAAGCCATTTAAAACAATGCGAAGATTTTTTTGTCAATGTCCAAACCTCATAACTTTTTGAATTTTAAATTTAAACTCACACAATTGTTACAGCATGATGACAATTTTTATCTTTGAACACGTTTACAGACACACACAAAACACTCACACAGATCTTAAAGCGCGCAAAAATCAAAATCAGTTGTATGTACACCTTTAAAAGTTTTTAAACAAAAATTTAAGACAGTATTTCTTTTAAACCAAATTTAAGACAGTATTTCTTTTAAACCAGGTACCTTTGTTGGGCTTCATTTTCCCAGAGCTTGCTTACCTAGAAAGACAATTCACTAATTAGTCTTTTGAATCTTTGTGCTGTTCTCATTCAGCAAGCTGAATCCAGAGTCTGCTGAGTGAGCTTGTCACACTCACCCAAGTCTTCCCTACCTCAGAAAACATAAAACAAACACACTCACTAAACAGGACAAACAAGTGGCCACAAAGACAAAATCAGGTCTCAGTGAATGGGGCGACATCTCACCACCATTCACTTACCAGGGGACTCAACACCCCTACTCACCTCTGGAGGATTTTTTCTCTTAGATTCCTGCAGACGTTGACCCAGGGGCCTTCCAAGGTGGAGGAGAATTCCCAGTCATCTTGGGGCAAGGGAAAAGAAAAATCCCTAGCGGCTATCCCCTCAGACTGACAGGTTCTCCCCCACACTCAGACCCCCTGAACCAAGGCCCAAGGCTGAGATCTAACTGGGGCCACTCGCAGGTGGTCAGTGGCAATTTCATAATTGATAAAAAAGCAAGTTCCTAAAACCTGACAATCTGGGCTCGAGCTGTAACTTTTTTCCAGCGATCTAAAGTCAGACTTAAGGGGGTTGTTAGTTGCCGCCCCTTCCCTTTAAGGACAACAAGACAGACAAAAGAGACAATTAACACTAAACAGAAACAGAGGAAACCAGACAGGTGCTGCGCGGCAGTCGAAGGACTGCAAACAGAAAAAGCAACTTCAGATGGGAGTGGCCATCTGAACATGTTTTTGTTTATGATAGCCTGAGCCTCTGCCTTATCTATAAATTCAGCCTTCCAGGTTAAATATTGACCTCTGGTCAGGACCGATTGTACAATCTTATTCCATTCATGAGGCAGCGGTGCCCTCCGTTAAAATCAATAAGCGGGCACCATCTCTTCCCTTTTCTACCTCTTTTAAAATGTCCCTGATAATCCCATAAAAACTAAAAAAGGCCTCGGGAATTTCTTCTCCTTTAGCCTCTAAATCATTAATATTTTTCCCTACTTTACTCCAGGTAAGGGGATGAATGTCGGGGCCACTCAAAATTAGCCAAGAACATTTTTCCCAACAAAACAAAAAAATTTTACAAGATCCTTTCTTTTTACTCTTATTCCTCTCTCCCTAAGAGCTTCCTTCATTTCCTTTATAAATAAAGCCTGTTTTTCCCATGGTTAATTGCGGCAAACTTACCTCAAGACTTCCCATGGTGCACGAGTGATGTGATGTGGGCGTCTCTACCCTTAAATGATTGGGGATCCCCATCTCCAGCGCCGTCGGGTAGTTCAACACGCCTTGAGCCCCACGTTGGGCGCCACTTGACCCGTCCAGCAGGTTCAGTTATTCATTAGACTCGAGGAGACACCTCCTAAGAACCATGGTGGTGAAAAAGAAACGAGACCAAGCGCATAAAGAAAGACAAAGTCAGTCTGAGTCGCGTCAAGTTCTGCTTTATTAAAGTAAGGGAGGGTTTATATACCTGAAGGGACAGGGGAAAGGAAAGAATGAAAAAACTTTGCAGAAGCAAGGGTGAGAATTCTGGGGGTCAGGGATGGGTCATGCATTGGCCGTTGTGCTAGTCGTTCTAAGAAATATTTATGATTAGCCAGGCGCCATTTGCTGAGGGCTGGAGATAAGAGAAATGTTTATGGTTAGTCAAATATTGTCCGCTTAGGGCTGGAGGAATATTTATGGTTAGCCAATTGTAGTTTGCTTAGGGCTGGAGGAATCTTATCTTTCCATACACTTTCTTGGCTCCCAACAATAAACGTAAGTCTCACTCAAACCCTAAACCTCACCTTAACATTAACCCTCACCTAACCCTAAATCTAACCCACACCCTCATCCTCACCCTAAGCCTAAGTCTAATCCAAACCTTCACCCTAACCCTAATCCTCACGGTAACCCTAACCCTAACACTTACCCTCACCGTAATCATAACCCTAGCAAAAACCCTCACCCTAACCGTGACCCTCAACCTAACCTTAACTCTAATATTAACCGTCACCCTAACACACACCCTAACACTAACGCCAACCCTAACCCTCACCCTAAACCTCACCCTAACTCTTACACTCACCCTAACCCTAAACCTAACCCTAACCCTAACCATCAAAATAACCCTAACCCTGAACCTAACCATCACCCTAACGATAACCCTAACTCTAACCCTAACACTCACCGTCAACATAACCATCACCCTAACCCAAACACTCACACACACCCTAACCCTCACACTCACCTGACCCCTCACTCTCAACCTAACCCTCATCCACACCCTCAACCTCACTCAAAACATCACACTAACCCTAACCTTCACCCTAATCCTAACCCTAACGCTCAACCTAACCCTCACCTAAATCCTCAACCTCACCCTAAGCTTAACACTAACCCTAACCCTAATCCTAAATCTAAAAATAACCTCACCCTCACCCTCAGCCTAAACCTAACCTTAATCCTAACCGTAGCCCTCACCCTCACCCTCACCCTAATTCTAACCCAAACCCTAACCCTACCCCTCACCCTTAAGCTAATTCTAACACTAAATCTAACCCTCACCCTAACCCTAAACCTCACGCAAACGCTTACCCTAACCCTCACACTCACTGTAACCCTCACTCTAACACTTACTCTACACCTAACACAAACCCTAACCCTCACCCTCACCCTCAACCTAACCCTAACCCTCAACTTAAGCTAACCCTCACTCTAACCATAAACTTAACCCTCAGCCTAACACTCACCCTAACCCTAAACCTAACCCTAATCCTCACCCTATCCCTGACCCTAACCCTAAAACTCACCATACCCATTACACTAACCCAAAACATAATGCTCACCCTAACCCTCACCCCAACCCTCATCCTCACCCTAACCCTAACCCTAACCCTAACCCACACACTAACCCTAACCCTCACGCTATCCCTAAACCTAACCCTCACCCTCACCCTCACCCTTAACCTAACCCTAACCCTAACCCTAAACGTATCGCTCACCCTAATCGTCACACTCACCCTAACCCTAACACTAACCTTAACCCTCACCCTAACCCACACCCTAAACCTAATGCTAACCCAAACCTCACCCTAAACCTCACCCTAAATGTACCCTCACCCTAACCATAACCCTAACCCTAACCCTAATACTCACACTAACCCTAAACCAAAACACTAACCCGTACCAAACCATCACCCAAACCCTAACCCTAACCCTAATCATCACCCTAACACTAAGCCTAGCCCTAAACCTAACCCTAATCATCAACCTAAACATCACCCTAACCATAACCCTCACACAAACCCTAACCTTCACCATAACCTGAACCCTCACTCTCAACCTAACTGACATCCACACACTCACCCTCACTCTAAACATCACAATAAGCCTAACCCTCACCCTAACCCTAAACCTAACCTGCACCCTAACCCTCACCTTCACCCTCACCCTCACCCTAAGCCTAACACTTAACCTAACCCTAATCCTAAATCTAACACTCACCCTCACCCTCACCCTCACCCTCAGCCTAACCCTAACCCTACACTTAATCCTAACCCTAGCCCTCACCCTCACCCTCACCCTAACTCTAACCCTAACCCTAAACGTAACCCTCACCGTAAACCTAACACTTAACCTAATCCTCATCCTAACTCAAAACCTCACACAAAATCTAACCTTACCCTCACCCTCACGCTATCCCTCACACTAACCCTTACTCTCAACCTAACCCTAACCCTAAACATCACCCTAACCTTAACCCTCACTCTCACCCTAAACATCACACTAACCGTAACCCTCACCCTAATCCTAAACCTAACCCTCACCCTAACACTCACCCTCAACCTCACCCTCACCCTGAGCCTAACACTAACCCTAATCCCAATCCTAAACCTAACACTCAACTTCACCCTCACCCTAACACTAATACTAACCGTAGTCCTCACCCTCACCCTCACCCTAATTGTAACCCTAACCCTAACCCTAACCTAACACTAACCCTAAACCAAAACCTCATCCCAAGCCTAACACTAACACTCACCCTCACCCTAAACCTAACCGTAACCATCACCCTCACCCTAACCCTCAACCTAACCCTTACCCTCAATATAACTCTAACCTTAATGCTAATCCTCACACTACCCCTAACCCTACCCCTCACCTT
Source organism: Dipodomys merriami (assembly GCF_024711535.1). Taxonomy (NCBI): domain Eukaryota; kingdom Metazoa; phylum Chordata; class Mammalia; order Rodentia; family Heteromyidae; genus Dipodomys; species Dipodomys merriami. The sequence continues at coordinate 77,048 of NW_027206373.1, forward strand.
AACCCTCATCCTAACCCTAACCCAAACCCTCAACCTAACTCTAACCCTAACCCTAAACCTAAACCTCACCCTAACACTAACCCTCATGCTAACGCTAACTCTAAACCTTAGCCTCAACCTAAACTTCACCTTAACCCTTACTGTCAACCTAACCCTAACCCTAGCCCTAACCCTCACACTAACCCTAAACCTAACCCTAACCGTAACCCTTACTTTAACCCTCACCCTAAACTTCACCTTCACCGTAAACCTCAGCGTCACCCTAAGCCTCATCCTAACCATAAGCCACTCCCACACCCTAACCCTAACCCTAACCCTCACCAGAACGCTCATGCTCACCCTAAACATCATCCTCAGGCTAACCCTCACCCTAACCCTAAACCTAACCCTCACCCTCACGCTAAACCTCACCCTCACCCTCACCATAACTCTAACCCTAACTCTAACCATAACTCTTACCTTAAACATAACTCTAAACCTAAACCTCACCATAACACTAAGGCTACCCCTAAACGAGACCCTCACCGTACACCTCACCCTAATTCGTACCCTCACCCTAACCATGAACCTAACCCTAACCCTAATCTTCACAATAACAATAACTGTAAACCTCAACCTAACCCTCACACTAAGCCTAACCCTACCCCTCACGCTAACCCTCATCCTAAACCTAACCTTCACCCTCATCCTAACTCTCACCATAACCCTAACCCTAATTCTCACCCTCACCCTAGCCCTCTCCCTAACACTAACACTAAGCCTCACCCTCACCCTAAACCTAACCATAGCCCTAAACCTAACACTCACACTAACCCTAACACTCACCCTAACCCTAACCTGACACCTCAGCCTATCTCTCATCCTAATCATAACCCTAACCCTAACCCTCAACCTAACCCTAACCCTAGCCCTAACCCTCATCCTAAACCTAACCCTCATCCTCACACTTACCCTCACCGTCACCCTCACCCTAACCATAACTTAATCTTAACTCTAACACTAACCCTTACCTTCACCCTCACCCTAACTCTAACACTAACCCTAATCCTAACCCTCACCCTCAACCTCACCCTAACCTTAACCCTATCCCAAAACCTCATTCTAAACCTAACCCTCACCCTAACCCTAACCCTAACCCTCAAACTCACCCTAAGGCTAACACTAAACCTAACCCTCATCCTAATTCTCACCCTAACCCTAACGCTAATTAACCCTCACCCTAAAACTTACCCTAACCCTGACATTCACCCTAACCATAACCGTAACCCTAAACCTAATCCTCACAATAACCCTAACCCTAACCCTATATCTACTCGTAAACTTCAACCTCACCCTCACCCTCACCCTAACCCTAAACCTAAACCTCACCCTAAATCTAACTTTAACCCTCACACTCACTCTCAACCTCAGCCTAAACCTATACCTAATCCTAATTCTAACCCTAGCACTCACCCTCACCCTCACCCTAACACTAACACTAACCCTAACACTAACCCTCACCATCAACCTAAACCTAACCCTAACACTCACCCAAACCCTAACCCTCACGCTAACACCAACCCTAACCTTTACCCTCACCTTAAACCTCACCCTAACCCTTACTCTCACCATAACCCTAATCCTAAACATAACCCTAACCCTCACCCTAACCATAACCATCACCATCAAGCTAACCCTCATCATTACTCGAACCTTCTCTCTCACCCTAAACCTCACCCTCACCCTAAACATCACACTAACGCTAACCCACACCCTTACCCTCATCCTCAACCTCAGCTTAAAACTAAACCTAACCCTCACTGTCACCCTCACATTCACCCTAAACCTAACACTAAAACAAACCCTTACCCTCACACTCACCCTAACACTGACCCTAACAATAACACTGACCCTCAGGCTAACCCTTTTCCTCACCCTAACCCTAAGCCTAACCCTAATGCTCACACAAACCCTAACCCTCACCCTAAGCCTTACCCTGAACCTAAACCTAAACCTAACCCTAACACTCAATACTAACCCTAACTCTCATCCTAACCCTAACCCTATCCCGCACCCTAACAATCAGCCTAACCCTAACCTAAACCTAATCCAAACACTATCCCTAATTCTAAACCTAACCCTCACCCTATCTCTAACAGTTATGTTAACCATCATCCTAAACCTCACCCTAAACTTTATCCTCATCAAAAACCTAACCCTAACTATAACCCTCACCCTAACCCTAACCCTACCCCTCATACTAACCCTAACCCTCACACTCATCCCGACCCTCAGCCACACCCTCAGCCTAACCCTAACCATTACCCTATTCCTAAACCTAGCCCTCGCCATCACCCTCAAACTAAATCTAACACTAACTGTAATTTTAACCCTCACGCTCTCCCTAAACCTAACCCTATACCAAAACCTCACCCTAACCCTAAAACTCAACCTAAACTTAACCTTCACCCTCACACTAACCCTAACACTAAACTTAACCTTCACCCTAACCCTCACCCTCACCCTCACCCTAACGCTAACCTCACCCTCACCCTAAACCTCACCCTAAAACTTACCCTCAAACTATCCCTAACCGTAACCCTAACCCTCATCCTCACACTATCCCTAACCCTAACCCTAACCCTATACATATCCCTCACCCTAACCCTACCACTAAAGCTAAACCTCACCCTAAATCTAACTGTAACCCTCCACCTCCCACTCACCCTCACATTGAGCCTAACCCTAAACCTAAACCTAATCCTAACCCGAACCCTAACCCTCAACCTAACCCTAACACTAACTCTAACCCTCAACCTTACCCTAACCCTCATGCTAACGCTAACCCTAACCCTCACCCTTGCACTAACTCTCACCCTCAACCTCACCCTAAACCTAACCCTAAAACTAAATCTCACCCTCACCCTGACCCTTAACCTAAATCTATCCCTAACAATAACCCTAGTCCTAACCCTCACCCTAACCCTAACCCTAACCCTAACCCTCAGCCTAAACCTAACCCTCATCCTCACCCTCACCTTAAACCTCACGCTAACCCTAACGCTAACCCTAACCCTCACGCTCACCCTAAAACTCACCATAAACCTTAACCTCAACGTAACTCTAACCCTAACCTAACCCTAAACCTCACACCAACCCTAACCCTAACCCTAACCCTAATCCTCACCCTAAACCTCACCCTAACCATAACACTAACCATACCACTCAACCTAACGCTATCCCTAACCATAACCCTCACCCTCACCCTAACACTCACCGTCACCCTAACCCTCACCCTAACACTAACCCTCACCCAAAACCTAACCCTCACCCACACCTGAACACTCACACTCACCCTAACCCTCACCCTTACCCTAAATATCACACTAACCCTAAATCTCACTATCATGCTAACCCTAACCGTATCCCTAACACTGATCCTAAGCCTCACCCTATCTCTAACGCTCACCATAAACCTCTCTTCCCCTGAACGTAACCCCCATTCTAACCCTAACACTAACTGTAGGGAGCCGAGGCGAGACTCCGCCCACTCCCTTGCAGTTTTGAGGATTACCACTCCAGAAGGTGCTTGGCGGTGCTTGGCGGGACGCCTGGGCTGTGCGCGTGCGCGAGCCCGGTAGTGTCCCCAGCCAATCCCATGACACCTGGTGACGGTAAAAGGCAGGCGACCAACAATAGAAAAGACCCGTGTTCGAATTCCCTATATAAGCGGCTGTGTTTTGGGTGCACGCTCTCTCGCGCCCACGCTCTCCTACAACTAAAAGGCTCTCCAATAAAGCGTGATCTGAGAAGACTCCTGGTGTGGTGGTTGTTCTTCCTCGCTGGTCGAGTAGAAGGTCGTTACAACTGGTGCCGAAACCCGGGAACAAACCAGGGACGGGACCCGCGCGAGAGGCCGAATTGGAGCCAGAACTCAACACGCGGAGAGGAGACGTCGGTAAATATCCCCCGGTATGCTGTTCACTATAGATTTAGATATTTATTGGTTGCTTGCATTGCTTCTTCCCTTGTGGCTTGTCTTTTTGATGGTGCGCAGTTGCCTGGAGGAGGGAGGGTTTGATTTAATCCAGGAAGGACGCAAAGTACTAACGCAGCATCAGGATAGTCTATCAGAGTCAGTATACAGTAATGGGGAGGAAAAGAGGCCTAAAAGAAAAAGGGAAAAAAGACAGAAGGATCCTAAAGAATTAAAGCGAGAGGGGCTGCAGCCCTCACAAAAGGAGAAGGGTTTCAGAGAGGAGGGGGTCTCAAGGAGACTCCCTTGCCCTTCTTTAAGAGCAAACCGGTTCTCAGCCCTACACGTGGAAGGGCGGGACCAAGAATATCGTAATCTTGTGAGTGACTCAGAGGAAGAAATGTTAGAGGAGGAGGGAGAGCAGCTCTATCCAGCTGATAGTGAAGAGTTAGAAGAGGCTGCGGAGGAGCACGTGGCAGACAGATATGGAGGGTGGCGCCCCCTAGGGGTGGGAGTACCGCAACAGCCAGGGAGAGGAAACGGAGCTGGCCCTCACCCGTCGGCCCCCCCGCCGTGCCCGCCGGCAGGGAAGAGTCACTTTATTAAAGAAAATACCTGGTCACAGCTGGCAGCTGCTTTCCCAGTTTTTGAAAATCCGATTACTGCTGAAAGAAATTTTGAGCCGGTTTCCTACTCCCAGCTTAAGGATTTAGTTGAGGCAGTCCGGACTTATGGAGTGACAGCTAATTATACCACTGCCTTGCTCCGAAGACTGACCTTCAATGCCATGACGCCCACGGACTGGTTTGAGGTAGCCCGTACCTGCCTTAATCATGGGCAGTACCTCGATCTCCGGTCTATTGTTCAAGACAAGGCTCAAGCCCAATACAGACAAAATGTCCATGACGGGCACCCGGACTGGACCGTAGACATGCTTCTCGGGCAGGGAATCTACTCGGGTAGACCAGACAGGATATCCCTTTGAAGTATACCGCCAGGTAAACGAGGTTTTTTACATGTCCTGGCGAGCCCTCCCAAACAAGGGAGAGGTGGCTGGCAATCTAACAAAAATCATGCAGGCCCCTAATGAGCCATTTTCTGATTTTGTTGCCCGTATGCTAGAGACAGCCGAGCGGGTGTTAGGAAATCTGGAAACAGCCATGCCATTTGTACAACAAATCATTTTTGAACAAAGCACCAAGGAATGTCAGAGGGCAATTACCCCAGTAAGAACCCAAAGCCTAGAAGCTTGGTTAAAAGCCTGCAGAGAAGTAGGTGGCCCCCTGACCAATGCGGGGCTGGCAGCTGCTGTCTTGTCTGCTGCCGGGGCCGCAAAAGATAGTAAAGGAAAAGGGTGTTTCCGGTGTGGTCAGTTGGGACATTTTAGACAGCAATGCCCACAAAATGGTGGTCCTGCACAAAACATACCCAGGCCGCCAAGGACTCCAGGAGTGTGTCCTCGTTGTAAAAAGGGAAAGCATTGGGTCAACGAATGCAGGTCAGTTAGAGACATCAATGTACATTTTATCCCCCAAATTACTCCAAACACTAATTCGGAACAGGAGCCAAAAAACGGAGAGAAGGGCCCTCATCCCCAGGGCCCGAAAGTTTATGGGGCATTTCAGACTCTGGCTCCCGGACAGCACCTGCTACAACCCCCCAGCCAAGAAGAGCAACCTCAGGCTCCGCAGGGTTGGACCGCTGTGCCACCTCCGGACGGGTATTAACACAGCAGATGGGAGTCCAGATTGTGGAGACAGACATGACAGGACCCCTAGATGAAGGCACTGTAGGAATAGTTTTAGGACGCTCCTCCTCCACAATGAGAGGATTAATAATTTTCCCGGGAGTAATTGACCCTGACTATACGGGGACTATCAAGGTCCTCTGCCATGTCCCCCATGGAGTGGTGTCCATTTCTCCCGGGGATAGAATTGCACAGCTCCTGCTTTTGCCTTCTCTTCACGGCAACTTCCCTGCTAAGGAGATAGAGAGAGGAGATAAAGGGCTAGGCTCCACTGGAGTCGACCTTACATGCCTGTCCATAACTTTAGACCAAAGACCCATGTTAACTCTCCAAGTAGAAGGGAAAAGATTTGAGGGACTGGTGGATACAGGGGCAGATCGAAGCATCATCCAAAGAGGGGAGTGGCCAAAGCAATGGCCAACTCAGAAATCCTCCCAGACCTTGCAAGGGCTGGGCTATGCTGATGCCCCACAGTTAAGTGCAAAAGAATTGACTTGGAGAACAGACGAAGGCCAGGTTGGAAAAATGCAGCCATTTGTGGTAGACGTCCCTGTCAATCTTTGGGGAAGAGATGTGCAGCAACAGCTAAAGTTAACTTTAACTAATGATTATTCTGAGGCCAGTCAGAATATGATGAAACAGCAAGGATTTGTGCCAGCCTTGGGGCTTGGTCGGCGTCTCCAAGGACGCAAGGAGCCGATAGAGCCACTTCCTAAACAGGACAGGAAGGGTTTGGGTTTTTCTTAGGGACCTCTGAAAACAAAGCTTCCACTGAAGGTGTGGTACCCATACCTTGGTTAACGCAAAAGGCGGTGTGGGTTCCTCAGTGGCCCCTCTCTCGAGAAAAATTGGAAGCGGCTCAAACTCTTGTCCAGGAACAGCTGCAGCTGGGGCATGTTGAGCCTTCAGTGTCATCTTGGAATACCCCAATTTTTGTTATCAAAAAGGCCTCCGGAAAATGGAGATTATTACATGACCTTAGAGCAGTAAATGCCCAGATGCAAATTATGGGACCCATCCAAAGGGGACTTCCACTGCTGTCTGCGTTACCTAGGGAGTGGCCTATTCTGGCCTTAGACATTAAGGATTGCTTTTTTTTCCATACCTCTTTATGAAAAGGATAGGGAGTGCTTTGCCTTTACTTTGCCCTCGGTTAATCATGAAACCCCGGATGCTCGCTATCAGTGGAAAGTTCTCCCCCAAGGGATGGCTAATAGCCCAACAATTTGTCAATTGTTCGTGGGGGCTGCATTAACCCCTGTTAGGGAAAAATTTCCAAAGGTACGGATTGTCCATTATATGGATGATATCTTGTTGGCTGCTCCCTCGGTAGAGACTCTTCATAAAGTGTTTGGGCAGGTAACGGAGACCTTAGCTAATAAAGGATTAATTATTGCCCCTGAGAAGGTTCAGCAGACTAGTGTTGTTCAATTTCTGGGAACCATTGTTTCCCCTACTGAGATTAAACCACAAAAACTTTCCATTCGAACTGGTCATCTTAAAACACTTAATGATTTTCAGCAATTGGCAGGAGATATTAATTGGATAAGGGGGTTTCTTAATCTCCCTCGGTCAGAGTTGTTACCTTTATTTGCTATTTTGGAGGGCGACCCTGAAGTCACCTCCTCTAGATCCCTGACACCTTTAGCACTAAATTCCCTACAAAAGGTTGAGGCAGCTTTGTCTAGGGCTCAACTTTCACGGGTTGATTTAAAATTACCTATTGATTTATGTATATTAAAAACAAAAAATTATCCCACGGGGGTTCTTTGGCAAAATGGCCCCTTATTGTGGCTCCACGGCAATTCTGTGGGAGCAAAAACTGTTCAATATTTTCCTGAATTAGTGGCTAAACAGGCAATTTTGGGTATGAAGTATTGTTTAATGCACTTTGCAAAAATTCCAGATAAATTAATTATTCCATACACCCGTGAGCAAGTTGAAATTTTAGCAGCCACAATGGATATGTGGGCAATTCTTGTTTGCTCATTTCCAAATGTAATTGATAATCATTATCCTAAGCATCCTCTGCTTGCCATAGTTAACAAAAATTTAGTGTATTTTCCTGTTGTCACTTCAAAGGAGCCCTTGGCTGATGCTCTAACCATCTTTACGGATGGATCAAAATCTGGACAAGGTGCCTTTTTTGTTCAAGGACACAAACAGCCGGTAGTTTTTAATTTTCGGCCGAATGTCCCACAGGCTGTTGAATGTTTAATTGTGCTTGAAGTTTTTAAAAGATTTGATCAACCTTTTAACTTATTTTCTGATTCATTATATGTTGTAAATGCCGTTGCTTCTCTTGAAGTTGCTGCTTCAGTTAAGCAGGCCAGTACAATTTCTAATGTTTTGTTACAGATTCAGTCCCTTATCTTAAACAGAAAACATCCTTTTTATATTGGACATATTCGCGCCCACTCTATGTTACCGGGCCCAATGGCAAAGTGTAATGATTTGGTGGACCAGGCAACTCGGGCTATGGCTCTGGTTGCTGCTGATCCTGTAGAATTGGCAAAAGACTTTCATAGATTGTATCATGTACCTGCTAATACCCTTAGGAAAAGATATAATTTGTCCAGGCATGTGGCAAGAGATATTGTTAAAGCCTGTAAATCTTGTGTTACCTTTCTTCATCCTCCCCATGTGGGGGTAAACCCCAGGGGGTTGAGACCAAACGCCCTATGGCAAATGGATGTTACTCATCTGACGGAATTTGGTAAGTTGAAATATTTACATGTGTCTGTGGACACTTTTCCGGTGTCATTCATGCCACACCTTTGGCAGGAGAAAAGGTGTCTCACGTCAGAATACACTGCTTAGAAGCTTGGGCAGCTTGGGGAAAGCCCCTTAGACTCAAGACGGATAATGGCCCTGCTTATACTTCCCATGGTTTTCGCGCCTTTTGCGCACAAATGCAGGTTGCCCACACCACCGGATTGCCCTACAATCCTCAAGGACAAGGTATAGTGGAAAGAGCTAATAGAAGCATAAAAGAAATGCTTCAAAAACAAAAAGGGGGAGTTGCTGAGTCCGCGTCCCCCAGGGAAAGACTTTCTCTTGCGCTCTTTACCCTTAATTTTTTAATTCTAAATGACAATGATCAGTCTGCCGCAGATCGGCATATGACAAGAGACTCCATGGATACTAAAGACATGGTTATGTGGAAGGATGTTATTAATAATAAATGGTATGGACCGGATCCGGTAATAATGAGATCCAGGGGAGCTGTTTGTGTTTTTCCACAGAGTCAAGAAGTACCTCACTGGGTGCCAACGAGACTGACCAGGCCAGTGGAGACTGCAGAAGAACCCCATCTTGAAGATGCCATCCACTCGTCTCCTGATACAGCTGATCTTCCTGCTGTTAGCAACAGTGCTAATAGCAATCCCTGTGATAGCTAAACCGATGATGCTGTGGGCTGTTACAATTTACTGACTGGATTGCCTCTGCAGTGTCCTTTTCCAAAGAGCGGGTGGGAGTCGGAATGTTTTTAGCCTGCTGCTTGGGAGGATGCGTGGTCTGCCTATGGTTGGTCTGTCGCCTTCGAGCCCAAACCGGAAGGGACAAGGTTGTTATCTTGCAAGCATTAGCCGCTTTGGAGAGTGGATCCTCACCCCAGATCTGGCTGTCGGCCCTAAGAGGCAGTTAAGCCTTACCATTCTGCATAGCCTTAGCACCCCGAGGGATCAGGGGATCCCATTGCACCGGGACAGGTATGCAATTAGCAATTTGGGACAGGGTGCCAGGCAAGTGCACTGCACTTGAGGGTACCATCTCCTCAAGAAGAGCATGCTGGGTAGCAAGTGGGTTGATGCCCAAGATCCCACCTCTGCAAAAAAGGCATCGGACGGGCCTGGTCATCACTGGGGAAGGCGCCCCTCAGGCGAAGGCCAGTGCAAGGTCCTCTCATTAATGTCTTAGACAGAGGCCCAACCTCTACTCTTACCTGTTGCCATAAAACAAAGAAGGGGGAACTGTAGGGAGCCGAGGTGAGACTCCGCCCACTCCCTTGCAGTTTTGAGGATTACCACTCCAGACGGTGCTTGGCGGGACGCCTGGGCTGTGCGCGTGCGCGAGCCCGGTAGTGTCCCCAGCCAATCCCATGACACCTGGTGACGGTAAAAGGCAGGCGACCAACAATAGAAAAGACCCGTGTTCGAATTCCCTATATAAGCGGCTGTGTTTCGGGTGCACGCTCTCTCGCGCCCAAGCTCTCCCATCAACTAAAAGGCTCTCCAATAAAGCGTGATCTGAGAAGACTCCTGGTGTGGTGGTCGTTTTTCCTCGCTGGTCGAGTAGGCGGTCACTACAACTAACCCTCACCATAAACCTCACACTAACCCTTACCGTCAACCTCACCCTAACCCTAACTCTCACCCTAACCCTCACCCTAACCCTAACCCTCACCCACACCCTAACCCTACCCCTTCCCTGAACACTCACACTCACCCTGACCCTCAGCTTCACCCTAAATATCAGACTAACCCTAATCCTCACCCTCACCCTAAACCTAACCCTAACCCTCACCCTCACCCTAAGCCTCACCCTAACCTTAACGCTCACACTAAACCTGACCCTAACTCTCACCCTCACCCTAGCCCTTACTGTAAACCTAACCCTAACTCTCATCCTAACCCTAACCCTCACCATCACACTTACCCTCACCCCCAGCTTAACCCTAACACGAACCCTAATCCTAAGCCTAACCCTCACTCTCACCGGAACTCTAACCCTAACCCTAATCCTAACACTCACCCTCACCCTAACCCTAAGACTATCCCTAAACCTCACCTAAAACCTACCCCATACCCTAACCATAACCCTCACCCTCACTCTGACACTAACCCTAACACTAATCCTAATCCTGACAGTAAACCTCATCCTAAATTTAACGCTAACCTAATGCTCAACCTAAACCTCACCCTATCTTCATATCTTCACTCTAACCCTAACCCTAACCCTAACACTAATCCTAACCCTAACCCTCACCCTCACCCTAACCCTAACACTCACACTAAACCTAAACCTCAACCTAACCCTAACCCTACCCCTCACCCTACCCCTCATCCTAACCTTAACCCTAAACCTAAACCTCAACCTAACCCTAACGCTAACCCTAACCCTAACCCTAAACCTCACCCTAACACTACACTGCATGCTAACGCTAACCATAACCCTAACCCTCATGCTAACCTTCACCCTAACACTTACTCTCACCCTAACCCTCACACTAACCCTAATATTAACTCTCATCTTAACCCTCACTCTAACCCTCACCCTCACCCTTACACTTACTGTAACCCTAACCCTCACCCTAACACTAAGCGTCACCCACACCCTAACCCTAACCCTCACCGGAACCCAAACTCTCACCCTAAACATCACTCTCACCTTAACCGTCACCTGAACCCTAAACCTAAGCCTCACCCTCACGATAACCCTCACCCTGAACCTCACCCTAACTCTAACCCTAACTCTAACTATAACCCTTAACTTAAACCTAAATTTAAACCTAACCCTCACAATAACCCTAACGCTAACCCTAACCTTCACCCTCAACCTAAAACTCACCCTAAATCTTACCCTCACCCTAACTCTAAACCGAACACTAACCCCAATCTTAACAATAACCCTAACATTAAATCCCAACCTAAACCTCACCCTAAACCTAACCGAATCCCCAAACTTCACCCAAACCCTCACACTAATCCTAACCCTCACCCACAGCCTAACCGTCACCATCACCCTAACCCTCACCCTCACCCTAACCCTCACCATAACCCTCACCCTAACCCTCAACCTCACGCTAAACATCACCCTAACCCTAACCCTAACCCTAATGCTAACCCTAATCCTCACGCTCACCCTGACCCTAAGACTAACACTTACCCTAAACTTAATCCTAAAACTAATCCTCTCTCTCACCCTCACCCTAACCGTATCCCTAAACCTAACCCTTACCCTCACTCTCACCCTAAACCTAACCCTAACCCTAACCCTCACCCTAACCCAAACCCTAACACTCACCCTTACCATAAATCTCACAATAACCCTGCTGCAAACCCTAAACCTAATAATCACACTAACCCTCACCCTAACCCTAACCCTAAAACTAACCCTAACTCTCACACTATCCCTCACCCTAATCCTAACCCTAACACTCAACCTAACCCTTACTCTCACCCTACCCCTCATGGAAACCCTAACCCTAGCCTCACCCTCACCCTCACCCTAGTCCTCAACCTAATCCTAAACCTACCCCTCACCTAATCCTCATCCTAACAATAAACCTAACCCTAACCCTAACCCTCATCATCCCCCTAACCCTCAACCTAACCCTTACCCACAACCTAACCCTAACACTAAAACTAACTCTAAACCTCACACTAACCCTAAACCTCACCCTAACCCTAACCCTAAACCTCACCCTAAACCTAACCTTCACCCTCAACCTCACCTTCATTCTCAGCCTCTCCCTAACCCTAACCCTAATCCTAAACCTATCCCTCACCCTTACCCTAAGTTTAACCATAACCCTAACCCTCATCCTCACCCTCACCCTACACCTAACCCTAACACTAACGTACAACCTAACACTAACCCTCACCCTGAACCTAACCCTAACACTAACCCTAACCCTAACACTAACTCAAACCGCAACCCTAACCCTAACCGTCAACCTCACACTAACACTAACCCTAACCCTCACCCTCATCCTAAACCTCACCTGTACCCTAACCCTGACCATCACACTAATCCTAAAGATAACCCTTACCCAAAACCTAAACCAAACCCTCACCCTCACCCTAACACTTTTCCTCACCCTAAACCTAAGGCTCATTCAAACCCTAACCGTCACCTTAACAATAACCCTCACCTAACCCTAAATCTAACCCACACCCTAAGACTAACTCTAACCCTAACCCTCACGCTAACCCTAACCCTAACACTCACCCTCATCCTAATCCTAACTCTTGCCGAAACCCTCACCCTAACCATTACCCTCACCCTAACCCTAACACTAACCTTAACACTCACACTAACACACACCCTATGCCTAACGCCAACGCTAAACTCACCCTAACCCTTACACTCATCTAACCCTAACCATAACCCTACCCGTAACCATCACCCTAACCCTAACCCTAACCCTCACCTTCACCCTCACTCTCACCCTAAGCCTAACACTAACCCTAACCCTAATCCTAAATCTAAAACTAAACCTCACCCTTACCCTCATCCTGACCCTCATCCTAAACCTAACCCTAAACTTAAACCTAACCCTAGCCCTCACCCTCACCCTCACCTTAACTCCTACCCTAACCCTAACCCTAAACCTAATCCTCACGCTAACTCGAACCCTAAATCTAACCCTCACACTCAACCTCACTCTAACCCTAACCCTATCCCAAAACCTCATCCTAAACCTAACCCTCACCCTAACTCTAACCCTAACCCTCACCCTCACCCTAACCCTAACACTAAACCTAACCCTCAACCTAAATCCCACCCTAACCCTAACGCTAATTAACCCTCACCCTAAACCTCACCCTAACCCTTACCCTCACCCTCACCCTAACCGTAACCCTAACCCTAATCCTCACAATAACACTAACCCTAACCTTAACCCTACACATAAACTTCACCCTCACCCTCAACCTTACCCTAAACCTAACCCTAAACCTCAACCTAAAACTAATTGTAACCCTCATTCTCACTCTCACCCTCAGCCTAACTCTAACACTAACCCTAACCCTAACCCTCACCCTCAACCTAAGCCTAAACCTAACACTCAACCAAACCCTAAACCTCACGGTAACGCCAACACTAACCCTCACCCTCACCTTGACCCTCACCCTAACCCTTACTCTCACCAGAACCCTAACCCTAACCATAACCCAAAACCTCACCCTAACCATAACCCTCACCATCAAGCTAACCCTCAACGTTACCCGAACCCTCACTCTAACCCTAAAGCTCACCCTCACCCTAAACAACACACTAATGCTAACCCTCACCCTCCCATTCAGCTTAAAATTAACCTAACCCTAACCGTCACCCTAACCCTCACCCTAAACCTAATACTAAAACAAAACCTCACCCTTACCCTCACCATCACACTCACCCTAACACTAACCCTAACAATAACTCTAACCCTCACCCTAAGCCTTAAACTCACCCTAAACAAAACCCTAATCCTAAAGCTCACACAAACCCTAACCCTAAACCTAACCCTTACCCTCACCCTAAACCTAAACCTAACCCTAACCTCAATACTAACCCTAACTCTCACCCTAACCCTAACCCTATCCCGCACCCTAACCCTCAGCCTAACACTAACCCTAACCCTAATCCAAACCCTATCCCTAAACCTAAACCTAACCCTCACCCTAACCCTAACCCTCACCCTAACCCTAACAGTTGTGCTAAACATCACCCTAACCCTCACCCTAACCTTTATCCTCATACTAAACCTAACCCTACCTATAACCCTCACCTTAACCCTAACCCTAACCCTAAATGAAACCGTAATCCTCACCCTAACCCTTACCATAAGCCTCACGCAAACACTAATCCTCTCCCTCAGCCGCATCCTCAGCCACAACCTCAGCCTATCCCTAACCATTACCCTAATCCTAAACCTAGCCCTCACCATCACCCTCACCCTAACTCTAACTCTAACCCTAATCCTAACCCTCACCCTCACCCTAAACCTAACCCTATACCAAAACCTCACCCTAACACTAACACTCACCCTAACCCTAACCCTCACCCTCACCCTAACCCTCACACTAAACTTAACCCTCACCCTAACACTCACCCTCACCCTCACCCTAACGCTAACCTCACCCTCACCCTAAACCTCACCTTAAACCTTACCCTCAAGCTAACCCTAACCGTAACCATAACCCTAACCCTCACACTAGCCCTAAACCAAAACCTAACCCTACCCATAACCCTCACCCTAAACCTCACCGTATACCTAACCCTAAAAATAAACCTCTCCCTAAATCTAACCATAACCCTCCCCTTCAACCTCACCCTCACCCTTAGCCTAACCCTAAACCTAAACCTAATCCTAACCCTAGCCCTCACCCTCACCCTCACCCTAATTATAAACGGATCCCTAACATTAACCCTCACCCAAACCTAAACCTAACACTCACCCTTACCCTAACCCTCACGCTAACGCTAACCGAAACCCTCACCCTTACACTAACCCTCACCCTCACTCTCACCCTAAACCTAAACCTAAACCTAAACTTCACCCTCACCCTCACTCTTAACCTAAATCTAACCCTAACAATAACCCTAACCCTAACCCTCACCCTAACCCTAACACTAACCCTAACCCTCAGCCTAAACCTAACCCTCATCCTCACCCTAACCCTCACCTGTACCCTAACCCTAACCCTCACCCTAATCTTAAAGCTATCCCTTACCCTAAGCCTAAACCAAACCCTCACCCTCACTCTAACCCTTTTCCTCACCCAAACCCTAAGGCGCACTCAAACCCTAACCCTTACCTTAATTCTAACCCTCACCTAAACCTAAATCTAAACCACACCCTAAGCCTAACTCTAATCCTAACCTTCACCATAACCCTAACACTCACGGTAACCCTAATCCTAACCCTCAACCTCACCCTAATCCTAACCCTAGCCGAAACCTCACCCTAACCATCACCCTCACCCTAATCCTAAAACTAACATTTACCCTCACCCTAACATACACGCTAACCCTAACGCCAACCTTAACCCTCACCCTAAACCTCACCCTAAAAACCTTACACTCAACTAACCCTAACCCTAACCCTAACTCTAACCATCAACCTAACCCTAACCATAACCATAACCGTCACCCTAACGATAACCCTAACTCTAACCCTAACCCTCAAAGTCAACCTAACCATCACCCTAACGCAAAAACTCACACACACCCTAACCCTCACACTCACCTGACCCCTCCCTCTCAACCTAACACTCATGCACACCTTCACTCTCATTCTAAACATCACATTAACCCTAACACTCACCCTAACCCTAACCCTAACCCTCACCTTAATCCTCACCTTCACCTTCACCCTCACCCTAAGCCTAACCCTAACCCTACCCGAATCCTAAACCTAACC
Source organism: Dipodomys merriami (assembly GCF_024711535.1). Lineage (NCBI taxonomy): Eukaryota > Metazoa > Chordata > Mammalia > Rodentia > Heteromyidae > Dipodomys > Dipodomys merriami. The sequence continues at coordinate 92,882 of NW_027206373.1, forward strand.
CTAACCTTTACCTTCAACCTCACCCTAACTCTAACACTAACCCTATTCCTAACCCTCACCCTCAACCTCACCATAACTCTAACCCTATACCAAAACCTCTTCGTAAACCTAACCCTCACCCTAACCCTAACCCTAACCCTCACCCTCACCCTAACACTAACACTAAAACTAATCCTCACCCTAACTCTCACCCTAACCCTAACGCTAATTAACCCTCACCCTAAACCTCACTCTAACCCTTACCCTCACCCTAAACCTAATCGGAAATCTAACCCTAATCCTCACAATAACCCTAAACCTAACCCTAAACCTACCCATACACATCACCATAACCCTCACGCTAACCCTAACCCTCACCCTAAACCTAACCCTACCCCCCACCCTAACCCTCACCGTAACCCTAAACCAAAACCTAATCCTCACCCTATCCCTAAACCTAACCCTAAACATCACGCCCAACCTTAACCAAACTGTCACAATTACCCTCACCTAACACTAACCCTAATCCTCACCCTCACCCTAACTCTCACCCTATACCTAACCCTAAATCTCACCCTCACCCTCGCCCTTATCCTAACCCTAATCCTAACCCTAACCCAACCCTAACCCTAACCCTCATCCTAACCCTAACCCTCACCAGCACACTTACCCTCACCCCAAGCCTAACCCTAAACCTAAGCCTAAACCTAACCCTAACCCTCACTCTCACCTGAAATCTAACCCTAACCCTAATCCTAACCCTCACCCTCACCCTAATCCTAAGACTATCCCTAAACCTCACTTTAAACCTAACCCTTACCTTAACCCTAACCCTAACCTTAACACTAAACCTAACCCTCACACTAAACCTACTCCTAACCTTAACGCTTAACTAATGCTCACCCTAACCCATAAACCCTAACCCATACCATCACCCTAAACCTAACCCTAACCCTAACAAAAGGATTCACCCTAACCCTAAAGTTCATCCTAACCCTAATCCACACCCTAAACCTAACCCTAACACTAACTCTAACCCTAACCCAAACCCTCAACTAACACTAAACCTAATCCCAACACTAACCCTAACCGTCACCCTCACCCTAAACCTAAACTTAACCCTAACCCTCACATTAACCGTCACCATAATCATAACACTAACCCTTACCCTAGTCCTTAACCTAACTTACACCCTAACCCTAAGCCTAATCCTCACCCTATCCCTAACCATAACCCAAAACCTCACCCTAATCCTAACCCTCACCCTAACCTTAAGCCTCAACCTAACCCTAACCCTCAACCTAACCCTAACCCTAACCCTACCACTCACCCTAACCCTCACCCTAGCCCTAACCCTCACCCTCACCCTAATCCTCACCGTCACGCTAACCCTCACCCTAACCCTAACCATAACCCTCATCCTCACCCTAACCCTCACCGTCACCCTAACCCTCACCCTAACCCTAACTCTAACCCTCACCTCATCCTAACCCTCACCCAAATCCTTACCCTCACACTAATCCTAACCCTCACCCAAACCCAAACCTGAACCCTCACCCTAACCCTCACCGACACCCTAACCCTCACTCTAACCTCACCCTAATCCTTACCCTCAACCCACTCTAACCCTCACACTAACCCTAACACTCACCCTAACCCTAAACCTATTCCTCATCCAATCTCTCATCCTAATCCTAACCCTAACGATAAAACTAAACCTCATCCTAACCCTAACACTCACCCTCACACTTACCCTCACCCTCAGCCTAACCCTAACACTACCGTAATCCTAACCCTAACCCAAACCTTTACCTTCACCCTCACCCTATCTCTAACACAAACTCTAATCCTAACCCTCACCCTCATCCTCACCCTAACCCTAACCCTATCCCAAAACTTCACCCTAACCCTAACCCTGACCCTAACCCTAACCCTAACCCTTACCCTCAGCTAAACCCTAACACTAAACCTAAACATCACCCTAACACTCACCCTAACCCTAACGCTAACTCAACCCTCACCCTAAACCTCACCGTAAACTTTACCCTCACCCTAACCCTAACCATAACACTAACCCTAATCCTCACAATAACCCTAAATGTAACCCTAACCCTAAACCTCACCATAAATCTAACCGTAACCCTCACCCTCACCCTCAGCCTAAGCCTAATCCTAAACCTAATCGTAACCCTAGCCCTCACCCTCACCCTCACCCTAATTCTAACCCTAACACTAACACTAACCCTCACCCTCAACCTAACCCTAACCCTCACCCTCAACCTAAGCCTAACCCTAACCCTAACACTCACCCTTAGCCTAACCCTCACGCTAACGCTAACGCGAACACTCACGCGTACACTAACTCTCACCCTCACCCTCACCTTAAACCTAACCCTAAACCTAAACGTCAACCTCACCCTCACCCTTAACCTAAATCTACCCCTAACAATAACCCTAACCCTAACCCTCACCCTAACACTAACACTTACCCTAAACCTCAGCCTAAACCTAACCCTCATCCTCACCCTCACCTTAAACCTCACCCTAACCCCAACGCTAACCCTTACCCTCACACTCACCCTAAAACTCACCATAAAACTTAACCCCAACCTACCTCTAACCCTAACCCTAACCCTAAACCTCACACTAAACCTAACAATAAACCTAACCCTAATCATCACACTAACCCTCACCCTAACACTAACCCTAAACATACCACTCACCCTAACGATAGCCCTAACCCTAACCCTCACAGTCACCCTAAACTTCACCGTCACCCTAACCCTCACTGTCAACCTAACACTCACCCACAACCTAACCCTCACCCACACCTGAACACTCACACTCACCCTAACCCTCACCCTCACCCTAAATATCACACTAACCCTAAACCTCACCGTCATCCTAACCCTAACCTTAACCTTAACCCTCACCCTAAGCCTCCCCCTAACCCTAACACTCACCATAAACCTCCCTTACCCTGAACTTAACCCTCATCCTAACCCTAACCCTAACCCTCACCCTAAGCCTCACCCTAACCCTAACCCTCACACTCACCCTAACCTTCACCTTCACCCTAAATATCACACTAACCCTAATCCTCACCCACATCCTAACCCTAACAGTAACCCTAACCCTCACCCTAAGCCTCTCCCTAACCTTAACGCTCACCATAAACCTCCCTTCCCTTCACAGTAACTGTCATCCTAAAGCTAACCCTAACCCTCACCGTAAACCTCAACCTAATACTTACCCTAACCCTCACACTAACCCTAACCCTAACCCTAAACCTCACCCTAACCATAACTCTTACCCTCACATTAACCATAACCCTCACCCACACCCTAACCCTCACCCTCACCTGAACACTCACACTAACCATAACCCTGACCCTGACCCTAAATATCACACTAAACCTAACCCTCACGTTCATTTAACCATAACCCTAACCTTAACCCTCACCCTAATCCTAAAGCTCACTATAAACCTGGCCCTTTCCCTCACCGTAACCCTCATACTAACCTTAACCCTAACCCTCACTGTAAACCTCACCCTAACACTTACCCTCACCCTCACCCTAACCCTCAACCTAACCCTCACCCTAACCCTCACACTAACCCTAATCATCACCCTTACTCTAATCCTCAAACTAACCCTCACCCTCACGCTAATCCTCCCCCTTCCCCTAAACCTCACCCTAACCCTTTTCCTCACCCTAACCCTCACCCTAACCCTATCGCTCACACTATCCATAATCCTCACCCTAACCCTTGCAGTCACCCAAACCTTAACCCTAACCATAACCCTCACACTAACTTTAACCCTCACCCTAAACCTAACCCTACCCCCCACCCTAACCCTCACCGTAACCCTAAACCAAAACCTAATCCTCACCCTATCCCTAAACCTAACCCTAAACATCACGCCCAACCTTAACCAAACTGTCACAATTACCCTCACCTAACACTAACCCTAATCCTCACCCTCACCCTAACTCTCACCCTATACCTAACCCTAAATCTCACCCTCACCCTCGCCCTTACCCTAACCCTAATCCTAACCCTAACCCAACCCTAACCCTAACCCTCATCCTAACCCTAACCCTCACCAGCACACTTACCCTCACCCCAAGCCTAACCCTAAACCTAAGCCTAAACCTAACCCTAACCCTCACTCTCACCTGAAATCTAACCCTAACCCTAATCCTAACCCTCACCCTCACCCTAATCCTAAGACTATCCCTAAACCTCACTTTAAACCTAACCCTTACCTTAACCCTAACCCTAACCTTAACACTAAACCTAACCCTCACACTAAACCTACTCCTAACCTTAACGCTTAACTAATGCTCACCCTAACCCATAAACCCTAACCCATACCATCACCCTAAACCTAACCCTAACCCTAACAAAAGGATTCACCCTAACCCTAAAGTTCATCCTAACCCTAATCCACACCCTAAACCTAACCCTAACACTAACTCTAACCCTAACCCAAACCCTCAACTAACACTAAACCTAATCCCAACACTAACCCTAACCGTCACCCTCACCCTAAACCTAAACTTAACCCTAACCCTCACATTAACCGTCACCATAATCATAACACTAACCCTTACCCTAGTCCTTAACCTAACTTACACCCTAACCCTAAGCCTAATCCTCACCCTATCCCTAACCATAACCCAAAACCTCACCCTAATCCTAACCCTCACCCTAACCTTAAGCCTCAACCTAACCCTAACCCTCAACCTAACCCTAACCCTAACCCTACCACTCACCCTAACCCTCACCCTAGCCCTAACCCTCACCCTCACCCTAATCCTCACCATCACGCTAACCCTCACCCTAACCCTAACCATAACCCTCATCCTCACCCTAACCCTCACCGTCACCCTAACCCTCACCTTAACCCTAACTCTAACCCTCACCTCATCCTAACCCTCACCCAAATCCTTACCCTCACACTAATCCTAACCCTCACCCAAACCCAAACCTGAACCCTCACCCTAACCCTCACCGACACCCTAACCCTCACTCTAACCTCACCCTAATCCTTACCCTCAACCCACTCTAACCCTCACACTAACCCTAACACTCACCCTAACCCTAAACCTATTCCTCATCCAATCTCTCATCCTAATCCTAACCCTAACGATAAAACTAAACCTCATCCTAACCCTAACACTCACCCTCACACTTACCCTCACCCTCAGCCTAACCCTAACACTACCGTAATCCTAACCCTAACCCAAACCCTTACCTTCACCCTCACCCTATCTCTAACACAAACTCTAATCCTAACCCTCACCCTCATCCTCACCCTAACCCTAACCCTATCCCAAAACTTCACCCTAACCCTAACCCTGACCCTAACCCTAACCCTAACCCTTACCCTCAGCTAAACCCTAACACTAAACCTAAACATCACCCTAACACTCACCCTAACCCTAACGCTAACTCAACCCTCACCCTAAACCTCACCGTAAACATTACCCTCACCCTAACCCTAACCATAACACTAACCCTAATCCTCACAATAACCCTAAATGTAACCCTAACCCTAAACCTCACCATAAATCTAACCGTAACCCTCACCCTCACCCTCAGCCTAAGCCTAATCCTAAACCTAATCGTAACCCTAGCCCTCACCCTCACCCTCACCCTAATTCTAACCCTAACACTAACACTAACCCTCACCCTCAACCTAACCCTAACCCTAACCCTCACCCTAACCCTAAACGTCACATTAACGCTAACCCTAACCCTAAGCCTCACCCTCACCCTAAGGTCACCCTAACCCTTACTCTCACCATAACCCTACCCCTAACCCTAACCCTAACCCTCACCCTAACACTAAATGTCAAAATCAACCTAGCCCTCACCGTCACACAAAACTTCACTGTCACCCTAAACCTCACCCTAAACCCTAAAAATCACACTAACGCTAACCCTCACCCTCACCCTCACCCTCAGCCTAAACGTAATCCTAAAACTAATCCTAACCCTAAGCGTCACCCTCAACCTCACCCTAAACGTAACACTAATACAAATCCTTAAACTTACCCTCACCCTCTCACTCACCCTAACAATATCCCTAAAAATATCCCTAACCCTCAGCCTAGTCCTTTTCCTCAACCTAACCCTAACCCTAACCCTAATGCTCACACAAACCCTAAGCCTCACCCTAAGCCTTACCCTTACCATAAACCTAACCCTAACCATAACCCTCACACTAAGCCTAACTCTCACCCTAACCCTAACCCTACCCCGCAACTTAACCCTCACCCTCACCCTAACCCTAACCCTAATCCTCAGCCTATCCCTAACACTCACCCTAAACCTAACCCTAACTCTCACCCTCACAGTAGCCCTCACCCTAATCCTAACCCTAATCCTCACCCTCACCCTAACCTAACAGGTATGCCAAACATCACCCTAACCCTCAACCTAACCCTTGCCCTCATCCTACCCTAACTCTAATCCTAAACCTAGCACTCACCTTTACCATCACTCTAACTCTAACACTAACCCTAATCCTAACACTCAGCCTCACCATTACCCTAAACCTAACCCTATCCCAAAACCTCACCCTAAAACTAACACTCACCCTAAACCTAACCTTCACACTCTCCCTAACCCTAACACTAAACCTAAACCTCACCCTAATTATCACCCTCACCCTAACCCTAAACTTAACCCTAACCCTAATAATCACACTAACCCTAACCCTATCCCTACCCTACCCATATCCCTCACCCTAACCCTCACACTAACACTAACAATAAAGCTAAAGCTCACCCTAAATCTAACTGTAAACCTCCCCTCAACCTCACCCTCACCCTCAGCCTAACCCCAAACCTAAACCTAATCCTAACCCTAGCCCTCAACCTCACCATCACCCTAACTCTAAACCTAACCCTAACCCTAAACATCCCCCTCAACCTAACCCTAACCCTAACCCTAACACTCACCCAAACCCTAATCCTCATGCTAACGCTAACCCTAACGCTCACCCTCACCCTAACCCTCACCATAACCCTAAATGTAAACATAACCCTAACTCTCACCCTCACCATCAACCTAACCTTCACCATCGCCCGAAATCTCACTCTCACCCTAACCATCAACCTCACCATAAACATCACACTAACCCTAACCCTCACCCTCACCCTAACCCTAATGCTCAACCTCACCCGCACACTCAGCCTAACCCTAACCTTAACCAGAACCCTAATCTTCACACTAACCCTCACCCTACCTCTAACTCTAACCATAACCCTCACCCTAAACTTCACCCTAACCCAAACCCTAACCCTAAACCTGATGCTAACGCTAACCCTAACCCTCAACCTAAACCTAACCCTCACCATAAAGATTACTCTCACCCTAACCATAACCATAACCATAACACTAACCCTCACCCTCACCCTAACACTCACCATCACCCTAACACTCACCGTCACCTTAACGTTCACACACAACCTAACCCACACCCTCACCCGAACCCTCACACTCACCCTAGCCGTCACACTACCCTAAATATCACACTAACACTAACCCTTACCCACACCATCACGCTCAGCCTAACCCTAAACCTAAACCTAAAGCTAACCCTCACCCTCACTCTCACCCTAAACCTAAACCTAAACCTAAACCTCACCTCACCCTCACCTTTACCCTAAATCTAACCCTAATATTAACCCTAACCCTAACCCTAACCTTCACCCTAACCATAACCCTAACCCTAACCCTAACACTCAGCCTAACCCAAACCCTCATCTTCACCCTCAACTTAAACCTTACCCTAACCCCAATGCTAGCCCTAACCCTCATGCTCACCCTAAACCTCACCATAAACCTTATCCTCAACCTAACTATAACCATAACCCTAACCCAAATCCTCGCACTAACCCTAAACCTAACGCTAAACCTAAAAATCACCCTAACCCTCACCTTAATCCTAACCCTAACCATATCACTCACCCTAACGCTAACCCTAATCCTAACCCTCACCCTCACCCTAACCCTCACCATCACACTAACCCTCACCCTAACCCTAAACCTCACCCACACCCTAACCTTCACCCTCACCTGAACACTCACACTCAACCGAACCCTCATCTTCACCCTAAATATCACACTAACCCTAACACTCACCCTCATCTTAATCATAACCATAACCCTATTCCTCACCCTAAGCCTTACCCTAACCCTAAAGCTCACCATAATCCTCCCTTCCCCTCACCCTAACCCTCATCCTAAACCTAACCCTAACCCCCATTTTAAACCTCACCCTAACACTTACCCTCACCCTAAGCCTACCCCTAACCCTAACCCTCACCCTAACCCTCACCCTAACCCTCACCCTAACCCTCACCCTAACCCTAACCCTTACCCACAACCTAACCCTCACCCTCACCTGAACACTCAAACTGACAATAACCCTCACTCTGACCCTAAATATCACACTAAAGCTAACACTCACGCTCATCTTAACCCAAACACTATCTCTAACCCTCACCCTAAGCCTCACCCTAACCTTAACCATAAACCTCACCCTAAACCCCAGCCTAACCCTTACCCTCACCCTAACCCTAACAGTAACCCTAAACCTAACCCTCACCCTAAACCTCACACTAACCCTAATCCTAACCCTAACACTAATCCTCACACTCACCCTCACCCTCACTCTAACCCTCACCCTCACTCTAAACCTCACCCTAACCCTTTTCCTCACCATAACCCTATCACTCACACAAACCATAACCCTCACCCTAACCCTTACAGTCACTCTAAACCTAACCGTAACCCTAATACTAACTCTAACCGTCAACATCAATCTAACCATAACCCTAACCCTAACCCTCACCCTCACCTTAACCCTCACACTAACCCTAACCCTAACCCACAACCTAAACCTCACCCCAACACTCACCCTAACCCTAACCATAACTCTAACCCTCAACCTAACTCTCACCCTAACCCTCCACTAACCCTAAACCTAAACCTAACCCTAAACATCACCCTACCCCTCACCTTCACCCTAAACCTAAACCTAACCCTAACCCTAACACTCACCCTACCCTTCACCCTAACGCTAACACAAACCCTCCAATAACCCTAACCATCACCCTAACCCTAACCCTAACCCTAAGCCTCACCCTAACCCTAATCCTCACGCCCACCATCACCCTAACCCTAACCTAACCCTCACACTCAACCTCACCCCCACACTCATCTAACCATCACCATCAACCTAGCCCTCACCCTCAGCCTCAGCCTAACCCTAACCCTAACCCCAATGCTAGCCCTAACTCTCACCCTCACCCTCACCCTCACCCTCATCCTAACCCTAAGCCTAAGCCTAACCCTAACCATCACCCTTAACCTTACCCTCACACTAACCCTAACCCTCAGCCTCTCCCTAATCCTAATCCTAACCTTAATCCTCACCCTCAACCTAACCCTAACCCTAAACCTAACCCTCACACTAACCCTAACCTTCACCCTAACCCTAACCATAACCCTAAACCTCACCCTAACTTTCACCCTAACCATAATCATAACCCTAACCACACCCTCACCCTTATTCTAACCCTAACCCTAATCCTCACACTAACCCTAAACCTAACCCTCACCTTAAACCTCAATCTAACCCTCACCCTCACTGTAACCCTAACTCTAAACCTAACCCTCATACTAACCCTAATGCTAACCCTAACCCTCACCATCACCCTAACACTCACCCTAACACTTATCCTCACACTAACCGTAACCCTATGCCTAACCCTCACACTCACCTTAACCCTAACCCAAACCCTCACCCTAACCCTAACTCTCAAGCTAACCCTCACCCTCACCCTAATCCTCAACATAACCCTAACCCTAACCCTTACATAACCGAAACCCTCACACTGAACTTCACCCTCACACTCACCCAACCTTCACCCTCACCCTAGCCCTCACTCTCACCCTCAGCTTAACCCTAAACCTAAACCTAATCCTAGACCTAACCCTCACCCTCACACTCACCCTCACCCTAAACCTAAACTTAACCCTAACCCTAACCCTAACCAACACCCTCACCCTCACCCTAAACCTAACCCTAACACTCACCCTCACCCTCACCCTAACCCTAAACCTAACCCTAACCCTAACCTTAACCCTCACCCTTAGCCTTACCCTCACACTAACCCTAGCAATCCCCCTCACCCTCACCCTAATCCTAATCCTAACCTTAACCCTCACCCTCACACTAACCTTTACCCTAACCCTTACCCTCACCCTAACCCTAACCCTAAACGTAACACTGACACTAACACTAACCTTCAACCTAACCCAAAATATAACCTTAACCCTCACCCTAACCCTCATGCTAACCCTAACCCTAACCCTAACCCTCAGCCTCACCCAAAACCTCAACTTAACCCTTACCCTCAGCCTAACCCTAACCCTAAACCTAACCTTCACACTAACCCTAAACCTAACCCACAGCCTATCCCTAACCCTACACCTCACCCTAACACTCACCCTAAACCTAAACCTACCCCTCAGCCTAACACTCACCCTAACCCTAAGGCTAATCCTACACCTCACCCTATCACTAACCCTAACACTACAACTAACCCTAACCTTAAACCTAAACCTCACAGTTACCCTAAACCTAACCCTCACCCTAATGTCCACCCTAACCCTCACCCTAAACCTAAACCTAACCCTCACCCTAAACCTAACCCTCACCCTCAGCCTAACCCTAAAGCTCACTCTCACCCTAAGCCTAACCTTAACCATAACCCTAATCCTAACCCTAGGCATCACCCTAACCCTCACCCTAACTCTAATCCTAACCCTAAACCAAACCCTCACTCTCAGCTTAAACCTAACCCTAACCCGCACACTAACGTAACCCTCAACCTAACCCTAAACCTACCCCTCAGCTGAACACTCACCCTAACACAAACCCTAACCCTAATCCTCACCGTATCACTAACACTAACCCTAACCCTCACCCTCACCCTTGCTCTCACCCTAAGACTAACCCTAACCCTAACCCTAAACTTATCCATAACCCTCACCCTAACCCTAACCCTCCCCTTCACCATATCCCTAAACTTAACGCTAAGGCAAACCCTAATCCTAATCCTAACCCAAAACCTCCCCCTAACCCTAAACCTAACAATAACCCTAAGAGTCACCCTAATCCTCACCCTAAACCTAACCCTAACGCTCACCCTAACACTTACCTCACCCTAACTCTAAACCTAACCCTCACCCTAACCCTCAAACTAACCCTAACCCTCAACTTCACGCTAGCACTCACCCTAACCCTAATCACAATCCTAACCCTCTTCCTAACCCAAATCCTCACCCTCACCCTAAACCTCACCCTCAACATAAACCTCACCCTAACCCTTACACTCACCCTCATCCTAAGCCTAACCCTAAACCTAACCCTCACCCTCAGTCTAACCCTAACCCTAACCCTAATCCTAAAACTAACCCTCACCCTCAGCCTCACCCTAACCCTAACCCTAACCCTAACCCTCACACTAAACCTAAGCCTAACCCTAACAATAACCCTACCCCTTACCCTAACCCTCACCCTAAACCTAAACCAAACCCTAAACCTCAGACTAAACCTAACCCTAACCATAAGCCTCACACTCACCCTAAACCTCACAGTCACCCTAAACATCACCATAAACCGAAACCTCACCCACACTGTCACCCTCACCCTCACCCTCACCCTAAGCCTCACCCTATCTTAAACATCACCCTAACCCTATTCCTAATGCTAACCCTCACCCTAACCCTAACCCGCACCCTAACCCTAACCCGCACCCTAACCCTAACCCTCACACTCAACCAAAACCTCACCCTAACCCTCAACCTAACCCTAACCCTAACCCTCACGCTCACCCTAACCTTCACCCTAAACCTAAAGCCAATCCTAACCCTCACCCTAAACCTCACCATAACCCTAAACCTAACCCTCACCCTCACCCTATCCCTCACCCTCACCCAAACCCTAACCCTAACCCTAACCCTCACCCTAAACCTAACCCTAACCCTCACCCTCACCCTAACCCTTACCCTAACCCTAAACATAAACCTCACCTTAACCCTCAACCTAACCCTAACGCTAAACATAACCCTAAACCTCACCCTAAATCTCACCCTAACCCTTACCCTCACCCTAACCCTAACCGTATCCCTAATCCTAACTCTCACACCTAACCTAAACCTCACCCTAACCCTAACCCAACCCCTCACCATAACCCTAAACCTAACCCTAACCCTCACCCTAACTGAAACCCTCACCCTCACCCTCACCCTAACCCTAACCCTACTTTTCAGCCTAACCCTAAACCTCACCCTACCTCCTCAACATAAAACTAACCCTCACGCTCACCCTAACCCTAACCCTAACTCTAACCGTCACCCTAAACCTCAACCTAACCCTAAACCTAATGCTAACCCTCACCCTCACCCTAACCCTCACACTAACCCTAACCCTAACATTAACCCTAACCCTCACCATAAATCTAATCCTAAATCTAACCCTCACCCTCACCCTCACCCTAAACCTAACCCTAACCCTCTCCCTCACCCTCACCCTAAGCCTAACCCTAACGCTCACCCTAACCTTAAGCCACACCTAACGGTAAACCTAACCCTCACCCTCAGCGTAACCCTAAACCTAACCCTAAATTTAACCCTCACCATAACCCTAACCTTATCGCTCACCCTTACCCGAACACTCACTATCACACTAATCCTCACCCTAAAAATAACCTTCAACCACAACCTAAACCTCACCCTCAAGCGAACCCTCACCCTCACCCTAACCTAATCCTCAACCTAACCTTCAGCCTCACTCTAACTGTAACCCTAAACCTAACCCTCACCATAACCCTAACCCTAATTCTAACCCTCAACTTAAACCTAACCCTCACCCTAAACCTAACCCTCAACCTCACCCGCACCCTAACCCTAATCCTAAAAGTAACTCTCACCCTAACACTCATCCTAACACTAATGCTCACCCTAACATTAACCCTAACCCTAACCCTAAACGTAATCCTCACACTAAATCTATCCATCACCCTAACCCTTACCCTACCCCTCAGCCTAACCCTCACCCTAACCCAAGCCCTAACCCTAATACTCACCCTATCCCTAACCCTAACCCTCACCTTCACCCTCTTCCTAGACCTCACCCTAACACTAACCCTCACCCTAACCCTATCTCTCACCCTAACCCTAACCGTCACACTCTCCCAGACACTCACCCTAACCCTCACCCTAAACCTAAACCTAATCCTCATCCTAACCCTCACTCAAAGCCTAATGTTAACCCTAACCCTAAACCTCACCCTCACCCTAACACTCACCCTAACCCTCACCCTCACCCTAACCCAAACCTAACCCTAATACTCAACATCACCCTAATCCTCAGCATAAAGATTACTCTCACCCTCACCCAAACCCTAACCCTAACCCTAACCCTCAATATAACCCTTATCCAAACCCTAAACCTAAACCTCATCCTAACACTCACACTAACCCTAACACTAAAGCTAATTCTAAACCTCACCCTCACCCTCACCCTAACCCTTATCCTCACCCTAACCCTAATCTTATCCCTATCTGTAACTCTCACACTAACCCTAACCCTCATGTTAACCCTAACCCAATCCCTCATCCCAATTCTCACCCTATCCCCAACCCTAAGTCTAACCCTCACCCTAACCCTACCTGTCAACCTAATCCTAACCCTAGCCCTCACCCTCACCCTCACCCTAACCCTAACCCTAACCCTCACCCTCACGCTAACCATAAGACTAACCCTGATACTAAACCTCACCCTTACCCTAACCCTAACCCTAACCCTCACAATTACCCTAACCCTCACAGTCACCCTCACCTCAACCTAACCCTAACCCTCACCCTCACCCTCACCCTAAGCCTAACCCTAACCCTATCACTAATCCTAAACCTAACGGTCACCCTCACTCTAACCGAAACCCTAACCCTAACCCTCACTCTAACCCTAAACCTAATGCTATCCCTCAACCTAACCCTAACCCTAACCCTAACCCTAACACTAAATGTAAACCTAAACATCACCATCACCATCACTAACCCTTACTGTCACCCTAACCTTCACCCTAATCCTAACCCTCACCCAAACCCTAACCAGAACCCTCACCCGAACCATCTCCCTAATCCTCACCCTAACCCTAACCCTAACCCTTACCTAAATGAAAACTTCACCCTCAACCTCACCCTAACCCTAAACCTACTCCTCAGCCTAACCCTAACCCTAACCCGAAACCGCACCCTTCCCCTCACCCTAACCCTAACCCTCACCCTCAATCTAACCCTCAGCTTAAAACTTGCCCTCACCCTAAACCTCAACCTAACCCTAACCCTATCCGTCACCCTAATGCTCACCCTAACCTTCAGCCTAACCCTAGCCCTCACCCTCACCCTAACACCCATCCTAACCCTAAGCCTAACCCTAACACTCACCCTCTTCCTAACGCTCACCCCAAACCTTACCTCACCTTCACCCTAATCCTAACCCTAAACCTAACCCAAACACTAAACCTAAACCTCACCCTAAGCCTAACTCTACCATTTACCCTAAACCACATCCTAAACCTATCCCTCACCCTAACACTCACCCTAACTCTGACCCTACCTATAACCCTAAACTTCACCCTAAACCTAACCATCATCCTCAACCTCACCCTCAGCCTAAAAGTAACCCTAAGCCTAAATCTAACCCTGACCCTCACTCTCACCCTTACTCTAATCCTAACCCAAACCTAACCCTCACTCTCACCCTCACCCTAACCCTAAACCTCACCCTAACCCTAACCCTCACACTAACTCTAACCCTAAAACTCAAACTCTACCTAACCCTAATCCTAACCCTCAAAGTCACCCTCACACTAACCCTAACGGTAACCCTAACTCTCACCCTCACCGTAAACCTCAACCTAAACCTCACCCTTACCCTTACATTTACCCTAACACTAACCCTAAACCTAAAACTCACACTAACCCAAACTCTACCCCTCAGCTTCAACTTCATCCTTACCCTATCGCTAACCCTCTCCCCAACCCTAACCCTCACCCTAACCCTAACCCTAGCCCTCAGCCTAACCCTCATCCTTACCCTAACCCTAACCCTAACCCTCTCCCCAACCCTAACTCTAACCCTCACCCTTAACCTCTCCCTCAGACTAACCCTAACGCTAACCCTAATCCTAACCCTAACTCTCAACCTCACCTTAACTCTAACCCTAACCCTAACCCTAACCATCACCCAAACCTTCACCCTCAACCGAACCCTCATTCTAAACCACACCGTAACCCCAACCCTAACCCTTACCTAACCAAAACCCTCACTCTCACCCTTAACCTAAACCTAACCCTACCCCTCAGTCTAACCCTCACCCTAAACCTCACCATACCTCTCACCCTAAACCTAACCCTCACCCTCACATTCACCCTAACTCTAACCCTAACCCAAACCTAACCCTCACCCACACCCTAACCCTAACCCTCACCCTAACCCTCACACTAACATTAAACTTCACCCTCACCCTTACCTTAACTCTAACCCTAACCCAACCCTAACCCTCACCCACATCCTAATCATAACCATAAGCCGGACCCTCACCCTAAACCTAACGCTCACCCTCACCATAAATCTCACCCTGACCCTAACCCTAATATTAACCCTAACCCTCAACCTAACCCTAATAATCACCCTAACCCAAACCCTAAACCTCACCGTTAACCTAAACTTCAACCTCAGCCTCTCACTCATAATAAGCCTAACCCTAACACTAACACTAATCCTAAATCTAACTCTCACCCTCACATGTACCCTAATCCTAACCGTAACCCTAAACTTCACCCTCACCCCCAACCTAACCCTAAGCCTATCCCTAACCCTATCCCTAACCGTAAGCCTCAACTAACCCTAACCCTAACCCTCACCCTCACCCTAACCCTTATCCTCACCCTAACCCTATCCATAACCGTAAGACTCAAATAACCCTAAACCTAACCCTCAGCCTCACACTAAAGATAACCCTAACCTTAACCTTAACCCTCTCCCTAACCCTAACCCTAACCCTCACCCTTACCCTAACCCTCACCCTAAACCCAACCCTCACCCACACCTTAACCCTCACCCTCACCCTCACCCTCAGCTTCACCCTAAACCTCACCATCACCCTAAACATCACCCTAACACTAACCCTCACCCTAACCCTAAACCTACCCATCACCCTAACCCTAACCCTCACCCTGATACTAAAACTCACTCTCACCCTAACCCTCACACTTACACTAAACCTCCCTTTCACCCTAACCCTCAACCTAACCCTAACCCTCACACTAACCCTAACCCTCAACCTAACCCTAACCCTAACCCTCAATCTCACTCTCATCCTCACCTTAAGCCTAACACTAACCCTAACACTAACCCAAAAGTTAACCCTAACCCTCACACTCCCCCTAACTCTAAACCTAACCCAACCCTAACCCTCACTCTCACCCTCACCCTAACCCTAATCCTAACCCTACCCCTCAACCTAACCATAACCCTCACACTAACTCTAACCTTAACACTCAAACTCAACCTAACACTAATCCTAACCCTCACACTAAGCCTCACAATAACCCTAACGCTAACCCTAACCCTCACCCTCACCCTAAACCTCACCCTCACTCTTACCTTTACCCTAACCCTAATCCTAAACCTAAACCTCACACTAACCATAACCCTAACCCTAACCCTAACCCTAACACTCACCCTAACCCTCACCCTAAACCAAACGCTAAACCTAAACCTCACCGTAACCCTAACCCTAACCCTAAACCTCACCCTCATCTTAACACTCACCGTCACCCTAACCATCACATTAAACCTAACCCTCACACACACCCTAACCCTCACACTCACCCTTACCCTTAACCTAAACCTAAACCTAACCCTCATCCTAACCCTAACACTAAACCTAACACCAATCCTAAACTTAACCTGCACCCTCATGCTAACCCTAACCATCACCCTAACCCTAACGCTCACACTAACTCATACCCTCACCCTAACATTAACCCTAAACCTAACTTTAACCCTCACAATAAACCTATCCCTCACCTAATCCTGAACCTACTCCTCAGCCTATCCCTCATCCTGACCCTATCTCTAACCCTAATTCTCCCACTATAGCTAACCCTCACCCTCAAGCTCCCCCGAAACCTAAACCTAAACCTAATCCTCACCCTCACCCTCAGCCTAACAATGACCTAACCTTAACCCTAATCCTAACCCTAACCCTCAACCTCACACTCACCCTAACCCTCACACTAACAATTACACTCACCTAACCCTCACTGTCACCTAACCCTAACCCTAACCCTGACCCTAACCGTCACCCTAACCCTCACCCAAAACCTAAAACTAACATTAACCCTAACCCTCAACCTAACCCTCACCCTAAATCTAAACGTAACCCTAACCCTCAACCTAACACTCACCCTAACCCGAACCCTAAACCTAACGCTCACCATCATCTTAACCCTCACCCTAAACATAATCCTCACACATACCCTAAACTTAACCCTAAACCTCACCCTCAGCCTAACACTAACACTCACCCTCACCCTAACCCTTAACCTAACCCTAAACCAAACCTCACCCTAACCCTCCCACTAACCCTAATGCTAATGATAACCCTCACCCTGACCCTAAACCTCACCCTAAACCTTAACTTCACCCTAACCCCAACCCTAACCCTAACCCTCACAGTAAACCTAACCCTAACCCTAACCCTAACCCAACCGTTCACCCTAACCTTCACCCTATCCCTAACCCTAAACCTAACCCTTACTCTAACCCTCACCGTTACCCAAACACTCACCTTAAGCCTAACCCTCAACCAAAACTTAACCCTTACCCTCACCCGTACCCTCACCCTCACACAAACCCTCACCTTCACCCTAACCCTAACCCTCAGCCTAAGCCTCAACCTAACACAGCCCTCACCCTAAACCTAACCCTAACCCTCACCCTCATCCTAAACCTCTCCCCAACCCTTACCCTCACCCTAACCCTAACCCAAACCCTAAACCTAAACCTCACACTAACCCTAACCCTCACCATAAACCTAACCCTTACCCTCACCCTAACCCTAACATTAACCCTAACCCTAACCTTCACACTAATCCTAACCCTAACCCTAACCCTCAACCTAACCCTCACCCTAAATCTAAACGTAACCCTAAACCTCACCCTAACACTCACCCTAACCCAAACCCTAAATCTAACCCTCACTGTCACCTTATCCCTCACCCTAAACATAATCCTCACCCATACCCTAAACCTAACCTTAACACTGAGCCTCAGCCTAACCCTAACACTCACACTCACCCTAATCCTTAACCTAACCCTAAACCAAATCTCACCCTAACCCTCACCCTAACCCTAAATCTAACCCTAAACCTCACCCTCACCCTAGACCTCACCCTAAATCTTAACCTCACCCTAACCCTAACCCTAAAACTAACCCTCACAGTAAACCTAAGCCTCATCCTAACCCTCACCGTTACCTTAACAATCACCTTAATCCTAACCCTCAAGCAAACCTTATCCCTTACCCTCACCCGTACCCTCACACTTACCGAAACCCTCACCCTCACCCTAACCCTACGCCTCAGCCTAAGCCTCAACCTAACCCAGCCCTCACCCTAAACCTAACCCTAAACCAAACACCAACCCTCAACCTCATCCTAACCTTCACCCTAACCCTAACCCTTACCATCACCCTAACCCTAACCCAAACCCAAACCCTAACCCTCACACTAACCTTAACCCTCACCCTAAACCTAACCCTTACCCTTACCCTAAACCTAACATTAAACCTAACCCTAACCCTCACACTAATCCTAACCCTCAAGCTAACCCTAACCTTAACCCTAACCCTAAAACTAACCCTCACCATAACCCTAACACTAACCCTCACCCAACCCCTCACCCTAAACCTAACCCTAACCCTCATCCTCACACTAACTCTCACCCTAAAGCTTACCCTCAAACTACCCCTCACCCTAACCATAAACCGAACCCTAACCCTAAGACTCACCATCACCCTAACCTTAACCCTAACCCAACCCCTCACCCGTAGGCTAACCCAAAATCTAAGCCTAACCCTCACTGTCACCCTAACCCTCACCCTAACCCTAACCCTAACCCTCAACCTTACCCTCACACTAAGCCTAACCCTAAACCTAACCCTCACCCTCACCCTATCCCTCACCCTAACCTTTATTCTCACCCTAACCCTAACCCTAACCCTCACACTTACCCTCACCCTAAGCCTAACCCTAACCCTAAACTTCACCCTATCCCTAACCTTAACCCTCATATTGACCCTAAGATTTAATCTAACCCTAAACCTAAACCTCACCCTAAACCTCACCCTAACCCTAAAGCAAAATCTAAACCTCACCCTCATCCTTACCCTCACCCTATCCCTTAAATTCACCCTAGCCCTAACACTAACCCTAACGCTAACCCTCACACTAACCCTAACCCTCACCCTAAACCTAACCCAACCCACCACCCTAACCCTAACTCTATGCCTAACCCTAACCCTAAACCTCACACTAACCCTAACCATTACCCTAACACTCACCCTCACACTAACCCTCACAGTCACCCTAACACTCACCCTAAACCTAAAACTCACCCACACCCAAATCCTCACCCTCAACCTAAACATCAACGTAACCTTTACACTCACTCGAACCCTAACCTAACCCTCACCGTAACCCTCAACCTAAACCTAACCCTCATCCCTACACTCACCCTCACCCTCAGCCTAACCCTAACCCTAACCCTAATCATAACCCTAACCCTCACCCTCACCCTCACCCAAAATAAGCCTAATCCTAACCCACACGCTCAACCTGAGCCTAACCCTAACCCTGATCCTAACCCCAACCCTCACCTCAGACTCACCCTAAAACTCACCGTCACACTCACCCTCACCCTACCCCCAATCCTAAATCTTAGCCTTACCCTAAACCTAACCCTCACCTTTATCTTAAACCTAATTCTCAGCCTCAACTTCACCCTCACGCTAACTCTAACCCTAACCCTAACCCAAACCCTCACCCTCATCCTAAACCTCATGCTAACCCTAACCCTCACACTAAATCTATCCCTCACACTAAACCTAACCCTACCCGCAACCTAACTCTCACCCTAAACCTCATGCTAACCCTAATCCTCACCCTATCACTAACTCTAACCCTCAGACTCACCCTCACCCTAGCCCTCACCCTAACCCTAAAACTAACCCTAACCCTCACCCTAAACCTAACTGTAACACTTACCATCAAACCTAACCCTCACCCTAAAACTAACCCTAACCCTCATCCTAAACCTAACCTTCACCCTCACACTCACACTCACCCTAAGACTAACCCTAACATTAATCCTAAACCTAACCCTCACCATCACCCTCACCCTAACCCTAACCCTAAGCCTAACGCTCACCCTCACCCTAACCGTAACCCTAATCCTAACCCTAACCTTAACCCTAACAACGACCTAACCCTAAACCTAACCCTCACCCTCAAACTAACCCTAAAACAAATCCTAACCCTAACCCGAACCCTAAACCTAACCCTAATCCTCACCCTCACCCTAAGTCTCACTGTCAACCTAACCCTCTCCCTAACTCAAACCCTAACCCACACGCTAACCCTCACCCTAACCATAACCCTAACTCTCACCCTAAACCTCTTCCAAACCCTTAACCTCACCCTAACCCTAACCCTAACATTAATTCTCACACTAAACCTAACCCTCACCATAACCCTAAGCCAAAACCTCACCCTAACATTCACCCTATCCCTAACCCTAAACCTAACCCTCACCCTAACCCTCACCGTCACCCTAACACTCACCCTAACCCTAACCCTCAACCATACCTTAAACCTTACCCACAACCGTATCCTCACCCTAAACCTCACCCTCATCCTAACCTTACCCCTCAGCCTAAGCCTCAACCTAACCCAGCCCTCACACTAAACCTAACCCTTTCCATAACCCTTACCCTCAACCTCATACTAACCCTCACCCTAACGCTTACCCTCACTCTAACCCTAACCCAAACCCTAACCCTAACCCTCACACTAAACCTAAACCTCAACTTAACACTAACACTTACCCTCACTGTAACCCTAATATTGACCCTAACACTAACCCTCACTCTAATTGTAACCCTCACCCTCACCCTAGACCTAACCCTAACCCTAACTGTAGCACTAACACTCACCATAACCCTAACCCTAACCCTCACACAACCCCTCACCCTAAACCTAACCCTAACCCTCATCCTCACCCTAACCCTCACCATAAACATTGCCCTCAAACAACCCCTCACCCTAAACCTAAACCGAAACCTAACCTTAAGCCTCACCATCACCCTAACCTTAAAACTCACCCAACCCCTCACCCCGTACCCTAACCCAAAAACTAAGCCTAACCCTCCCCCTCCCCCTAACACTCACCCGAACACTAACTCTAACCCTCAACCTAACCCTCACCCTAAAATAACCCTAACCCTAATCCTCACCCTAACCCTCAACCTAACCCTCACCCTAACCCTAACACTCAACCTAACCTTCACCTGAAACCAAAACCTAAACCTAACCCTCACCCTCACCCTATCCCTCACCCTAACCCTTATTCTCACCCAAACTCTAATACTAACCATTACACTTACCCTCACCCTAAGCCTAAACCTAACCCTAAACTTCACCGTAACCCTAACCCTAACCTTCACATTGACCCTAACATTTAATCTAAACCTAAACCTAAACCTCAACCTAACCCTCACTCTAACCCTAAAGCAAAATCTAACCCTCACCCTCAACCTAAGCCTCACCCTTTCCCTTAAATTCACCCTATCCCAAACCCTAAACCTAAACCTAACCCTCACACTAACCCTAACCATCACCCTAACCCTAACCCAACCCAGCACCCTAACATTCACTCTATCCCTAACCCTAACCCTAAACCTCACACTAACCCTAACCGTTACCCTAACACTCACCCTCACCCTAACCCTCACAGTCACCCTAACACTCACCCTAAACCTAAACCTCACCAACATCCAAACCCTCACCCTCAACCTAAACATCAACGTAAGCCTTACCCTCACTCGAACCCTAACCCTAACCCTCACACTATCCCTAAACCTCAACCTAAACCTACCCCTCATCCCTACACTCACCCTCACCCTCAGCCTAACCCTATCCCTAACGCTAATCCTAACCCTCACCCTAACCCTAACCCCCACCTAACCCTAAACCTAACCCTCACCCTCAAACTAACCCTAACACAAACCCTAACCCGAACCCGAACCCTAAACCAAACCCTAATCCTCACCCTCACCCTAACTCTCACTGTCAAACAAACCCTCACCCTAACCCAAACGCTAACCCACACGCTAACCCTCACCCTGACCCTAACCCTCATCCTCACCCTAAACATCTTCCAAACCCTTAACCTCACCCTAACCATAACCCTAACCCTAACTCTCACACTAAACCTAACCCTCACCCTAACCCTAACTCAAACCCTCACCCTAACCTTCACCCTATCCCTAACCCAAACCTAACCCTCACCCTAACCCTCACCGTCACCCTAACACTCACCCTAAACCTAACCCTCAACCATAACTTAACCCTTACCCACAACCGTATCCTCAGCCTAAATCTCACCCTTACCCTAACCTTACCCCTCAACCTAACCCTAACCCTAACCCAGCCTTCACCCTAAACCTAACCCTATCCCTAATCCTTACCCTAACTCTCACTGTCAACCTAACCCTCAACCTAACCCAAACCCTAACCCACACGCTAACCCTCACCCTCACCCTCACCCTAAACATCTTCCAAACCCTAAACCTCACCCTAACCCTAACTCTCACACTAAACCTAACCCTCACCCTAACCCTAACACAAACCCTCACCCTAACCTTCACCATATCCCAAACCGTAAACCTAACCCTCACCCTAACCCTCGCCGTCACCCTAACACTCACCCTAACCCTAAACCTCAACCATACCTTAACCCTTACTCTCACCTGTATCCTCACCCTAACCCTCACCCTCACCCAAAACTACCCCAGAGCCTAAGCCTCAACCTTACCCAGTCCTCAACCTAAACCTAGCCCTAAAACTAATGCTAACCCTCAACCTCATACTAACCCTCACCCTAACGCTTACTCTCACTATAACCCTAACACAAACCCTAACCCTAACCCTCACACTAACCCTAAACCTCAACCTAAACCTAACCCTTACCCTCACCGTAACCCTAATATTAACCCTAACCCTAACCCTCACACTAATCCTAACCCTCACCCTAACCCTAAAAATAACCCTAACCCTAACAGTAACTCTAACCCTCACCATAACCCTAACCCTAACCCTCACCCAACCCTCACCCTAAACCTAACCCAAACCCTCATCTTCACCCTAACCCTCACACTAAACCTTACCGTCAAACTACCCCTCACATTAACACCAAAACAAATCCTAACCCTAAGCCTCACCCTCACCCTAACCCTAACCCTCACCCAACCCCTCAAACGTACCCTAACCCAAACACTAAGCCGATCACTCACCGTCACCCTAACCTTCACCCTAACACTAACCATAACCTTCAACCTAACCCTCACCCTAAACCTAACCCTAACCCTAACCCTCACCCTAACCCTCAACCTAAACCTCACACTAAACTTAACCCTAAACCTAACCCTCACCCTCACCTTATCCCTCACCCTAAGCCTTATTCTCACCCTAACCCTAACCCTAACCGTCACCCTTACCATCACCCTAAACCTAACCCTAACCCTAACCCTCACCCTAACCCTAACCCTAACCCTCATATTCACCCTAACCCTTAATCTAACCCTAAACCTAAACCTCACCCTAACCCTCACACTAACCCTAACACAAAACCTAACCCTCACCCTCAACCTAAACCTCACCCTAAACCTTAAACTCACCCTAGCCCTAACCCTAACCCTAACCCTTACCTTAAACCTCACACTAACCCTAACCCTCACCTTAACCCTAACCCAACAAAGTACCCTAGACCTCACTCTATCCCTAACCCTAACCCTAAACCTCACACTAACCGTAACCGTAACATTAACACTCACCCTCAACCTAACCCTCACATTCACCCTAACACTCACCCTAAACCTAAACCTCTCCCATACCCTACCCTCACCCTCACCGAAACCTCACTCTCACCCAAACCCTCACCCTCACCCTAAACATCAATGTAACCCTAACCCTCACTCTAACTCTAACCCTAATCCTCACCCTAACCCTAAACCTCAACCGAAACCTAAACCTACCCCTCATATTCACTCTCACCTTCACCCTCAGCCTAACACTAACCCTAGCCCTCACCCTCATCCTAACCCTCATCCTAAAGTTAAACCTAACCCTAACCCTGATCCTCACCCTCACACTCACTCCAACCCTCACCCTCACCGTAGCCCTCACCCTAAACCTAAACCTCATCATAACCCTAACCCTAACCCCCACCCTAACCCTAACCCCAAACCTAACCCTAAACCTAACCCTCACACTAACCCTACCCCTCACACTAACTCTAACTCTACCCCACAACCTATCCCTCATCCTAACCCTAACACTCACCCTATCCCTAACCCTACCCCTAACCCCAACCCTCACCCTGAACATAACCCTCATCCTCACCCTCACCCCCAGCCTAAAACTCACCCTAACCCTAATCCTTACCCTAATCCTCACCATCATCCTAACTCTAACCCTAACCCAACGCTAACACTAACACTCACCCTCACCCTAACCCTATCCTAACCCTAACCCTCACCTTAACTCTAACCCTCAAACTAACCCTAACCCTAACTCTCAACCTCAACCTACCCCTACTCCTAACCCTCACACTATCCCTCACCCTAACCCTAACGCTAGCCCTAGCCCTCACCCTCACCCTAAACCTCAGCCTCACACTTACCTAAACCCTAACCCTTACTCTAATCCTAAACCTCACAATAACCCTAACCATAACCATAAGCCTAACCCTCACCCTCACGCTCACCCTAAACCTAACCCTAACCCTAACACTCACCTTCACCCTCAGCCTAACCGTAACCCTCACCTTCAGACTCACCCTAAACCTCACCCTCACCCTCACCCACACTTTAACCCTAACCCCAAGCCTTAGCCTCAACCTAAAACTAACCCTCACACTAACATTAACCCTAACCCTCACCCTCACCCTAACACTAACCCGAACCCTAACCCTCACACTAACACTCATCCTAAACCGAATGCTAACCGTAAATTTCAACCTAACTCTAACCCTCAACCTAACACTTACCCTCACCCTAAAAATAACCCTAACCCTAACCCTAACCCTCACACTAATCCAATCCCTCAGCCTAACCCTAAACCTAACCGTCAGCCTAACCCTCACCCTAACCATAAACCTAACCCTAATCCTCACCCTATCCCTATCCCTAACCCTCACCCTCATACTGACCCTAACCCTCACCCTAACATTAAACTTAACCTTAACCCTCACCCTAACCCTAACCCTCACCCTAACATTAAACTTAACCTTAACCCTCACCCTAACCCTAACCGTCACCATGACCCTAACCCTCACCCTAACCCTAACCCTCACCATGACCCTAACCCTCAACCTAACCCTAACCTTCACCATGACCCTAACCCTCACCCTAACCCTAACACTAACAAAAACCCTTAACCTAACACTCACACTAACCCTAAACTTAACCCTACCCCTCCTCATAAGCCTAATCCTAACCCTAACAATCACCCTCACCCTGACCCTCACCCTAACACTTAACCTCACCCTATCACTTAGCCTCACCCTAACCTTCATCCTAAACCGAATGCTAAACCTAAACTTCACCATAACCCTAAAATTCACCCTAACCCTTAGCCTAACCCTAATATTAACCCTAAACCTAACCCTAACCCACACACTAAACCTATCCCACAGCCTATCCCTAACCCTACCCATCAGCCTACGTTAAACCTAACCCTAATACTCACCCTATCCTTAACACTAACCCTCACCCTTACCCTCACCCTAGTCCTCACCCTAACCCTAAACTTAACCCTAACTCTCAAACTAAACCTAACCCTGCCCCTCAAGCTAAACCTCACCCTAACCATAACCCTAAACCTCAACCTAACTCTCATTCTAAACCTAACCCTAACCCAACACTCACCCTATCCCTAAACCTAAACCTCACCCTAACCCTAATCCTAACCCTCACCATGACCCTAAACCTGACTGTCAAAATAACCATCATCCTAGCCCTAACCCTCAAACAAACCCTAAACCTCAGACTCACCAGAACCCTAATCCTCACCCTCAACCTCAAAATCACTCTAACCCTAACCCTCACCCTAACCCTAACCCGAAAACTCACCCAAACCCTAACCTTCACCCTCACACTCACCTTCACCCTGAGCCTAACCCTAACCCAGCACAAATCCTAAACCTATCCCTCACCCTAATCCTAACCCTAAACCTAACCCTCACCCTAACCCTAAGCCTAAACCTATCCCTCATCCTTACTCTAAACCTCACTCTAACCCTAAACCTCACCCTCACACTTACCCTCACCCTAAGCCTACCCCCAAAGCGAACACTAATCCTAAACCTAACCCTCACCCTCATGCTAACCCGAACCCAACCCTAACCCTAACCCTCACCCTCAGCCTCAACCTCACCCTCAGCCTAACCCTCACCCTAACCCTAATCCTAACCCTAGCACTCACCCTCACACTCACCCTAAACCTCATCCTAACCCAAACCCTAAACTTAAACCTAACCCTCACCCTCACCTTCACCCTAACACTAACCCTAAACCTAACCTTCACCCTAACCCTCATCCTAACCCTAATGCTAACCCTAACCCTCACCCTAAACCTAACAATCAACCTAACTCTTACCCTCACCCTAACCGTAACCCTAACCCTAACCTTCACAATCACCTTAAACCTCACCCTAAATATAACCCTAACCCTTAACCTCATCCGAACCCTACCCCTAACCCTAATCCTCACACTAAACCTAACCCTCACCCGAAACCTAACCCAACTCCTCATCCTAACCTTAAACCTATCCCTAACCCTAAACCTAACCCTCACCCTAACACTCACCGTCACCCTTACACTCACCCTATACATGACACTCAACCAAACCCTAACCCTTACCCTCACCCGAACCCTCACCCTCACCCAAACCCTCACCTTCACCCTAAACCTACCCCTCAGACTAAGCCTCAACCTAACCCTAACCCTCACCCTAAACCTAACCCTAACACTAAACCTAACCCTCACACTAATACTAACCCTCACCCTAACCATTAACCTCACGGTAACCCTAACGAGAACCCTAACCTTAACGCTCCCACTAAACCTAACCCTCAATCTAACCCTAACCCTTAGCCTCACCCTAACCCTAACATTAACCCTAACCCTCACAAAAATCCTAACCCTCAGCCTCACCCTAACACTAATCCTAACCCTCACCATAACCCTAAGCCTAACCCTCACACAACCCCTCACACTAAAACTAATCCTAATCCTCACCCAACCCCTCACCCGTACCCTAACCTTAACCCAAAGCCTAATCCTCACTGTCACTCT
This sequence comes from Dipodomys merriami, assembly GCF_024711535.1. Taxonomy (NCBI): domain Eukaryota; kingdom Metazoa; phylum Chordata; class Mammalia; order Rodentia; family Heteromyidae; genus Dipodomys; species Dipodomys merriami. The sequence goes on from NW_027206373.1 coordinate 120,655, forward strand.
AACCCTCACCCTAACACTAACCCTAACCCTCAACTTAACCCTGACCTTAAACCTAAACTTAACCCTAACCCTCACCCTAACCCTCAACATAACCCTCACCCTAACCCTAAACTTCAACCTCACCCTATCCCTCACCCTAATCATTACCCTAACCCTTACCTTAACCCTAACCCTAACCCTCACCCTAAACCTAACCCTAACCCGAACGCTCACCCTAAGCCTAAACCTAACCCTAAACTTTAACCTAACCCTTAAAATAACCCTAAACCTAACCCTCACCCTAATCCTCACCCTAACACTAACGCTAACCCTAACACTCACCCTTACCCTTAACCTCAACCTAGCCCTAACCCTAACCCTAACCCTCACACTAACCCTAACCCTCACCCTAACCCTAACCCAACCAAGCACTCTAATCCTCACTCTATCCCTAACCCTAACCCTAAACCTCATACTAACCCTAACCGTAACCCTAACACTCACCCTCACCCTAAACCTCACCATCACCCTCATACTAACCCTAATCCTAAACCTCACCCACACCCTAACCCTCAACCTCACGGAAAACTGACCCTCACCCAAACCCTCACCCTCAACCTAAACATCAACGTAACCCTAACCCTCACTCTAACCCTAACCCTCACCCTCACGATAAGCCGAACCCTAACAATAAATCCTCACCCTAACACTCACCCTCATGATCACCCTAAAGGTAAACCTAACCCTAACCCTCACCCTCACCCTCAGCCTAACTCTAACCCTCACCCTAACCCTAATACTAACCCTAATCTTCGCCCTATCCCTAACCTTAACCCTCACCCTCACCCTCACCCTAGCCCTCACCCTCACCCTAAACCTAACCCTGACCCTCCGCATAACCCTAACCCTAAGCCTAATCCTAACCCTCACCCTCACATTAAGCCTAACCGTAGCACTTACCCTCAAACATAACCCTCACTATAACCCCAAACCTAACCCTCACCCTAACGCTAAATCTCACCCTCAAACTAACCCTCCCCCTAATCCTATCCTTAACATTAACCCTAATCCTCACCCTAACCCTCACACTACCCCTACCCCTATCCCTCACCCTAAGCCTCAGCCTAACCCTCAACCTAACCCTCACCCGAAACCTAACCCTCACCCTCACACTCACACACACCCTAAGCCTAATCATAACATTAACACTATTCCTAAACCTAACCCTCAACATCACCCTAACCCTAAACCTAACCCTAACCCTCACCTCAACCTAACCCTAACACTAACCCTAACCCTCACCCGCACACTAACCCTAACACTCACCCTAACCCTCACCCTAATAGTAAACCACATATAACCCTAAACCTAACCCTAACCCTCAAAGTAACCATAACCCAAACCCTAACACTAACCCTCACACTAAATCTAACCCTAATCCTCACCCTCACCCTAACTCTCACTGTCAACCTAACCCTCTCCCTAAACCTAACCCTCACCCACAATCTAATCCTCACCCTGACCCGAAACCTCACCCTCACCCTAACCCTAACCCTAATGCTCACCCTAACACTAACCCTAACCCTCAACCTCACCCTAACTCTTAATCTAACCCTAAACCTAACTCTCACCCTAACCCTCACACTAACCCTAACGCTAACGCTAACCCTAATCATTACCCTCACCCTAACCCTCACCTTAAACATCACCCTAAACCGAACCCTCACCCTAACCCTAACCCGAAAACTCACCCTAACCCTAACCCTCACCCTCACACTCACCCTAAGCCTAAACCAAACCCTCACACTAATACTAAACCTTACCCACAACCTCACCCTGATCCTAACCATCACCCTAATCCAAACCCTATCCCTCACCCTAAACCTAACCCTCACCCTAAACCTAACCCTCACCCTCACCCTTACCATCACTCTAAGCCCAGCCCTAAGCCTAACACTAAATCTAAACCTAACCCTCACCCTCACCCTAACCCTAACATTAACCCTAACCCTCACCCTCAGCCTCACCCTCACCCTCAGCCTAACGCTCACCCTAACCCTAATCCTAACACTAAACCTCATCCTCAGGCGCACTCTAAACCTAACCCTAACCCTAACACTCACCCTCACCCTCAGACTAACCCTAAACCTAAACCTAATCCTACCCCTAACCCTCACACTCACACTTACCCTAACCCTCACCCTACACCTAACCCTAACCCTAAACCTCACCATAAACCTTAACCTAACCCTCACCCTCACCCTCAACTTAACCCTCACCCTAAACCTAAACCTCACCAAACCCTAACACTCACATTCACCTGAGCTCTCACTATCACCCTAAACCTAACCCTCATCCTAACCCTAAAACTCACCCTCACCCTCACTCTCAACCTAAGACTAACACTAAACCTAACACTAATCCTAAACCTAACACTCACCCTCACACTAACCCTAACCGTAACACTAACCCGTACCCTCACCCTCACCCTAAACCTCACCCTAACCCTAACCCTCACCCTACACCTAACCCTAACCCTAAACCTCACCATAACCCTTAACCTAAACCTAACCCTCACCCTAAACCTAACCCTCACCAAACCCTAACACTCACATTCACCTGAGCTCTCACCATCACCCTAAACCTAACCCTCATCCTAACCCTAAAACTCACCCTCACCCTCACTCTCAACCTAAGCCTAACCCTAACTCAAACACTAATCCTAAACCTAACCCTCACCCTCACCCTAACCCTAACCGTAACACTAACCCTCACCCTCACCCTCACCCACACCCTAAACCTCACCCTAACCCTAAGCCACACCCTGACCCTCACCCTAACCCTAACCATAAACCTCCCCCGAACTCTATCCCTAACACTCACGCTCAAATTTACCCTCACCGTCACCCTAAATCTCACCAGAACCCTAACCCTAACCAACACCCACACACTCCCCATCGCCCTCCCCCTCCCCAAAACCCTAACCCTCACCCTAACCCTAAACCTCATCCTCACCATAAACCTAAAACTAACCCTAAAAGTAATTCTAAACCTAAAACTAACCATCACCCTAAACCTAACCCTAACCCTAAACCTAAACCTCACCCTCACCCTCAGCCTAACCTTAATCCTAACCCTAACCCAATCCCTCACCCTACATCTAACCCTCACCCAAAACATAACCCTAACCCTCAACCTCACTGTCTCCCTTAACCTATCACTATTATTAACCCTCATCCTCACCCTCAACCTCAACCTAATCCTGACCATAACCCTCTTCCTACCCTTAACCCTATCCCTCACCCTCAGCCTAAACCTAAACCTATCCCTAACCCTCATCCAAACGCTAACATTAACCCTAACCCGAACACTATCACACTAAACCTATCTCTCAACATAAACCTAACCCTACCCGTCAGCCTAACACTCACCCTAACACTAATCATACCCCTAATCCTCAAACTATCCCTAAACTTAACCCTCACCCTCACCCTCACCCTCAGCATAACTGTTACCCTCACCCTCACCCAAACCGTAACCCTAACCCTCACCCTTACCCTAACCCTAACCCTAAGCCTAACCCTAACAATCACACTAAACCTATCACTAACCCTAACAATCACACTAAACCTATCGCTCAACCTAACCCTAATCCGTCAGCCTAACCCTCACCCTAATCCTCAACCTACCCCTAACTGTAACCCTACTCACCCCCTACCGCTCACTCTCATCCTCAGCCTAACCCTAACCCTAATCCTAATCCTATACCTAATCCTCAATCTCACCCTCACCCTAAAACTAACCCTATCCCTAAAACTCACCCACACCTTCAACCTCACCCTCACCCTCACTCGAACACTAACAATAACCCTAACCCTAACCCAAACTCTCACCCCAACCCTTTCCCTATTCCTCAGCCTAACCCTCACCCTCACCCTAACCCTAACCTTCACCTAACACTAAACCTAACCCTAACCCTAAGCCTCACACTAAATCTAACACTCACCCTAAACCTTACCCTACCCCTCAGCATAACCCTCACACTAACCCTGACCCTAAAATGCACCCTAAACCTAACCATAATCCTAAACCTCACCCTAACCCAAGGGCTAAAGCTTAACCTCACCATAACCCTCACACTAATCCTAAGCCTAACCCTAACCCTAACCCTAAACTTCACCCTAACCATCACCCAAACCCTAACCCTCACCCTCAACCTCACCCTCACCCTCAACCTCACCCTCACCCTCACCCCAACCCTAAAAATAACCCTAAACCTAACCCTCACCCGAACCCTTACCCTACCCCTCAGACTAACCCACACCCTCACCCTAACCCTAACCCTAAACTTCACCCTACCACTAACCCTATCCCTAACTCTTACACGAAATCTAACCCTCAGCCTAACCCTTACACTTCCCGTCAGCCTAATCCTCACCCTAACCCTGATTCTAAACTGCAACCTAAACCTAACCATAACCCTAACCCGATCCCTAACCAGGACCCTAAACCTTACCTTCCCCCTAACCATCAAACTAATCCTAAACCTAACCCTAACACTAAACCTCACCCTAAACCTCACCCTAAACCTAACCCTAAACCTAACCCTCAGCCTAACCCTAATCCTAAACCTAAGCCTCACCCTCACCATAAACCTAACCCTCACCAACAACCTAACCCTCACATTCACCCTCACTCTAACCCTAGGCCTAACCCTAATCCTAACACTAATCCTAAACTTAACTCTCACCCTAACACTCACCCTAAACCTAACACTAACACTAACCCTCACCCTAAACATTACCCTCATCCTAACACTAACCCTAAACCTCACCCTCACCCTAACCCTAACCCTAACCCTAGCATTAACCCTAACCTTCACCGTAACCCTCATCCTATCCCTAACCCTAACCCTCACCCTCACCCTAACCCTAACCCTAACCCTAACACTATCACTAATCCTAATGCTAACCCTAACCCTAACACTCACCCTAAACCTAACACTAACCCTAAACCTCACCCTAACCCTAACCCTAATCCTCAACCTCACCATCAACCTAACCCTCAACATAACCCTAACCCTCACCCACAACCTATCCCTAACTCTCACTTTGACTCTCACCCTCACCCTAAACATCACCCTAAAGATAACCCTCACGTAAACCCTAACCCTAAGCCTCACCCTAAACCTAACCCTCACCCTCACCCTCATTCACAGCCTAAGCCTAACCCTAACCCTAACCATCACCCTAACACTAACCCTAAACCTAACCCTACCCCTAACCCTAAAACTCACCCTAACCCTAACACTAACCCTAAACATCACCGTAACCCTAACCCTCACCCTTACCCTAACCCTATCCCTAATCATAAACCTCACCCTCACCCTCACCCTAAGGCTAAACCTAAACCTAACACTAATCCTAAACCTTCTTCTCACTCTCATCCTTACCCTAATGCTAACTCTAACCCTAACCCACACACTAATACTCACCTTCACCTTCACCCTAACCCTAACGCTAACCTAACCCCAACCTTCACCCTCACCCTCACCCTAACCCTAACCCTAACCCTAACCCTAACCCCAACCATGACTCTCACCCTAACCCTCACGCTCACACTAAACCTCATTCTCACCCTAACCCTAGCGCTAACCCTCACACTAACGCTTACTGTCACCCTAATCCTCAAGTCCTAATCCTCACCCTAACCCTAAAGTTAAACCTTATGCTAACCCTAACCCTCACCCTCACCCTCACCTTCACACTCAGCCTAACCCTCACTCTCACCCTAGCCCTCACCCTCACCCTCACCCTAACCCTAACCCTCACCCTGAACCTAACCCTCACCCTGACCCTAACCCTAAACCTAAACCTAACCGTAACCCTCACCCTAAACCTACCCCTAAACATCACCCTCACCCTCAAGCTCACCCTCAACCTAAAACTAATCTTAAACCAAATCCTTACCATAATCCTCACACTTACCCTCACCTTAACCCTAACCCTAAAACTCACGCTCACCCTCACCCTCACCCTAACCCTTAGCCTCACTCTCACCCTCACCCTAACTCTAACCCTAAACGTAAACCTCACCCACATCCTAACCCTAACCCTAACCCTATCCCTCACCCAACCCTCACCCTAAACCTAACCCTAAACCTCACCCTCACCCTAACCCTCACCCTATCCCTTACCCTCACCATAAGCCTAACCTAACCCAAAATCTAACCGTAAACCTCAGACTTAACATAACCCTCACTCTAACCCTAACCCTACACCTGAGATTAACCCTCACCCTCACCCTAACCCTTAGCCTCACTCTCACCCTCACCCTAACTCTAATCCGAAATGTAAACCTCACCCACACCCTAACCCTAACCCTAACCCTATCCCTCACCCAACCCTCACCCTAAACCTAACCCTAAACCTCACCCTCACCCCAACCCTCACCCTAACCCTTACCCTCACCCTAAGCCTAACCTAACCCCAAATCTAACCGTAAACCTCAGAATTAACATAATTCTCACCCTAACCCTAACCCTACACCTCAGATTAACCCTCACCCTAACCCTAACCCTAACCCTAATTCTCACCCTATCCCTCACCATAACCCTAACCCACACACTCATCCTAGCCCTCACCCTAACTCTATCCCTAACCCTAACCTTCACCCGAACCCTCACACTCACCATTACCCTCACCCTAATCATAATAATAACTTTAACCTAACTCTCACTGTAACCCTAACCCTACCCCTAACCCTAACCCTCCCCCCTCTCCTTCCCACTCATCCTCAGCCTAACCCTAACCCTAATCCTAATACTAACCCTAAACATCACTCCCACCTTCACTGTAAACCAAACCCTATCCCTAAACCTCACCCCCACGTCACACTCACCCTCAACCTGACCCTAACCCTAAAACTAACATTAATCCTAACAATAACCATTACCCTAACCCTCACCGTAACACTCACACTAACCCTAACACTAACTCTAAACTTCACACTAAACCTAATCCTCACCCTAACCCTAAAACTACACCTCATGCTAACCCTAAGCCTAAACCTAACTCTAACCCTCACCCTAAGCCTAACCCTAACACTCACTCTCACCCTAGCCATAACCCTAACAATAATCTTAACCCTAAACCTCGCCCTAACCAGAACCCTCATGCTAACCCTAACCCTAACCCTAACCCTAACCCTCACCCTAAACCTAACCTAACCTTAACCCTAACTCTCACCCTAACCCTCACCCTACCCCTAACCCTAACCCTAAACCTCCCACTCATCCTAACCCTCAGCCTAACCCTTATCCTCACCCTCACCCTAACCCTAACATTAACCCTAACATCACCCTAACCCTAAGCCTAACCATCACGCTCACTCTAACCATCACTGTCACCCTAATCCTCATCCTAATCCTAACCCTCACCCACACACTAATGCTCACCCTAAACTTAAACCTCACTCTCACCCTAACCCTCAACCTGTCTAACCCTAACCTTAATACTAATCCTAAACTTAACCCTCACCCTCACCCTCACCTTAACACTAACACTAATGCTCCCCCTAACCGTAACCCTCAACCTAACCCTATCCCTAACCCTAACCCTCACCCTAACCCTCACACTCACCGTAACCCTAACCCTAACCCTAACACTCACCCTAATCCTAACCCTAAACCTAACCCTCACCCTCACCCTAAACATCAACCTTTACCTAACCCTCACCTTAACCCTAACCCTAACCCTCATCCTAATCCTTACCCTCACCCTCACCCTCACCCTCACCCTAAGTCTAACCCTAAACCTAACACTAATCCTAAACCTAACTCTCACCCTCACCCTCACCCTCACCCTCACCCTGTCAAACCCTAACGCTAAACCTAACCCTAACTCTCACCCTCACCCTAGCACTCTCCCTAACCCTAAGCCTAACCCTAACCCACACCCTAACCCTCACCCTAACCCTTACCCTCACCCTAACCCTAAAACTCACCCTCACCCTAACCCTCTCCCTAACCCTTACCCTCATCCTAACCCTAACGCTAACCCTCACACTAACCCTAACCCTCATCCTAAACCTAACCCTACCCCTCACCCTAACCCTAACCCTCACCGTCACACTAACCCTAAACTTCAACCTAATCCCAACACTAACACTCACCCTAATCCTAACCCTCACTGTCACCCTCACCCTCAGCCTAACCCTAACCCTAATTCAAATCCAAACCCTATCCCTCACTCTCACCCTCACCCTAACCCTAAACCTAACCAATACCTCAACCTCACCCTCACCCTCAGCCTTAACCTAACCCTAACAATAACCCTAATCCTAACCCTAAACCTAACCTTCACACTAAAGCTAACGCTAACCCTTAACTTCACCCTAACCCTAACTGTAACCCTCACCCTCACCCTAACCCTAACACTAACCCTCAACCTAAACCTCACCCTAACACTTCCGCTATCCCTAACCCTCATTGTCAAGCAAACCCTCACCCGAAAACTTATTCTCACCCTAACACTCACACTAAACTTAAGCCTCACCGTAACCCTAAACCTACCTCTCACCCTAACCCAAACCGGCAACTCAACCCTAACCATCACCCTAACCCTAAGACTAACCTTAACCCTCACCCTAAACCTACACCTCACCCTAACCCTAATCCTAACCCTAAACCTCAACCTAACCGTAACCCTCACACTAACCCTAACCCTCACCCTAACCCTAACGCTAAACTTAAACTTAACCCTCATCCTAACCCCACCCACATCCTCACCCTAACCCTAACCCTCTGCCTCACCCTAACTTCAATCTAAACATTAACCTTACACTCACCTTAACCCTCAAACTAACCCTAACCCTCACCTGAACCCTAACCCTAACCCTCACCCTCACCCTCAAGCTCATCCTCAGCCTAACCCTAATCCTAACTCTAATCATTACCCTAACCCTCACAATCAACCTCCCCCTAAATCTCATCCTCAGCCTAACCCTAATCCTAACCAAAAGCCTTACCCTAATCTTTACCCTTACCCTCACCTTAACCCTAACCGTCAAACTCACCCTCACCCTCACCCTCACCCTAATGCTCAGCCTCACTCTCACCATCACCCTAACCCTAACCCTCACCCTCACCCTCACACTAAACCTAACACTAACCCTAACCCTCAACCAACCCTTACCCTAAACCTAACCCTAATCCTCACCCTAACCCTAACCCTCACCCTAACCCTTACCCTCACCCTAAGCCTAAACCTAACCCTAAACCTAACCGTAACCCTCAGACTAAACCTCAACCTCACATTAACCCTAACCCTAACCCTAATTCTCACCCTATCCCTAACCATAAACCTAAACCTCACACTCACCCTAGCCCTCATCCTAACTCTATACCTAACCCTAACCTTCACTTGAACCCTCACCCTCACCTTCACCCTAATCCTAAAAATAACTTTAACCCTAACTCTCACCGTAACCCTAACACTAAACCTACCCCTAACCCTAACCTTCCCCTCCCCGTCCCACTCACCCTCAGCCTAACACTAACCCTAATCTTAATTCTAACCCTAACCCTCTCTCCCACACTCACTCTAATCCTAACCCTATCCCTAAACCTCACCCTCACTTTCAACATCACCCTCACATTAACCCTAACAATAACCCCAAATCTAAACCTAACCCTAACCCTAACACTCACCCTAACACTAACCCTAACGCTAACAATCACATTAAACCTTACCCTCACCCTAAATGTAACCATATCCCTCAGCCTAACCCTCACACTAAACAGAACCCTAACACTAATCCTCACCCTACCCTTAAACCAAACCCTAACCCTAACCCTCACCCTGACCCGCATTGTCACCCTAACCCTAACCCTCAAACTCAGCCTCTCTCTAATATAAACCCTAACCCTAATCCTAATTCTAACACTATCCCTCACCCTCACCCTAACCCTAACCTTAACACTAACCCTAACAGAAACCCTCACCCTAACCCTCACCCTAACGCTCATGCTAACCCTAACACTCACTCTCACCTTAAACCTCACCCTCACCCTAAACCTTAGCCTCACCCTAAACCTAAACCTAACCCTAACACTCACACTAAACCTAACTCTAACCATAACTCTAAAACTGCAACTCACACTAACCCTAACCCTAAACCTAACCCTAACCCTCACCTTAACCCTAAAGCTAACCCTAACCCTCACCTTCACCCTAGCCCACACCCTAACCATAATCCTAAACCTAAACTTCACCCTAACCCTAACCCTGAATCTAACCCTAACCTGCATCCTAAACCTAACCCTCACCCTAACCCTCACCCTGACCCTGACTCACACACTAATCCTAACACTAAACTTAAACCTAACATTCACACTAAACCTAAAACTCATACTAACCCTAAACCTACCCCTCAATTAACCCTAAACTTATCCTAAACCTAAACCTTACTCTCACCCTAAGCTTAACCCTAACCCTCACCCTGACGCTAGCCCTCACATTAACCCTAACCCTAACCCTCATCCTCACCCTCACCCTCAACCTAACACTAAACCTAACCCTAATCCTAACACTAACCCTCAGCCTCACCGTCATCCTAACCCTATCCCTAAATCTCACCCTCACCCTCACCTTCATCCTAACCCTTAACCTCACCTTCACCAGCACCCTAACCCTAACCCTCACCCTAACACTACACCTCAACCTAACCCTAACCCTCACTCTCACATTAACCATAACCCAAACCCTAACCTTCACCTTATCCCTCACCCTAATCCTCATGCTAAAACTAAACCTCAAACTCACCATAAACCTCACATTAACCCTTACCCTAACCCTAAACCTAACCATGCCCTAACCCTAACCCTACACCTCAGCCTAACCCTCACCCTAACCTTAACCCTGACTATAATTCTCAACCTATCCCTAAACCTAACCCTAACCCTCACCCTCACCCTAACCCTCACCCTCATACTAAACATCACCCTAAACCTAACCCCAACCCTCACCCTAACCTTAACTCCAACCCTCACCCTATCCCTAACACTCTACCTAAATCTCACCCTCAACCTAATCCACAACCTAACCAAAAACTAACCCTTTCATAAACGAAAGCCTCACCCTCACTCTCACCCTCACCCTGACCCTCACCCTAGCACTCACCGTAAACTTAACAATAACTCTAACGATCAACCACTCAGTCAACCTCATCCTAAACGTAATCCTAAACCAAACAATCACCTTCACCCTAACCCTAACCCTAACCCTAACCCAAAACCTCAACCTCACCCACACCCTCACCCTAACCCTAAACCTAACCCTAACCCTCAACCTAACCCTAAACCTCACCATAACCCTAACCCTCACCCTCACCTTAACCCTAACTCGAACCCTAACCCTAACCCTCCCTCTTACTCTCATACTAAACCTGAGCCTAAGCCTAACCCTAATCCTAACTCTAAACCTCACTCTCACCCTCACCCTAAACCTAACTCTAACCCTAAACCTCACCCACACCCTAACCCTAACCCTAATTCTAACCCTAAACTTCACACGAAACCTAACACTCACCCTAATCCTAACCCTACCCCTCAGCCTCACACTCACCCTAACACTTACCCTAACCTTAAACCTAACCTTCACCCTGACCCTAACCCTCACCCTAACACTAACTCTAACCCTAACACAATCCCTAACTCTATCCCTCATCCTAACCCTAACCTTAACCCTAACACTAACCCTCACTCTCCCTAATCCTCACCCTAACCTTTACCCTCACCCAAAACCTCACCCTAACCCTAACCCTAACATTAACCTTAACCCTCACCATAACCATCACCCTAACCCTAACCCTAACCCTCAACCTCAACCTAACCCTCACGCTAACACTTACCGTCTCACTAACCCTTACCGTCTCCCTAAACCTAAACTTAACCCTAACCCTAACCCTCACAGTAACCCTAACCCACACCCTCATGATAATCCTACCCCTCGTCCTAAACCTCATACTACCCCTAACCCTAACCCTCATGCTTACCCTCACCCTAAACCTAAACCTAACCCTCAACCTAAACCAAACCGTCACCCTCAACCTCACCCTCACCCTCAGTCTAACTCTAACCCTAATCCCACCCTAACCTTCACTTTAACTCTAATCCTCACCCAACCCTAACCCTCAATCTCACCCTGACACTCACCCTCAAGCTAAACATCACCCTAAACATAACCCTCACCCTAAACATAACCCTAATGCTCACACTCACCCGAACCCTCAACGTCACCCTAACCCTCACCATAACCCTAACCCTCACCCTCACCCTAACCCTAACACTAAACCTAATCCTCACCCTAAACCTAACCTTCAGCCTTAATCTCACCCTCACCCTAAGCCTAACCCAAACCCGAACCCTAATACTAAACCTAACCCTCACCCTCACCCTCATCCTAAACCTAAACCTAAACCTCACTTTCATCCTCACCCTTAACCTAACCCTAACCCTAACCCACACCCTAACCCTAACACTCACTCTAACCATAACCCTTAACCTCACACTCATCCTAACCCTAACACTAACCCTCAACCTCACCCCAAACCTCACGCTATCCCTAAGGCTAACCCTGACACTCACCCTCACCCTACCCCTCACCCTAACCCTTATCCTAACACTAACCCTAAACCTAACCCTAACCCTCACAGTAACCCTAACCCTCACCCTAACCCGGACCCTACCCCTCATCCTAAACCTCACCCTAAAAGTATCCCTAACCCTAAACCACACCCTAACCTGAATCCTACCCCTAATCCTCACCCTCACACTAAAACTCACCATCACCGTAATCCTCACTCTAAATCTAACCGTCACGGACAACCTAACCCTCACCCTCACCCGAACTCTCACTGTCACTCTAACCCTCACCCTTACCTAAACGTCACCCTAACCCTAACCCTCACGCTCACCCTACCATAACACTCACCCTCACCCGAACTCTAACCCTGAAACTCACCCTAACCCTCAAACTCACACTCAGGCTAATCTTAACCCTCTCTCTCAGTCTAACCCTCAGCCTAAACGTTACACTTACCCTAAACCTAACTCTAACCCTAACCCTAACCCTAACCCTAACCCTAAACCTAACCCTCACCCTAACCCTAACCTTAAACCTAGCCCTCACCATAAAACTCACCCTAAACCTAACCCTCACCCTAACGCTAACCCTAAACCTCACCCTCACCATAGACCTCACCCTAACCCTAATCCAAACCCTAACCCTAAACCTAACCCTTACCCTAACCCTAAACCTCAACCTAAGCCTCACCCAAACCCTAACCCTAAATCAAACCCTCACCCTAAACCTAACCCAAATGCAAAGCCTAACCCTCACCCTCACCCTAACCCTCATCCTAACCCTTACCCTCACCCTCAAACTAAACCTCACCGTAGGCTTAACCATCAACCTAAGCCTAACCCTAAACCTCACCCTCAACTTCACCCCAACCCTAACCCTAAACCTAAAACTCACCCTAACCCTAATCCTCACACTAACCCTAAACCTAAACATAACCCTAACCCTCACCTTAACCCTTACCCTAATACTAACCTTAACACTAACCCTCACCCTAATGCAAACCCTAACCCTAACCCTCACCCTTACCCTAACCCTCACTCTCAACCTAACCCTCACCCTAAACCTAACCGTAACGCTCAACCACACGCTAAACCACACTCTAACCCTCACACTCACCCTAACCCTCAAACTTACCCTCACCCTAATCCTAACCCTAACACTAATCCTCACACTAAACCTAACCTTCACCCTCACCCTCACCCTCATCCTTAGCCTAACCCTAAACCTAACCCTAATTCTAAACCTAACCCTCACCATCACCCTAAACCTAAACCTAACCCTAAACCTCACCCTCACCCTCACACTCAACCTTACCCTAACCCTAAACCTAACCCTCACCCTAACCCTCACCCTAACCATAACTCTAACACTCACCCTAACTCTAACCCTAAAACTAACCCTAAACTTCACCCTAACCCTCAACCTAACCCTAATGCAAATCCTAACCCTCACCCTTACCCTAACCCTCTCTCTAACCCTTACCCTCACACTAACCCTAATCCTAACCCTAATCCTCACACTAACCCTAACCCTAACCCTAAACCTCAAACTCAACCTAACCCCAACCTTCACCCTAACCCTCACTGTAAACCTAACCCTCAAACACAACATAACACACACCTGACCCTCACCCTCAGCCTAAACTTAACCCTAACCCTAATACTCACCCTAACCCTAACCCTACCCCTAACTCTAACCCTAAACATAACCCTCACCCTCACCCTAACCCTAACCGTATCCCTATCCCTCAACCTAACTCTACACCTAATGCTATAGCAAAACCTCACCCTAACCCTAACACTCACTCTAACCCTTAAACTCACCCTAACCCTAACTCTAATCCTAAAACTAAACCTCACTCTAACCCTAAACCTAAACCTAGCCCTCACCCTAACCCTTACCGTCACTGTCATTCTAAACTTCACCGCAAACCTAACCCTCACCATTGACCCTAATCCTCACCCTAACCCTAACCCTAACCCTCACCCTCAACCTAATCCTCACCCTAACACTTACCCACACCCTAACCCTCACCCTAACCCTCAACCTAACCCTAACCCTAACACGCACACTAACCCTAAACCTAACCCTCAGCCTAACCCTCATCCTAACCTTAACCCTAAAACTAACCCTCACCCTAACCCTAACCCTAACCCTAATCCTCACCTTAATCCTAACCCTCACCCAAACACTAACTCCAACCCTAAACCTAACCCTAACACTCACCCTAACCCACACCCTCACCCTCACCCTAACCTTCACCCTCACCCTCACCCTAACCCTCAACCTCACCCTAAACATCACCCTAACAGTAACCCTCACGCTAACCATAACCCTAAACCTCACCCTAACTCTAACCCTAAACCTAACTTTCACCCTAACACTCACCCTAACGCTAACCCTCGCCCTTACCCTAAACCTCACCCTCAGCTTTACCCTCACCCTAACCCTTACCCTAACACTAAACCTAACCCTCATACTAAACCTAACTCTAACCCTCACCCTAACCCTAACCCTAACCCTAACCCTCACACTAACCCTAACCCTAAACCTCAGCCTAAACCTCATCCTACCCCTAACCTAAACCCTAACCCTCATCCTAATCCTAACCCTAACCCTCACCCTCCCCATCACCCTCAGCCAAACTAACCCTAATCTTAACCCTAATCGCTACCCTCACGCTCACCCTCACCCTAACACTATAGCTAAACCTAACCCTAACACTCCCCCTCAACCTCACCCAAACTCTAAACCTCACCCTTTACCTCACCCTCACACTAACCCTAACCCTCACCTGAACCCTCACCCAGAGTCTAACACTCACCCTAACCCTAAACCTAACCCTAATCCTAAACCTAACCCTCACACTCAAACTCACCCTAACCGTAACCCTAACCCTCCCTGTCCCCCTCCCCCTAACCCTCACACTAACCCTACACCTCACTCTAACCCTAACCATAAACCTAACCATAACCCTCACACTAACCATAACCCTCACCCTAACCCAAACCCTAAGCCTAACCTTCCCCCTCACCCTGACAGTCACCCTCAGCCTAAACCTAACCCTAAACCTATTCTTATTCCTAACCCTCACACTCACCATCACCCTAAAACTAAACCTAACCCTAACCCTCACCCTGACCCTCACCCTCACCCTAACCTTCACCCTCACCCTAACCCTCATCCTCACCCTAAACATCACCCTACCTAACACCCACCGTAACCCTAACCCTAACCCTCACCCTAAACCTAACCTCAACTTAACCCTCACCCTCACCCTAATACTCACCCTAACCCTCAACCTTACCCCAAACTTCACCCTAACCCTTACCCTCACCCTAACCCTAAACCTCATCCTCACCCTCACCCTCACCCGGACCTTTACCCATCCTAAACCTAAAACTAACCCTCACACAAACCCTAACCCTAACCCTCAGCCTAACACTTATCCTAAACCTAAACATAACCCTAACCCTAATCGTAACCCTCACACTAACCCTAACCCTAACCCTCAACCTAACCCTCATCCTAACCCTAATACTAACCCTAACCCTCACCCTCACCGTGCCCGAACCCTAACACTCACCCGAACCCTAACCCACACCCTCACCCTCCCCATCACCCTCAGCCTAACCCTAATCGTAACCCTAATCCTAACCCTCACCCTCAGCCTCACCCTAATTTTATGATCAACCTAACCCTAACAAACCCTATCCCTATCCCTCACCCTAACCCTAATTCTCACCCTATACCTCACCCTCACCCTAACCCCCACCCTAACCCTCACCTAACCCTAACACTAACCTTAACCCTCATCCTCACACTAAACCTCACCCTAACCCTTACTCATACCATAACCCTAACTCTAACATTCTACCTAACACTCACCCTCACCCTAAGCATAGGGTGAGGGTGAGGATTCGGGTGAGGGTTAGGGTGATGTTTATGGTGAGGGTGAGTGTTAGTGTGAGGGTGAGCGTGAGGGTGAGGTTTAGGTTTAGGTTTAGGTTTGGGGTTAGGGTTAGGTTGAGGGTGAGGGTGGGGGTGAGGGTTAGGTCTAGGATTAGGGTTAGGGTTAGGTTTATTGTGAGTGTTAGGGTGAGGATGAGGGTTCGGGTGATGGTGAGGGGTAGGGTGTGGGCGAGGTTTAGGGTTAGGGTGAGGATTAGGGTTAGAGTTAGGGTTAGGGATACGGTGAGGGTAAGGGTTAGGGTGAGGTTTAGGGTGAGGGTCTGGCTGAGGCTGAGAGTTAGGGTTAAAATTAGAGTTAGGATGAGGGTGAGGGTTAGGGTGAGGGTTAGGGTGAGTGTTAGGGTTAGGGTTAGGGTGAGGGTGAGTGTGAGGGTGAGGGTTAGTGTTAGGATTAGTGTTAGGATTAGGGTGAGGGTTAGGTTAGGCTGTTGGTTAGGGTTAGGGTTATGTATATTTTGAGGGTGAGGTTTAGGGTGAGGGTGAGGGTTAGATTTAGGGTTAGGGTTATGGTGAGGTTTAGGGTTAGTGTTAGGATTAGTGTTAGGATTAGGGTGAGGGTTAGGTTAGGCTGTTGGTTAGGGTTAGGGTTATGTATATTTTGGGGGTGAGGTTTAGGGTGAGGGTGAGGGTTAGATTTAGGGTTAGGGTTATGGTGAGGTTTAGGGTTAAGGTTAGGGTTAGGGTGAGAGTTACGGTGAGGTGTAGAGATAGGATTAATGTGAGGGTTAGGGTCAGGTTGAGGGTTATGTTTAGCGTTAGGGATAGGGTGTGGGTTAGTTTGAGGGTGAGGTTTAGGGTGAGTGTGAGTGTGAGAGTTTCCATTAGGTAAGGGGTAGGGTTATTGTTAGGGTGAGGATTAGTTTGAGGTTGAGGGTTAGTGTTAGTGTTAGGGTTAGGGAGAGGGTTACGCTTAGGATTTGGGTGAGGGTTAGGGTTTAGTTGATGTTTAGGGTGAGGTTTAGGGTTAGGGTGAGGGTTAGGGTGAGGGTGAGGGTGAGGGTTAGAGTGTGGGTGAGGGTTAGGTTTAGTTTGAGTGTTAGGGGAACGGTGTTAGGGTGAGGTGTAAGGTGAGGGGTAGGGTTTGGATTAGGGTGAGGGGTAGGGTTAGGATTAGGGTGAGGGTTAGGGTTAGTGTGAGGGTTAGGGATAGGGTTAGGGTGAGGGTAAGGGTTAGGGTGAGGGTTAAGGTGAGGGCTAGGGTGAGTGTGAGGGTTAGGTTGAGGGTGGGTGTGAGTGTGATGTTTTCAATTAGGTAGGGTTAGGTTGAGGTTTACGGGAGTGTGATGGTTAGGTTGAAGTTCAGGTTTAGGGTGAGGGTAGTGTTAAGGTGAGTGTTAGTGTTAGGGTGATGTTTAGTATGAGGTTGAGGGTTACTGTTAGGGTTAGCCTTAGGGAAAGGATTAGGGATAGCGTTAGGGGTAGGGTGAGGGTTAGAGTGATGGGTAGGGTTACCGTTAGGGTTAGCGTGAGGATTAGGGTTAGGGTGAGGGATAGGTTTAGGTTTAGTGTTAGGTTTAGGGTTAGGTTGATATTTGGGGTGAGGTTGAGGGTTAGTGTAAAGGGTGAGGGTGAAGGTTAGGGCGAGGGCCTGGAGAGGGTGAGGTTGAGCATGAGGTTTAGGATTAAGTTTAGGGTGAGGGTGAGGGTTAGAGTTAGGATAAGGGTTAAGGTTAGGGTTAGTCTGAAGTTGAGCGTGAAAGTGAGGGTGAGGGTTAGGGTTAGGGTGAGTGTGAGGGTTAGGGTTAGTGTGAGGGTAAGTGTGATTTTGAGGATCAGGATGAGAGTGAGGGTTAGAATGAGGGTGAGATTGAGGGTGAGGGTTAGGGTTAGGATTAGGTTTAGGGTGAATTTTAGGGTTAAGGTTATGGTTAGGGTAAGGTTTATTGTCAGGGTTAGGGTGAGGGTGAGGGTGAAGGTCAGCTTTAGGGTTCGTGTTAGTGTTAGAATGAGGGTGGGGTGGAGGGTTAGGGTTAGGATTAGGATTAGGGTTAGGGTAAGGCTGGGGGGTAAGGGGAGGTTGAGGGTGAGGGCAAGGGTTATGGTTAGGGTGAGGGCTAGGGTCATTGTGAGGGTGAGGTTGAGGGTGAGGATGAGGGTTTCCGTTAGGTAAGGGTTATGGTTACAGTGAAGATTAAGGTGAGTCTGAGGGTTAAGATTAGGGAGAGGTTTAGGGTTATGATGATGTTTAGTGTGATGGTGAGGGTTAGTGTGTGGGTGAGGATTAGGGTGAGGTCGAGGGTGAGGGTGAGGGTGAGATTTAGGGTAATGGTTAGGTTTATGGTGAGGGTGAGGGTTAGGATTAGGAATAGAGTTAGGGTTAGGGTTAGGCTGAGGGTGAGGGTCAGGGTGAGGGTGAAAGTTAGGGTCAGGTTTATGCTGATGTTTAGGGTTATGGTGAGGGTTATGGTTAGTGTGAGCATTATGGATAGGGTTAGGGTTATGGTTAGGGAGAGAGTAACATTAGGGTGAGGGTTAGGGTGAGGGTGAGGGTTAGGGTTAGGGTTAGGGTGAGGGTTAAGGTTTGGGTGATGTTTAGGGTAAGGGTGAGGGTTAATGTGAGGATGAGGGTTCGGGTGAGGGTGAGGGTTCGGGTGAGTGTGAGGGTTAAGGTGTGGGTGAGGATTAGGTTTAGGGTGATGGTTAGCGTTAGGTTTAGTGTTAGTGTGAGGGTGAGGGTTAGGGGTAGGGTTAGGGTTAGGTTGAGGGTGAGGGTGGGGGTGAGGGTTAGGTCTAGGATTAGGGTTAGGGTTAGGTTTATTGTGAGTGTTAGGGTGAGGATGAGGGTTCGGGTGATGGTGAGGGGTAGGGTGTGGGCGAGGTTTAGGGTTAGGGTGAGGATTAGGGTTAGAGTTAGGGTTAGGGATACGGTGAGGGTAAGGGTTAGGGTGAGGTTTAGGGTGAGGGTCTGGCTGAGGCTGAGAGTTAGGGTTAAAATTAGAGTTAGGATGAGGGTGAGGGTTAGGGTGAGGGTTAGGGTGAGTGTTAGGGTTAGGGTTAGGGTGAGGGTGAGTGTGAGGGTGAGGGTTAGTGTTAGGATTAGTGTTAGGATTAGGGTGAGGGTTAGGTTAGGCTGTTGGTTAGGGTTAGGGTTATGTATATTTTGAGGGTGAGGTTTAGGGTGAGGGTGAGGGTTAGATTTAGGGTTAGGGTTATGGTGAGGTTTAGGGTTAGTGTTAGGATTAGTGTTAGGATTAGGGTGAGGGTTAGGTTAGGCTGTTGGTTAGGGTTAGGGTTATGTATATTTTGGGGGTGAGGTTTAGGGTGAGGGTGAGGGTTAGATTTAGGGTTAGGGTTATGGTGAGGTTTAGGGTTAAGGTTAGGGTTAGGGTGAGAGTTACGGTGAGGTGTAGAGATAGGATTAATGTGAGGGTTAGGGTCAGGTTGAGGGTTATGTTTAGCGTTAGGGATAGGGTGTGGGTTAGTTTGAGGGTGAGGTTTAGGGTGAGTGTGAGTGTGAGAGTTTCCATTAGGTAAGGGGTAGGGTTATTGTTAGGGTGAGGATTAGTTTGAGGTTGAGGGTTAGTGTTAGTGTTAGGGTTAGGGAGAGGGTTACGCTTAGGATTTGGGTGAGGGTTAGGGTTTAGTTGATGTTTAGGGTGAGGTTTAGGGTTAGGGTGAGGGTTAGGGTGAGGGTGAGGGTGAGGGTTAGAGTGTGGGTGAGGGTTAGGTTTAGTTTGAGTGTTAGGGGAACGGTGTTAGGGTGAGGTGTAAGGTGAGGGGTAGGGTTTGGATTAGGGTGAGGGGTAGGGTTAGGATTAGGGTGAGGGTTAGGGTTAGTGTGAGGGTTAGGGATAGGGTTAGGGTGAGGGTAAGGGTTAGGGTGAGGGTTAAGGTGAGGGCTAGGGTGAGTGTGAGGGTTAGGTTGAGGGTGGGTGTGAGTGTGATGTTTTCAATTAGGTAGGGTTAGGTTGAGGTTTACGGGAGTGTGATGGTTAGGTTGAAGTTCAGGTTTAGGGTGAGGGTAGTGTTAAGGTGAGTGTTAGTGTTAGGGTGATGTTTAGTATGAGGTTGAGGGTTACTGTTAGGGTTAGCCTTAGGGAAAGGATTAGGGATAGCGTTAGGGGTAGGGTGAGGGTTAGAGTGATGGGTAGGGTTACCGTTAGGGTTAGCGTGAGGATTAGGGTTAGGGTGAGGGATAGGTTTAGGTTTAGTGTTAGGTTTAGGGTTAGGTTGATATTTGGGGTGAGGTTGAGGGTTAGTGTAAAGGGTGAGGGTGAAGGTTAGGGCGAGGGCCTGGAGAGGGTGAGGTTGAGCATGAGGTTTAGGATTAAGTTTAGGGTGAGGGTGAGGGTTAGAGTTAGGATAAGGGTTAAGGTTAGGGTTAGTCTGAAGTTGAGCGTGAAAGTGAGGGTGAGGGTTAGGGTTAGGGTGAGTGTGAGGGTTAGGGTTAGTGTGAGGGTAAGTGTGATTTTGAGGATCAGGATGAGAGTGAGGGTTAGAATGAGGGTGAGATTGAGGGTGAGGGTTAGGGTTAGGATTAGGTTTAGGGTGAATTTTAGGGTTAAGGTTATGGTTAGGGTAAGGTTTATTGTCAGGGTTAGGGTGAGGGTGAGGGTGAAGGTCAGCTTTAGGGTTCGTGTTAGTGTTAGAATGAGGGTGGGGTGGAGGGTTAGGGTTAGGATTAGGATTAGGGTTAGGGTAAGGCTGGGGGGTAAGGGGAGGTTGAGGGTGAGGGCAAGGGTTATGGTTAGGGTGAGGGCTAGGGTCATTGTGAGGGTGAGGTTGAGGGTGAGGATGAGGGTTTCCGTTAGGTAAGGGTTATGGTTACAGTGAAGATTAAGGTGAGTCTGAGGGTTAAGATTAGGGAGAGGTTTAGGGTTATGATGATGTTTAGTGTGATGGTGAGGGTTAGTGTGTGGGTGAGGATTAGGGTGAGGTCGAGGGTGAGGGTGAGGGTGAGATTTAGGGTAATGGTTAGGTTTATGGTGAGGGTGAGGGTTAGGATTAGGAATAGAGTTAGGGTTAGGGTTAGGCTGAGGGTGAGGGTCAGGGTGAGGGTGAAAGTTAGGGTCAGGTTTATGCTGATGTTTAGGGTTATGGTGAGGGTTATGGTTAGTGTGAGCATTATGGATAGGGTTAGGGTTATGGTTAGGGAGAGAGTAACATTAGGGTGAGGGTTAGGGTGAGGGTGAGGGTTAGGGTTAGGGTTAGGGTGAGGGTTAAGGTTTGGGTGATGTTTAGGGTAAGGGTGAGGGTTAATGTGAGGATGAGGGTTCGGGTGAGGGTGAGGGTTCGGGTGAGTGTGAGGGTTAAGGTGTGGGTGAGGATTAGGTTTAGGGTGATGGTTAGCGTTAGGTTTAGTGTTAGTGTGAGGGTGAGGGTTAGGGGTAGGGTTAGGGTTAGGTTGAGGGTTAGGCTGAGGGTTTGGGTGAGAGTTAGGGAGTGGGAGGTGTAGGGTTAGTGTGCAGTTTAGGGTGAGTGTGAGGGTTAGGGTGAGGGTGAGGGTGAAGGTTAGGGTTAGGGTTAGTGTTAATGTGAGTTTGAGGGTGAGTGTTAGGTTTAGGATTAGGTTTGGGGTTTGGGTTAGGGTGAGTGTTAGGGTGACGATTAGGGTTAGGGTTAGGGTTAGGTTTATGCTGAGGGTAAGGGTTAAGGTGAAGTTAAGTGTGAGGATGAGGTTTAGGGTTAGTGTTAGTGTTAGGGTGAGGGTTAGTGTGATGGTTAGGGTCAGGGTTAGGATTAGGGTGAAGGTAAGGTATAGGGTGAGGGTTAGAGTTAAGGTCAGGGTTAGGGATACGTTTAGGGTTAGGGTGAGAGTGTGGGTGAGTGTTAGGTTTAGGTTTAGGGTTAGAGTTAGCATGAAGATGAGGGTGAGGGTTAGGATTAGGGTTAAGATTAGGGTTAGGCTGAGGGTGATGGGGAGGGTGAGGGTGAAGGTTAGGGTTAGGATGAGGTTAAGATTTAGGGTTAGGGTTAGGCTTATGTTTAGGGTTAGGATGAAGTTTAGACTGAGGGTTAGCGTTAGGTTTAGTGTGACGGTTAGGGTTAGGGTTAGGGTTAGGTTTAGGGTGAAGGTTAGGGTTAGGTTTAGGGTTAGTATAAGGGTTAAGCTTAGGGTTGGAGGTAGAGTTAGTGTGAGGGTTAGGTTTAGGGTTAGGGTAAGTGTTAGGTTGAGGGTAAAGGTTAGGGTGAGGTTTACTGTGTGGATGAGGCTTATGGTTAGATTGAGGGTAAGGTGAATGTTTTATGGTTAGGTTTAGTGTGAGTGTTAGGGTGTGGGTAAATTTTAGGGTGAGGGTAAGTGTGAGGTTGAGTCTTAGGGTTCGGGTGAGGGTAAGGGTAAAGGTGAGGGTTAGGGTGAGAGTGAGGGATAGGGTGAGGGTTTGTGTTAAGTTTAGGTTTAGGGTGAGGTTTAGGCTGAGGGGTAGGGTTAGGTTAAGTGTGAGGGTTAGGTTTAGTGTGAGGGTTAAGATTAGGGTTAGGATGACGGTATGTGTTAGTGTGAGGGTTAGGGTGAGTGTGAGGTTTAGGGTTAGAATTAGGATTAGGGTTAGGTTTAGTATGTGTGTTAGGGTTAGGTTTATGGTTAGGTTTATGGTGAGGGTGAGGGTTAGGTTTAGGGATATGGTGAGAGTTAGTGTTAGGGTGAGTGCTAGGGTGGGAGTCTGGTTTAGGGTGAGGGTAATGGTGAGGGTGAAGTTTTTGGTTAGGTAAGGGTTAGGGCTAGGTTTAGGGTGAGTATTAGGGTGAGGGTGTGGTTTAGGGTTAGGATGAGGGTTAGGGTTAGGGTGAGGGTGAGGGTGAGGGTTAGAGTTAGGGTTAGGATTAATGTGACGGTTAGGATTACGGTGATTGTTAGAGTTAGGGTGAGGGTTAGGATTAGGGTTTGGGTTAGGCTGAGGGCTTGGGTGAGGGTGAGGTTGAGGGTGAGTGTTAGTGTTAGGATGAGGGTTAGGGTTAGGGTGAGCCTGAGTGTTCAGGTCAGAGTTAGGTTTAGGGATAGGGTTACGGATAGGGTTAGGGTGAGGGGTAGGGTTAGGGTGAGGGGTAGGGTTAGGGTTAGGATGATGGTTATGGTGAGGTTTAGGGTGAGGGTTAGGGTGAGGATGAGATGTAGAGTTTGGATTAGTGTTAGGGTGAAGGTGAGGGTTATGGTGAGTGTTAGGAATAGGGTGAGGATTAGGGTTAATGTGAGGGGTAGGGTTAGGGTTAGGGTTAGAGTGAGGATAAGGGTTAGAGTGAGGGTTAGGTTGAGGATGAGGTGTAGGGTTAGCATTAGGGATAGGGTGAGCCTTAGGGTGAGGGTTAGGTTTAGGGTGAGTGTTAGGGTTAGTTTTAGGGTGACGGTTAGGGTTAGGGTGATATTTATGGTGAGGGTGAGTGTTAGGGTGAGGGTGAGGGTGAGGGTTAGGTTTAAGGTTAATGTTAGGGTTAGGGTTAGAGTGATGGATACGGTGAGGGTTAGCGTTAGTGTGAGGTTTAGCGTTAGGATTAGGGTTAGGGTTAGTGTGAACATAAGGGTTAGGGTGAGGGTTAGGCGGAGGGTGAGGTGTAGGGTTAGCATTAGGGATAGGGTGAGCGTTAGGGTGAGGGTTAGGTTTAGGGTGAGGGGGAGGATTAGGTTTAGGTTTAAGGCTAAATTTAGACTCATGTTGAGGGGGAGAGTGAGGTTGAGTGTTAGGTTTAGGTTTAGGTTTAGAGTTAGAATGAGGATGAGGGTGAGTTTTAGGATTAGGGTTAGGATTAGGGTTAGGTTTAGGGTGAGGGTTATGGTTTGGGGTAGGGGTAGGGGTAGGTTTAGTATAAGGATTAGGCTGAGGGTTGGAGTTAGGGTTAGTGTGAGGGTTACTTTTAGGGTTAGGGTAAGTGTTAGGGTGAGGATAAAGGTTAGGCTGAGGGTTAGGGTGAGGGGTATGTTTAGCGTTAGGGTGAGGGTTAGGGGTGGGTGAGTGTTAGGGTTAGGTGTAGGTTGAGGGTATGGTTTAGGTTGAGGGTTAGGTTGAGTTTGAGGGTGAGGGTGAGGGTTTCGTTTAGGTAAGGGTTAGGGTTAGGTTGAGGATTAGAGGAGGGTGAGGGTTAGGATGAGGGTTAGGGTTAGGGTGAGGGTTAGGGTTAGTGTTAGGGTGAGGGTTAGCCTTAGGGTGATGTTTAGTATGAGGGTTAGGGTTAATATTATGGTTACCTTTAAGGAAAGGGCTAGGGTTAGGTTAGGGGTTAGGTTGAGGGTTAGGGTGAGGGTTAGGGTTAGTGTGAGGGTAAGGGTTAGGGTTAGAGGTAGGGTTAGTGTGAGGATAACGGTTAGAGTGAGGCTTAGTTTGAGGGTGAGGTTTTGGGTTATGGTTAGGATTAGGGTGAGGTTTAGGGTGAAGGATATGGTTTGGGGTAGGGGAAGGATTTGGGTGAGTGTTAGCGTTAGGGTTAGGGTGAGGTTTAGGGTGAGAGTTAGGTTTAGGATTAGGCTAGGTTTAGGGTGAGGGTGAGGGTGAGGGTGAGGGTTAAGGTTAGGCTTAGGGTGAAGGTTAGGTTGAGGTTGAGGGTTATGGTTAGGGTTAGGGTGAGGGTGAGGGTGAGGTTTACGGTGAGGGTTAGGATGAGGGTAAGAGTTTGGGTGAGGGTTAGGGTGAGGGTGAGGTTTAGGATTAGGCTTAGGTTTATGGTGAGGGTGAGGTTGAGAGTGAGGTTTAAGGTTAGGGTTAGGGTGAGGGTGAGTGTTAGGGTTAGGTTTAGGATTAGGGATAGGTTTAGGTTTAGGCTGAGCTTGAGGGTTTGGGTGAGGGTTAGGGTTAGGTTTAGGGGTGAGGGTGAGGGTTAGGTTTAGGGTGAGGGTTAGGGTTAGTGTGAGGGTTAGGGTGATGGTGAGGTTGAGGGTGAAGTTTAGGGTGAGAGTGAGGAAGAGGGTGAGGGTTAGCTTTAGGATTAGTGTTAGGGTGAGTTTTAGGGTTAGGGTTAGTGTTATTGTTAGGAATAGGGTTAGGATGAGGGCTAAGGTGAAGGTGAGGTTTAGGGTTAGGGTTAGGGTTAGGGTGAGGGTTAGGGTTAGGTTTAGGGTTATGATAAGGGTTATGTTGAGGGTTGGAGTTAGGGTTAGTATGAGGGTTAGGTTTAGGGTTAGGGTAAGTGTTTGGGTGAGGGTAAAGTTTAGGGTGAGGGTTAGGTTGAGTGTGAGGCTTAGGGTTATTTTGAGGGTAAGGTGAAATTTATGTTTATGGTTAGGTTTAGTGTGAGTGTTAGGATGTGGATAAGTGTGAGGGTGAGGGTAAGGGTGACGGTGAGTCTCAGGGTTCGGGTGAGGGTAAGGGTAAGGGTGAGAGTTAGGGTGAGAGTGAGGGATAGGGTGAGGGTTTGGGTTAAGGTTAAGGATAGGGCGAGGATTTGGGTTAGGGTTAGTTTTAGGGTGAGGGTTAGGCTGAGGTGTACGGTTAGGTTAAGTGTGAGGGTTAGGTTTAGTGTGAGGGTTAGGGTTAGGGTTAGGCTGACGGTAAATGTTAGGGTGAGGGTTAGGGTGAGTGTGAGGTTTAGGGTTAGAATTAGGTTTAGGATTAGGGTTAGGATGAGTGTTAGGTTTAGTTTTATGTTTAGGGTTAGGGTGAGATTGAGGGTTAGGTTTAGGGTTAGGGTGAGGTTGAGGGTTAGGGTTAGGGTTAGGGTTATATTTAGGGTTAGGGTTATGGTGAGGTTTAGGGTTAACGTTAAGGTTAGGGTGAGAGTTACGGTGAGGTGTAGGGATAGGGTTAGGGTGAGGGTTAGAGTGAGGGTGAGGGTTAGGATGAGGAAGAGGTTGAAGGTGAGGTTTTTGTTTAGGTAAAGTTTAGGGTCAGGTTCAGGGTGAGAATTAGAGTGAGGGTGTGGGTTATGGTTTGGGTTAGGGTTAGGGAGAGGGTGTGGGTGAACATGAGTGTTACAATGAGGATTAGGGTTAGGGTGAGTGTGTGGGTGAGGGTGAGGGTGAGGGTTAGGGTTAGTGTGAGGGATAGGGTTACGGTGAGGGTTAGGTTAGGGTGAGGGTTAGGGTTAGGCATAGGGTGAGAGTGAGGTTTAGGGTGATGTTTAGAGTGAGAGTGAGGGTTACAGTGAGGGTGAGTGTTCTGGTGAGAGTTAAGGTTAGGGTTAGGGACAGGGATAGGATTAGTGTGAGGGTAAGTGTTAGGGTGAGTCTTAGGGTGAGGTTGAAGGTGAGGTTTTTGGTTAGGTAAAATTTAGGGTCAGGTTCAGGGTGAGAATTAGAGTGAGGGTGTGGGTTATGGTTTGGGTTAGGGTTAGGGAGAGGGTGTGAGTGAGCATGAGTGTTACAATGAGGATTAGGTTTAGGGTGAGTGTGTGGGTGAGGGTGAGGGTGAGGGATAGGGTTACGGTGAGGGTTAGGTTAGGGTGAGGGTTAGGGTTAGGCTTAGGGTGAGAGTGAGGTTTAGGGTGATGTTTAGAGTGAGAGTGAGGGTTACGGTGAGGGTGAGTGTTCTGGTGAGAGTTAAGGTTAGGGTTAGAGACAGGGATAGGGTTAGTGTGAGGGTAAGTGTTAGGGTGAGTCTTAGGGTGAGGGTGAGGGTGAGGTTTAGGGTGAGGTTTAGGGTTAGTGTTAGTGTTAGGGTTAGTTTGAGTGTTAGGGTGAGAATAAGGGTTAGGGTGAGATTTAGGGTGAGGGTGAGGGTTAGTGTTAGGACGAGGGTATGGTTTAGGGTGAGGGTTAGGGTGAGGGTGAGAGTTAGGGTTAGCATTAGACTTAGGCTGATGGTGAGGGTTAGGATGAGGGTTGGGGTTAGTGTTAGGAATAGGGTGAGGATTAGGGTTAGTGTGAGGGTTAGGGTTAGGGTGAGGGTGAGGCTTAGGGTGACAGTAACGGATAGGGTTAGGGTTAGGGATAGGGTTAGGGTTAGGGTTAGGGTGATGGCTAGGGTCAGTGTGAGGGTTAGGGTGAGGGTGAGGGTGAGGTTTTCGTTTAGGTAAGGGTTAGGGTTATTTTTAGGGTGAGAATTATGTTTAGATTGAGGGTTAGTGTGAATGTTAGGGTTAGGCTGCGGATTAGGGTTAGGATAGGGTTACGGTGATGTTTAGGGTGAGGTTTAGTGTTAGGGTGAGGGTTAGGTTTCAGGTGAGGGTGAGGGTTAGGGTCTGGGTGAGGGTTACGTTTAGGTTGAGTGTTAGGGTGACGGTGAGTTTTAGGGTGAGGGTGAGGGTTATCTTTAGGTTTAGGGTGAGGGTTAGTGTTAGGGTCAGGGTTAGGGTGAGGGATAGGGTGAGGGGTAGGTTTAGCGTTAGGGTGAGGGTTAGGGGTGGGTGAGTGTTAGGGTTATGTTTAGGTTGAGGGTAAGGGTTAGGTTGAGGGTTAGGTTGAGTGTGAGGGTGAGGGTGAGGGTTTCATTTAGGTAAGGGTTAGCGTTAGGGTGAGGATTAGGGGAGCGTGAGGGTTAGGTTGAGGGTTAGGGTTAGGGTGAGGGTTAGGGTTAGTGTTAGGGTGAGGGTTAGCGTTAGGGTGATGTTTAGTATGAGGGTTAGGGTAAATATTAGGGTTAGCTTTAGGGAATGGGTTGGGGTTAGGGTAAGGATTAGGTTGAGGGTTAGGGTGAGGGGTAGGTTTAGGTTTAGGGTGAGGATTACGGTTAGTGTGAGGGTAAGGGTTAGGGTTAGAGGTAGGGTTAATGTGAGGATAAGGGTTAGGGTGAGGGTTAGTTTGAGGGTGAGGTTTTGGGTTATGGTTAGGATTAGGGTGAGGTTCAGGGTGAGGGTTAGCGTTTGGGGTAGCAGAAGGTTTAGGGTGAGTGTTAGGGTTAGGGTTAGGGTGAGGGTTAGGTTAAGGATTAGGCTTAGTTTTAGGGTGAGGGTGAGGGTTAAGGTTAGGGTTAGGGTGAACGTTAGATTGAGGGTAAGGGTTACGGTAAGGGTTAGGGTGAGGGTGAGGTTGACGGTTAAGGTTAGGGTTAGAATGAGGGTAAGGTTTAGGGTGAGGATTAGGGTGAGGGTTAGGTTTAGGGTTAGGCTTAGGGTGACGGTTAGGGTGTAGCTAAGGGTTAGGGTGAGGGTTAGGATGAGGGTGAGGTTTAGGTTTCGGGTGAGGGTAAGGGTTAGGGTGAAGGTTAGTGTGAGTGTGAGTTTTAGGGTTAGCATGAGGGTTAGGATGAGGGTGAGGGGTTGTGTGATGGTTATGGTTAAGGTTAAGGTTAGGATGAGGTTTCGGGTTACAGTTAGGTTTAGGGTGAGGGTTCGGCTGAGGGGTAGGGTTAGGTTTAGGATGAGGGTTAGGTTTAGTGTGAGGGTAAGGGTTAGGGTTAGGTTGAGGGTAATGATTAGGGTGAGGGTTAGGGTGAGTGTGAGGTTTAGGTATAGCATTAGGTTTACCGTTAGGGTTAGGATGAGGCTTAGGTTTAGGTTTAGGGTTAGGGTGAGGTTTAGGGTTAGGGTTAAGTGTGAGGGTTAGTGTTAGGTTGAGGGTTAAGTTTAGGGTGAGGGTTAGGGATAAGGTAAGGTTTAGGTTGGGGGTTTTGGTGAGGGTTAGTGTTATGTTGAGTGTTAGGGTTAGGGTAAGGGTTATGGTTAAGGTTAGGGTGAGAATTAAGATTAGGGTGATGTTTATTGTGAGGTTGAGGGGTTAGGGTGATGGTGAGTGTTTGTGTGAGGGTTAGGGTTCGGGTGAGGGTGAGGGTTTAGGTATGGTTGAGGGTTAGTGTTAGGGTGAGGGTTAGGGTGTTGGTGAGGGTTATGGTGAGTGTGAGGGTTAAGTTTAGAGTTAGGGTTAGGGTGAGAGTTAGGGTTAAGGTTAATGTTAGGGTGAGAGTTAGAATGAGCTGTTTGTATAGGGTTAGGGTGAGGGTCAGGGTTAGTGTAAGGGTTAGGCTTAGGATTTGGGGTAGTGTGAGGATAAGGTTTAGGGTGAGGTTTAGTGTGAGGCTGATGGTTAGGTTTAGCATTAGGGTTAGGGTGAAGGTTAGTGTGAGGGTTAGGGTTAGGGTTAAGTTGAGGGTTAGGGTTAGGGTGATGTTTAGAGTGAGGCTTATGGTTAGTGTGAGGGTGATGGTGAGGGTAGGGGTGAGGTTGAGCTATAGGATTAGGTTTAGGGTGAGGGTGAGGGTGAGAGTTAGAATTAGGAATAGTGTTAGGGTTAGGGTTAGGCTGAGGGTGAGGGTCAGGGTGAGGTTGAAGGTTAGGGTTAGGGTTAGGGTTAAGGTTAGAGTGAGGGTATGGTTATGGTTATGCTTAGGGATAGGGTGAGGGTAAGGGTTACGGTGAGCGTTAGTTTGAGGTTTAGGTTCAGGGTGAGGAGTAGGGTGAGGGTCAGGGTTTGGATAATGTTTAGGGTGAGGTTGATGTTTTGGGGTGATTAAGAGGGTTTGGGCGAGGGTGTGGGTTAGGGAGAAGGTGAGGGTGAGGGTTAGAGTGTGTGTGAGGATTAGGGTTTGGGTTAGGGTTAGAGTTAGGTTTAGGTTTAGTGTGAGGGTGAGTGTTAGGGATAGGGTTAGAGTTTGTTTTCGGGTGATTGTGAGGGTTAGGGTTAGGGTTAAGGTTAGGGTGAGAGTTAGGATGAGGGTTAGGGTTTTGTTTATGGTTAGGGTGAGGGTGAGGTATAGGGTGAGGTTTAGGGCTAAGGTGAGCTATAATTATAGGGTTAAGGTTAGGGTGTGGGTGAGTGGTAGGGTTAGGTTTAGCATTAGATTTAGATTGAGGGTGAGGGTTAGGATTAGGGTTAGGATTTTGGTAAGGATTAGGGTGATGGAGAGGGTGAGGCTGTGGGTTAGGGTTAGGGTGAGGGTTAGGGTTAGGGTTAGAATTAAGGTTATGATGAGGGTTAGGTTGAGTGTTAGTATGAGGGTTAGTGTGAGGTTTAGGGTTAGGGTTAGGTTTAGGGTTAGGATAAGGGTTAGGCTGAGGGTTAGGGTTAGGGTTAGTGTGAGGGTTATTTTTAGGGTTAGGATAAGGGTTAGGGTGAGGTAAAGGTCATTGTGAGGGATAGATAGGGTGAGGGTGAGGATTAGGGTTAGGGTTAATGTTAGGGTGAGTGTGAGGGTGAGGGTGAGGGTTAGGGTTAGAGTTAGATTGAGGGTTAGGGTTAGGGTGATTTTTGGTGTGAGGGTGAGGGTTAGGGTGAGGTTGAGTTTTTGGTTGAGATTTAGGGTTAGGTTTAGGTTTGGGGATAGGTTTATGTTGAGGGTAAGGGTTAGGGAGAGTGTTAGGGTGAAGGTGAGGGTTAGGGTTATGCTGAGGGTTAGGGTTATTGTTAGGGTTCGGGTGAGGGTTAGTTTTAGTGTTAGGATTAGGTTTAGGATAAGGGCTAGGCTGAGGGTTAGGGTTAGGGTTAGGGTGAATGTTAGGTTTAGGGTTAGGGTTTGGGTTAGGTTGAGGGTATAGTTTTGGGTGAGGGTTAGGGTGAGGGATAGGGTGATGATTAGGGTGATGGTTAGGCTTAGGGTAATGGTTAGGATTAGGGTTAGGTATAGGGTGAGGGTTACGTTTAGGGTTAGGGTTAGGGTAAATTTAGGTTGTGGGTATGGGTTACGATGAGGGTTAGGGTGAGGTTGAGGGGTAGGGTTAGCATTAGGGTTATGGTGAGGATTAGCGTGAAGGTGAGGGTTAGGGTTTGGGTCAGGGCTAAGGTAAGGGTTAGGATTAAGGTGAGGGTTATGGTTTGGTTGAGGGTTAGCGTTAGGTTTAGGGTTAGTGTGAGGGTGAGGGTTAGGGCTAGGGTTAGGGTTAGGTTGAGGGATACGTGTAGGGTTAGGGTTAGAGTGAGGGTTAGGGTTAGGGTTAGGGTGAGTGTTAGGTTGAGTGTGAAGGTTATTGTGAGGGTGAGGGTGAGGTTTAGGCTTAGGGTTAGGGTTAGTTTGAGGGTGAGGTTTTGGTTTAGGGTTAGGGTTAGGGTTAGGGTTAGGTTTAGGTTGAGGGTTAGGGTGAACGTGAGGTTTCGGGTGAGGATGAGGATTAGGGTTATGTTGAGGGTAAGGTTTAGTGTAATGATGAGGGTTAGTGTTATTGTTAGTGCTAGGGTGAGGGTTAGGATGAGGGTTAGAGTTAGGTTTAGGGTTAGGGTGAGGGTGAGGTGTAGGTTGAGGGCTAGGGTTAGGGTGAGGTTTAGGGATAGGGTTAGGGTGAGGGTGAAGTTTAGGGTTAGAGTTAGGTTGCCGTTAAGGGTGAGGGTTAGGATTAGGGTGATGAATAGGTTTAAGCTGACGTAGAGGTTGATGGTAAGGGTGAGGGTTAGGGTGAGTGTTAGGGTTAGGGTTAAGGTTAGGGTGAGGGTTATGGTTAGGGTTAGGTTTAGGATAAGGGTTAGGCTGAGGGTTAGGGTTAAGGTTAGTGTGAGTGTTAGGTTTAGGGTTAGGGTTTGGGTTAGGTTGAGGGTAAAGGTTGGTGTGAGGGTGACCGTGAGGGTGAGGGATACGGTTAGGTTGAGGGTTAGGGTGAGTGTTGGGGTTAGGGGTATGTTAGGGTTAGGGTGAGTGTTACGTTTAGGGTTAGGTTTAGGGTCAGGTTTAGGGTGTGGGTAAGGGTTAGGGTGAGGGTTATGGTGTTGGTAAGGCTTAGAGTAAGGCTTAGGGTGAGGGTGAGATTTAGGGTTAGAATTAGTTTTACCGTTAGGGTTAAGATGAGGGTTAGGGTTCGGGTGAGGTTCAGGATGAGGGTGAGGGTGAGGGTCACTGTTAGGGTTAGTGTGACTGTTACTGTTAGGGTGAGTGTTAGGTTTAGGTTGAGGGTTAGGGTTAGGGTAATGGTTAGGGTAAGGGTTTGGGTTAGGGTTAGGGTTAGGGTCAGGGTCAGGGTGAGGGTTAGGCTTAGGTTGAGGGTTAGGGTTAGGGTGAGAGTTAGGGTTAGGGTTAGTGTGAGAGTTAGGGATAGGGTGATATTTAAGGTGAGGGTGCGGGTTAGGGTAAGGGTGAGTGTGAGGGTTAGGTTGAGGGTTAGTGTTACGGTGAGGGTTAGGGTGACGGTGAGGTTTAGGGAGAGGTTTAGGGTTAGGTTTAGAGTTGGGTTAGGGTGTTCGTTAGGGTTAGAGTTAGGGTGAGCTGTCGGGATAGGGTTAGGGTGAGGGTTAGGCTTAGTGTGAGGGTTAGGGTTAGGGTTAGTGTGAGGATAAGGTATAGGGTGAGGGTTAGGGTGAGGGTGAGGTTTAGGGTTAGTTTTAGGGTTAGGGTAAGGGTTAGGGTGAGAGTTTGCATTAGGGTGAGTTTTAGGGTTAGTTTTAGGGAGAGGGTTAGGGTTAGGGTGAGGGTTAGGGTTAGGGTGATGTTTAGGGTGAGCTTGAGGGTGAGGGTTAGGGTTTGATTTAGGGTGAGGGTGAGCGTGAGGGTTAGGATTATGAATAGGGTTAGGGTTAGGGTTAGACTGAAATTGAGGATCATTGTGAGGGTGAAGGTTAGGGTTAGGGTTAGGATTATATTTAGGGAGAGTGTTAGGGTGAGGGTGACTGTTCGCGTGAGGGTGAGGTTTAGGTTGTGGGTGAGCGTTATGGTTAGGGTGAGGATTAGGGTTAGGGTTAGGTTTAAGGTTATGGTGAGGGTAAGGGATAGGGTGATGTTTAGTGTGAGGATGTGGTTTAGGGTTTGTGTTAGGGTTAGAGTGAATGTTCGTGTGAGGGATAGGTTTAGGTTTAGGGTTAGGGTGAGGGTGATGTATAGGGTGAGGGTTAGGGTTAGGGTTATGGTTAGGGTGAAGTTGATGGTGAGTGTTAGGGTTAGGTTTAGTGTTAGTGCTCGAGTGATGCTGAGGGTGATGAGGAGGTTGAGGGTGAGGGTTAAGGTTAGGATGAGGGTTAGGGTTAGGGTTAGGGTGAGGGTTAGTGTTAGGGTTAGAATTAGGAGAGGGTTAGGCTGATTGTTATGGTTAGGATTAGTGTGAGCATTAGGGTTAGGGTCAGGGTTAGGGTTAGGTTTAGGGTTAGAATAAGGTTACGCTGAGGGTTAGTGTTAGGGTTAGTGTGAGGGTTAGGTTTAGGGTTCGGTTAAGGGTTAGGATGAGGCTAAAGTTTATGGTGAGGGTTAGGGTAAGCGTGATGTTTAGGGTTTAGGTGAGGATTTGGGTGAAGGTTAGGTTTAGGTTTAGGGTTAGGGTGAGGGTTAGGGTGTGAGGAAGTGTTAGGGTGAGGGATAGGTTGAAGGTGAGGTTTAGGGTTAGGTTGAGTGTAAGGGTTATGGTGAAGTTTAGGCTGAGGCTGAGGGTTAGGGTTAGCATTAGGTTTAGGGTGAGGGTGAGGTTTAGTGTGAGTGTTTGGGTTAAGGTTAAGGACAGGGTGAGGATTAGGGTTAGCGTTAGGATTAGGGTGAGGGTTAGGCTGAGGGATAGTTTTTAGAGTTAGTGTTTGGTTTATGTTTAGTGTGAGGGTTAGGGTTAGGATTATAGTGACAGTAAGGTTTAGGGTGAGGGTTAGGGTGAGTATAAGGTTTAGAGTTAGAATTAGGGTTGGGGTTGGTGTTAGGATGAGGGTTAGGGTTAGGTTTACGTTAGGGTGAGGGTAAGGGTGAGGGTTAGGATTAGGGTTAAGGTGAGTGTAAGTGTTAGGGTGAGGGCTAGGGTGAGGGTGAGGGTTAAGGTGAGCATGAGGGTGAGGGTGAGGTTTTCGGGTAGGTATGGGTTACGGTTACGGTTACGGTGAGGATTTGGGTGAGGGTGTGGGTTA
Organism: Dipodomys merriami; assembly: GCF_024711535.1. Lineage (NCBI taxonomy): Eukaryota > Metazoa > Chordata > Mammalia > Rodentia > Heteromyidae > Dipodomys > Dipodomys merriami. The sequence continues at coordinate 154,786 of NW_027206373.1, forward strand.
GGGTTAGGGTTAGCATTAGGGTGAGTGTGAGGGTTAGGGTTAGGGTTAGTGTGAGGGTTAGGGTTACGGTGAGGTTATGGTTAGGGTGAGGGTTAGGGTTAGGGTTAGGTTGAGGGTTAGGTTTAGGGTGATGTTTAATGTGTGGTTGAGGGTTAGGGACAGGGTGAGTGTTTGGGTGGGAGTTAGGGTTAGGTTTAGGGTTAGATTGAGGGTAAGTTTTAGGATGAGGGTTACAGTGAGTGTTAAGTTTTGGGTTAGGGTGAGGGTTAGGGTTAGGGTTAGGGTTAGGGTGAGGGTGAGGGTTACGGTTAGGATTAGGTTTAGGACGAGCGTTAGGCTGAGGTTTAGGGTTAGGGTTAGGGTGAGTGTTAAAGTTAGGGTTAGGGTTAGCGTGAGGGTGAGGGTTAGGTTTAGGGTTAGGTTTAGGGTTATGATAAGGTTTAGGCTGAGGTTTAGGGTTAGGGTTAGTGTGAGTGTTAGGTTTAGAGTTAGGGTTTGGGTTAGGTTGAGGGTAAAGATTAGGGTGAGGGATAGAGTGAGGGTGAGGATTAGGGTTAAGGTGATGTTAGGTTGAGGTTTAGGTTTAGGGTTATTGTTAGGGTTAGGGTGATGGTTAGGGTGAGGGTTAGGTTTATGGTTAGGGTTAGGGTGAGGTTTAGGTTGTGGGTAAGTGTTAGGGTGAGGGTGAGTTTTGGGTTATGGTGAGGTTTAGGGTTAGGGTGAGGGTTCGGGTGAGGGTGAAGGTGAGGGTTAGCATTAGGGTTAGGATGAGGGTGAGGGTGAGGGTTAAGGTTAGGAATAGGGTGAGGATTAGTGTTAGGGTTAGGTTTAGGGTGAGGGTTAGGTTGAGTTGTAGGGTTAGGATTAGGGTGAGGGTTACGTTTAGTCTGAGGTTTAGGGTTAGGGTTAGGGTGAGAGTTACCTTGAGGTGTCGGGATAGGTTAGGGTGAGGGTTAGGGTTAGAGTTAGGGTTAGTGTGAAGGTAACGGTTAGGGTTAGGGTGAGGGTTAGTTTTAGCGCTAGGGTTAGGGTTAAGGTTAGGTTGACAGTTAGGGTTAGGGTTAGGGGGAGGGTTAGGTTTAGGGTGATGTTTAAGGTGAGGTTGTGGGTGTTTAAGGTGATGTTTAAGGTGAGGGGGAGTGTGAGGGTGAGGGTTAGGTTGAGAGTGGGGGTGAGTTTGACGTTGAGGTTGAGGGTTAGGTTAGGGTTAGGGTAAGGGTTAGGGTTAGGTTTAGGATTGGGGTTAGGGTTAGGGTTAGGCTGAGGGTGAGGGTGAAAGTGAGGGTGAGGGTTAGGTTTAGGGTGAGGGTTAGGGTTAGTGTGAGGGTTAGGGGAGGGTGAGGGTTAGGTTGAGGGGTAGGCTTAGGTGAGGGTTATGATTAGGGTGAGGGTTAATGTTAGAGTGATATTTAGTATGAGGGTGAAGTTTACGGTTAGGGTTAGTGTTAGGGAAAGGGTTAGGGTTAGGGTTATGCTTAGGTTGAGGGTTAGGGTGAGTTTGAAGATTAGGGTTAGGGTTAGGGTTAGGTTGAGGATTAGGGTTAGTGTGAGGGGTATGGTTAGGGTGAGGTTTAGGGTGAGGGTTAGGTTGAGGGCTAGGTTTAGGGTGAGGGGTATGGTTATGATTAAGGTGAGGGTTAGCGTTAGAGTGATGTTTAGTATGAGGATGAGGGTTACTGTTAGGGTTAGAAGTAGGGAAAGGTTTAGGGTTAGGGTTAGGGTTAGGGTGAGGTTTAGGGTTTATGGTGAGGGCTAGGGTGACGGTGAGGGTTAGGGTTAGGGTGAGGGTGAGGGTTTGGGTTTGGTAATGGTTAGGTTTAGGTTGAGGATTACGGTGAGGGTGATGGATAAGCTGAGGTTAGGTTTAGTGTGAGGGTTACGTTTACGGTTAGGGTGAGGGTTCGGGTTAGGGTTAGGATTAGTTTTAGGGTGAGGGTGAGGTTAGGATTAGGATTATGGTTAGTGTTAGTGTTGGGCTGAGGGTGAGGGTAAGGGTGAGGGTGAAGCTTATGGTTAGGGTTCGTGTTAGGGTGAGGATAAGGGTTAGGGTGAGAGTGATGGTTAGGGTTAGGGTTAGGATGAGGTTTAGGGTTATGATTTGGCTTAGGGTGAGAGTTAGGGTGAGGTGTCGGGATAGGGTCAGGGTGAGGTTTAGGGTTAGTGTGAAGGTTAAGTTCAAGGTTAGTGTGAGGATAAGGGTTAGGGTGAAGGTTAGGCTGAGGGTGAGTGTTAGGTTTAGGGTAAGGGTTAGGGTTAGGGTGAGGGTAAGGGTTAGGGTTGGTGTGAGGTTTAGGATTACGGTGATGTTTAGGGTGAGGTTGAGGGTTAGTGTGAGGGTGAGGTTGAGGGTATGGGTTAGGGTGAGGGTGCAGGTGAGGGTGAGGTTGAGCGTGAGGGTTAGGAATATGGTTAGGGTGAGGGTGAGGGTTAGGGTTTTGATTAGGTTTAGGGTTAGGTTTAGGCTGAGGTTGAAGGTGAAAGTGAGGGTGAGGGTTATGTTTAGAGTGACGGTTAGTGTTATGGTGAGGGTCAGGTGAGGGTGAAGGTTAGAATGAGGGTGAGGGTGAGATTGAGGGTTAAGGTTAGGATTAGGTTTAGGGTGAGTTTTAGGGTTGTGTTTAGGGTTAGAATTAGGGTTATTGTGGTCTTGTTTGTAAACATTTGGGTAAATGCCCAAAAGTGGGATTGCTGGATCATAGGGGAGATCTGTGTGAAGTCTTTTGAGGAACCTCCATACTGCTTTCCAAAGTGGTTGAACAAGTTTACATTCCCACCAACAATGACAAGACCACACTAAAGCAACCAGCACAACTATGTTTATTGCAGCATTATTTACCATAGCTAAGATATGGAACCAACCCAAATGCCCCTCAGTAGATGAATGGATCAAGAAAATGTGGTATATATACACAATGGAATTCTATGCCTCCATCAGAAAGAATGACGTTTCCCCATTTGTTAGGAAATGGAAAGGTTTGGAAAAAATTATATTAAGTGAAGTAAGCCAGGCCCAAAGAAGCATAGGTCCCATGGTTTCCCTTATTTGCAATATATCATATAGGTATGAGTCAAGCGGAAAAGGTCAGATAATGTGATGTTAGGAAAATGAACCCTTAAATATGTATTTTAATGTTTTCGTTTCTTTCATGCATGTGTTTCTAACGCATTTATAATATTATTTCTTTGTTGCCTTGTATGTCCCTCCCCCACAGTGTAACCCCCGCTTTCACTATATTTGATGTCAGTATAACATGTGGAGGAGATGGGGACAAACAAGTCGTTTAAGGATTCAGGTGGACCTGTTGCAACAATGAGAAGTACAAAATGTCATGTCAAAACCAGCTTTACAATGTCGGTGTGGGGGTGGGGAGGGGGGTATAATTGGGTGGGGGGAGGGGGGAGGCGGGGAAGGGAGGTGAAGGGCAAACAAAGGAGGAGGCTGCAATGTTGGTAAGAAATGTATGCATTATCCTGCCCATGTAATTGTAGCCCCTCTGTACAGTATGTTCTCAAATAAAATTAAATTAAATTAAAAAAAATAAATAAAAGACAGAAATACATCATAAAAAAAAAGAATTAGGGTTATTGTTAGAGTTATCGTTACGGTTAGGGTGAGGGTGAGGGCAAGGATTAGCCTTAGGATTAGGGTTAGCGTTAGGGTGAGGGTGGGGTTGAGTGTTATGGTTAGGATTAGGGTTAGGGTTAGGGTAAGGCTGAGGGAGTAGGGGGGTTGAGGGTGAGGGTTAGGGTTAGGGTCAGGGTTAGGATTAGGGTTAGGGTTAGGGTTAGGGTGATGTTTAGGGTGAGGTTGAGGTTTAGGGTGAGGGCTAGGATGAGGGTGAGGGTGAGGGTGAGGGTTAGGGTTAGTGTTAGTGTTAGGGATAGGGTGAGGGTGAGGGTGATGCTTAATATTAGGAATAGGGTTAGGGTTAGGGTTAGGCTCAGGTGAGGGTCAGGGTGAGGGTGAATTTTAGGGTTAGTGTTAGGGTGAGGATAAGTATTAGGATGAGGTTTAAGGTTAGGGTGATGGTGAGGGTTAGGGATAGGGTTAGGGTGAGGGTGAGGGTTTGGATGATGTTTAGGCTGAGAGTTAGGGTGAGGATGAGGTTTCGGGTGATGGTTAGGGTTCGGGTGAGGGTGAGGGTTAGGGTGTGGGGGAGGATTAGCCTGAAGGTGAAGGTTAACCTTAGGCTTAGAGTTAGTGTGAGGTTTACGTTTAGGGGTAGGTTTAGGGTTAGGGTTAGGGTCAGGATGAGAGTTTGGGTTAGCTTTACGGTTAGGGTGAGGGTGAGCGTTAGGGCAGGCTTAGGGTTAGGGTTAGGGTGAAGTTTAGGTTTACGGTGATGTTTAGTGTGACCTTGAGGGTAAGTGTGAGGGTGAGGGTGAGGGTATGGGTTAGGTTGAGGGTGCGGGTGAGGGTGAGGTTGAGGGTGAGGGTTAGGGTTAGGGTTTGGTTGAGGGTGAGGGTAGGGTGAGGATTAGGGTTAGGGTTAGTGTTAGGCTGAGGGTGAGGGTTTGGGTGATGTTTATTGTAAGGATGGGGGTTAGAGTGAGGGTGAGGGTGAGGGTTAGGGTTAGGGTTACGGTGAGGTTGAGGGTGACGGTTAGGATTAGGAATAGGGTTAGGTTTAGGGTTAGGCTGAGGTTGAGTGTCAGGGTGAGGGTGAAGTTTAGGGTTAGGGTTAGGGTGAGAGTTACGGTTAGTGTGAGGTTAGGGTTAAGGTTAAGGTTAGGGTGAGGGTATGGGTTAGGGTGAGGGTTAGGGTTTCGGTGAGGGTTAGCGTTAGGATTAGGGTTAGTGTTAGGGTTTGGGTGAGGGTTGAGAGTTAGGGTTATGATTGGGTTTAGGGTTAGGTTAAGGCAGAGGGGGAAGGGGAGGTTGAGGTTGAGGGTTAGGGTTAGGGTTAGGGTGAGGTGTAGGGTGAGTGTGAGGATTAGTGTGAGGGTGATGGATAAGCTGAGGTTAGGTTTAGGGTGAGGGTTACGGTTACGGTTTGGGTGAGGGTTTGGGGTAGGGTGAGGGTTAGGATTAGGGTGAGTGTTAACGTTAGGTTTATGGTTAGTTTGAGGATGAGGGTTAAGGGTTGGGTTAGGGTTAGGTTTAGGGTTAGTGGTAGGGTTAGGGTGAGGGTTAGGGAGAGGGTAGGGTTAGTGTTAGGGTGAGTTTGAGGGTGAGGGTTAGGTTTAGGATTAGGGTTAGGTTTAGGGTTAGGGTGAGTGATAGAGTAAGGGTTAGTGTTAGGGTTGGGTTAGGGTGAGAGTCAGCATGAGGGTTACAGTTAGGTTGAGGGTTAGTGTTAGGGTGAGATTTAGGGTTACGGTGATGTTTACTGTGAGGATGGGGGTTAGGGTGAGGGGGAGGGGGAGGGGGAGGGGGAGAGTTAGGGTTAGGGTTAGGGTGAGGGTTAGGGTTAGGGTGAGGGTGAGGGTGAGGGTTAGGATTAGGAATAGTGTTAGGGTTAAGGTTAGCCTGAGGTTGAGTGTTAGGGTGAGGTTGAAATTTAGGGTTAGGGTTAGGGTTAGGGTTAAGGTGAGAGTTACGGTTAGTGTGAGGGCTAAGGTTATGGTTAGGGTTAGGGTGAGGTTTAGGGTGAGTATGAGGTTTAGGGTTAGGGTTAGGGTTAGTGTGACGGTTAGGGTTTCTGTGAGGGTTAGCGTTAGAGTTAGGGTTAGGGTTAGGATTTGGGTGAGTGTTGAGGGTTAGGGTTATGATTGGGATTAGGGTTAGGGTAAGGCTGAGGGGGAAGGGGAGGTTGAGGGTGAGGGTAAGGGTAAGGGTTAGTGTGAGGGCTAGGGTGAGTGTGAATGTTAGGGTGAGGGTGAGGTTGAGGGTTTTGGTTAGGTAAGGGTTACGGTGAGGATTAGGGTGAGGGTGATGGATCAGCAGAGGATAGGATTAGGGTGAGGGTTATGGTTATGGTTAGGATGAGGGTTCGGGTTAGGGTGAGGGTTAGGGTTAGGGTTAGTTTTAGGGTGAGGGTGAGGTTAAGATTAGAATAGGGTTAGCGTTAGTGTTGGGCTGAGGGTGAGGGTCAGGGTGAGGATGAAGGTTAGGTTTAGGGTTAGGGTTAGGGTAAGGGATACGGCTAGTGGGCTGGTTATGGTCAGTGTTAGGGTTAGGGTTAGGGTGAGGATAAGGGTTAGGGTGAGAGTGATGGTTAGGTTTAGGGTTAGGGTGAGGTTTAGGGTTAGGTTGATATTTAGGATCGGGGTTATGGTGAGGATGAGGGTTCGGTTGAGGTTGAGGGTTCAGGTGAGTTTGAGGGTTAGGGTGTGAGTGAGGATTAGGGTTAGGGTGAGGGTTAACGTTACGTTTATGGTTAATGTGAGGTTGAGGGTTAAGGGTTGTGTTAGGGTTAAGTTTAGGGTTAGGGTTAGGGTGAGGGTGAGGGTGAGGATTAGGTTTAGGGTTAAGGTTAGGGTGAGTTTGAGGATGAGGGTTAGGTTTAGGATTAGGGTTAGGGTTAGAGTTAGGGTGAGTGTTATGATGAGGATTAGGTTTATGGTTGGGTTAGGGTGAGGGTCAGAGTGAGGTTTACGGTTAGGTTGAGGTTTAGTTTTAGGGTGAGGGTTAGGGTTATTGTTAGGGTGAGAGTTAGTGTTAGGGTGATGTTTATTGTGAGGGTGAGGGTTATGGTGAGGGCAAGTGTTCGGGAGAGGGTGAGGGTTTGGGTGAGGGTGAGGGTTACGGTGTGGTTGAGGTTTAGGGTTAGGGTGAGTGTTAGGGTGACGGTGAGGGTTAGGGTGAGGGTGAGGGTTAGGTTTCGGTTTAGGGTTAGGTTGAGTTTTAGGGTTAGGATTTGGCTTAGGGTGAGAGTTAGGGTGAGGTGTCAAGATATGGTCAGGGTGAGGTTTAGGGTTAGTGTGAAGGTTAGGGTCAGGGTTAGTGTGAGGATAAGGGTTAGGGTGGAGGTTAGGGTGAGGGTGAGGGTTAGAGTTAGGGTGAGGGTTAGGGTTAGGGTGGCGGTAAGGGTTAGGGTTAGTGTGAGGGTAGATTACGGTGATGTTTAGGGCAAGGTTGAGGGTTAGTGTGAGGGTGAGGTTGAGGGTATGGGTTAGGTGAGGTTGCAGGTGAGGTTGACGTTGAGGGTGAGGGGTAGGATTATGGTTAGGGTGAGGGTGAGGGTTAGGGTTTTGATTAGGTTTAGGGTTAGGGTTAGGCTGAGGTTGAGGGTGAAATTTAGGGTGAGGGTTAGGGTTAGGGTTAGGGTGAGGGTTAGGGTTAGTGTGACGGTTAGTGTTATGGTGAGGATCAGGTGAGGGTGAGGGTTAGAACGAGGGTGAGGGTGAGAGTGAGGGTTAGGGTTATGATTAGGTTTAGGGTGAATTTTATGGTTCTGGTTAGAGTTAGAATTAGGGTTATTGTTAGGGTTATTTTTACGGTTAGAGTGAGGGTGAGGGCGAGGTTTAGCCTTAGGTTTAATGTTAGGGTTAGGGTGAGGGTTTGGTTGAGTGTTAGGGTTAGGATTAGGGTTAGTGTTAGGGTAAGGCTGAGGGGGAAGGGTGGTTGAGTGTGAGGGTTAGGGTTAGGGTTAGTGTTAAGATTAGGGTGTGGGGTAGGGTTAGGGTGATGTTTAGGGTGAGGTTGAGGTTTAGGGTGAGGGCTAGGGTGAGGTTCAGGGTTAGGGTTAATGTTTGGTTTAGGGTTAGTGTGAGGGTGAGGGTGGCGTTTAGGATTAGCAATAGGGTTAGGGTTAGGTTTAGGCTGAGGGTGAGGGTCAGGGTGAGGGTGAATGCTAGGGTTAGTGTTAGGGTTAGGATAAGTATTAGGTTGAGGGATAGGGTTTGGTTGAGGGTGAGGGTTATGGTGTGGGTGAGGGTTAGGGTTAGGGTGAGGGTTAGGGTGAGGGTTAGTTTTAGGATTAGGTTGAGGGTTAGGGTTAGGGTGAGGGTAAGGGTTAGGGTGAGGTTTATGGTGAGGGTTAGGGTTAGGTTTAGCATGAAGTTTATGGTGAGAGGATGGGAGGATTATGGTGAGCTTTAGGGTTAGGGTGAGGCTTAGGGTGAGGATTACGGTTAGGGTTAGGGTTAAGATGATGTTGAGGGTTAGGGTTAGTGTGATATTTAGGGTGAAGGTGAGGGTTAGTGTGAGTGTGAGTGTTCAGGTGAGGTTGAGGGTTAGGGTTAGGGTTAGGGTGAGGTTTAGGGTGACGGTGAGGGTTAGGCTGAGGGTGAGGGTTAGGGTTAGGGTTAGCATTAGGGTGAGTGGTATGGTTAGGTTTAGGGTTAGGGTGAGGGTTAGGATGAACTTGAGGGTTAGGTTTAGGGTTAGGGTTAGGGTGAGGTTTAGGGTTAGGGTTAGGGTTAGAGATAGTTGAGGTTAAGGTTTATGGTGAGGTTTAGGTTGAGCATGAGGGTTAGGGATAGCATTGCGGTTATGGTGAGGTTTAAGGTCAGTGTGAAGATGAGGGTCAGGGTTAGGCTGACGGTTAGGGTTAGGGTTAGTGTTAGGGTTAGGGTGAAGGTTAGGGTTAGGGTTAGGGTTAGGGTTATTTTTAGGGTTAGAATTAGGGTAAAGTTGAGGGTGAGGGTGAGGTTTAGTTTTAGGGTTAGGGTGAGGGTGAGGGTGAGGGTTAGGGTTAGGTTTAGGTTTAGGTTTAGGCTGAGGGTGAGGGTAAGGGTAAGGGTTAGTTTTAGTGGGATATTTAGGGTAGGGTGACGGTTAGGGTGAGTGTGAGGGTTCGGGTGAGGGTGCGGGTTAGGTTGTGGGTGAGGGTTAGCGTGACGATGAGTGTTAGGGTGATGTTGAGGGTGAGGGTGAGGGCTAGGGTTAGGATTAAAGTTAGGGTTAGGGTTAGGCTGAGGGTGCGGGTGAAGGTGAGGGTTAGGGTTAGGGTGAAGGTGAGGGTTAGGGTTAGTATTAGGGTTAGGGTGAGAATAAGGGTTAGGGTGAGGTTTAGGGTAAGGTTGAGAGTTATGGTTAGCTTTAGCTTGAGCGTAAGGATGAGGGTTAGGCTTAGTGGTAGGGTTGGGGTTGGGTGAGGGTTAGGGTTACTGTGTCGGTTAGGGTTAGGGTTAGGGTTAGGATGAGGGTTAGGCTGCGGGGTAAGTTGGGGTTAGAGTGAGGGTTATGGTAAGTTTGTGGGTTAAGGTTAGGGTTAGGGTGAGGTAAGGGTTAGGGTGAGGGTTAAGGATAGGGTTAGGGTTATGTTTAGGGTTAGGTTTAGGGCTAGGGTTAGGATTAGGTTGAGGGTTAGGTTTAGAGTTAGGGTTAGGATGAGGGTTAGGCTGAGGGTTAGGTTTGGGGTTAGGGTGAGGGTTACGGTTAGTGTGTGGATTATTGTTAGGGTTAGGGTAAGGGTGAGGTTAAGGGTTAGGGTGAGGGTTCTATTGAGGGTTAGGGTGATGGTGAGGGTTAGGATGAGGGTGAGGGTTAGGGCTAGGGTTAGGGTGAGGGTAAGTTTTATTGTTAGGGTTAGAGTGAGGTTGAGGGAGAGGGTGAGGGATAGGGTTAGGTTTAGGGCTAGGGTTAGGATTAGGCTGAGGGTTAGGTCTAGGGTGAGGGTGAGGTTTATGGTTTGCTTTAGGGTGAGGGTTTGGGTTAAGGTTTGGGTTAGGGTGAGGCTTAGGATGAGGGTTATGTTTAGGGTTAGAGTTAGGGTTAGGTTTAATGTGAGGATTGGGGTTAGGTTTAGGGTTAGGCTTAGGTTGAGGGTAAGTTATAGGGTGAGGTGTACAGTGAGGGTGAGGTTTAGGATTAGGGTTAATGTTACATTTAGGGTGAGGGTGAGGGTGAGTGCTAGGGTTATGGTGAAGTTTAAGGTTTGGGTTAGGTTTAGGATGAGGGTAAGGTTTATGATGAGGTTTAGGGTGATGGTTAGGCTGAATATTAGGGTTAGGGTGAGGGTGAGGGTGAGGTTTAGGTTTAGGGTTAGGGTGAGGGCAACTGTAAGTGTGAGAGTTAGGGTTGGGGTTAGGGTGAGGGTGAGGGTTAGGGAGAGGGTAAAGGTTAGGCTTAGGCTTAGGCTGAGGGTTAGGGTGACGGTGACGGTGAGGGTCAGGGTGAGGATGAAGGTTAGGTTTAGGGTTAGGGATAGGGTGACGATTAGGGTTAGGGTTAGGGTTAGGGTGAGGTTTAGGGTGCTGGGTAGGGTTAGGGTTAGGGTGAGAGTTAGGGTTAGTGTGAGGTTTAGGTTTAGGGTTATGTTTAGGGTGAGGGTAAGGGTTTCTATGAACATTAGGTTTAGGCTTAGGGTTAGGGTGAGGGTGGGGGTCAGATTTAGGTTTAGGGTGAGCTTTTGGATTATGGTTAGGGTTAGGGTGAGGGTGATGGTGATTGTTAGGGTTAGGGTTATTTTAGGCTGAGGGTTTGGGTTAAGGTTAGGATTTGGTTGAGTGTGAGAGCTAGTGTTAGCATTAGGATAAAGTTTAGGGTTGGGGTGAAGGTGAGGGTGAGGATTACGTTTAGGTTTAGGATTAAGGTTAGGGTTAGGGTTAGATTGAGGGTGAGGGTGAGGTTGAGGGTGAGTGTTAGGGTTAGAGTTAGTTTTGGGGTGAGGGCTAGGATGAGGGTGAGGGTTAGGGTGAGGGTTAGGGTCAGGGTGAGGTTTTCGGTTAGGAAAGGCTTAAGTTTAGGGTTAGGGTGAGGATTAGGGTGAGGGTGATATTTAAGGTGAGGGTTAGGGTTATGGTTAGGGTGACGATTAGGGTTAGGGTAACGGTGAGGGTTTCAGTTAGGATAGGCGTAGGGTTAGGCTGAGGATGAAGGTTGAAGTTTTAGGTGAGGGTTAGGGTGAGGGTTAGGGTGAGGCTAAGGGTTTCAGTTAGGAAAGGCTTAGGGTTAGGGTTAGGGGGAGGGTGAGGGTTAGGGTAAGGGATAGGGTTAGGATGAGGGTTAGGCTGAGGGTTTGGTTTAGGGTTTGGGTGAGGCTTAGGGTTAGGGTGAGGGTTAGGGTTAGAGTTAGCATTAAGCTTAGGGTGAGTGTTAGGGTGAGGGTTAGGGTTAGCATTAAGGTTAGGGTGAGGGTTAGGGTTAGGGTTAGGGTTAGGATTAGGGTTAGGCTGAGTGTTAGGGTTAGGGTTCGGGTGAGTGAAAGGTTAGGTTGAGGGTTAGGTTTAGGCTTAGGTTTCTGTTGAGGGTTAGTTTTAGGGTTAGGGTTAAGGTTAGGTTGAGGGTTAGGCTGAGATTAACGGTTAGGGTGAGGGTTATGTGAGGGTGAGGAATAGGGTTAAGGTGAGGGAAGGGTTAGGGCGAGGTTTAGGTTATGGTTGAGGGTTAATGTTAGCATTAGGTTTACGGTGAGGGTGAGGGTTAGGGTGAGGTTGAGGGTATGGGTTAGGGTGAGCACTAGGGCTAGGGTGATGGTTAGGGTGAAAGTTCGTGTTAGTGTTAGGATTAGAGTGAGGGTTAGTGTTAGGATATGTGTGAGGATTAGGTTTAGGGTTAGGGTTATGGTGAGGGTAAGGGTTAGGGTGAGGTTTATGGTGAGGGTGAGGGTTAGGGTTAGCGTGAGGTTTAGAGTGATGGTTACGTGAGGGTTAGGGATAGGGTGAGGGTGAAGTTTAGGGTTAGATTTAGGGTGAGGGTAAGGTTGAGGGTGAGGGTTAGGTTTAGGATTATGATTAGGGTTGGGGTTAGGCTGAGGGTGAGTGATAGGCTGAGGGTGAGGGTTAGGGGGAGGGTTAGAGTGAGGGTGAGGGTTAGGTTTCGGGTTAGGGTTAGGGTTAGAGTGAGGGTTATGGTTAGGGTGAGGGTGAGGGTTAGGGTTAGTATTAGGCTTAGATGTAGGGTTAGGCTTAGGGTGAGGGTGAGGGTGAGGGTCAGAGTTAGGTTTAGGGTGAGCCTTTTGCTTATGGTTAGGGTTAGGGTGAGGGTGATGGTGATTGTTATTGTAAGGGTGATGGTGAGGGTGAGGGTCAGGGTTAGGTTTAGGGGGAGGGTTACTTTATGGTTAGGGTTAGGGTAAGGTTGAGGGTGAGGTTTAGGATGAGGTTGATGGTGAGGTTGAGGGTGAGGGTGAGCTTTAGGGTTTCCGTTTTGTTTAGGGTTAGGTTTAGGATGAGAGTTATGCTGAGGGTTAGTGATGGGGTTAGGGTGAGGGTTAGCGTTAGGGTGAGGGTGAGGGTTAGGTTTTGGTTTAGGGTTAGGGTGAGGGTTAGGCATAGGGTGAGGGTTTTGCTTAGGGTTAGATTTAAAGTTAGGGTGAGGGTGAGGATGAGGTTTTGGTTTTGGATTAGGTTAGGGTTATGATTAGGCTGCGGGTGAGGTTTACGGTGAGGGTGAGGGTTAGAGTTAGGGTGAGGGTTAGGGTTTGTGGTAGGGCTAAGGTCAGAGTGATGGTTAGGTTTAGGTTTTGGTTTAGGATGAGGGTTAGGCTGAGGGTTAGGGTTAGTGTTCGTGTGAGGGTAAGGGTTAGGGTGAGTGTTAGGGTGAGGATTTGGGTTACGTTTAGGCTTAGGTTTCTGGTGAGGGTTAGGGTGAATTGCAGTGTTAGGGTTAGAGTTTGGGTTAGCGTGAGGGTTAGGGTATGTGTAAGGGTTAGGGTGAGGCTTAGGGTGAGGGTGTGGGATAGGGTTAAGGTGACGGTAAGGGTTAGGGTGAAGTTTAGGGTGAGGTTGAGGGTTAATGTTAGCATTAGTGTTAAGGTGAGGGTGAGGGTTAATGTGATGGTTAGGTTTAGGGTTAGGGATAGGTTGAGGATAAGTGTTAGGGTTAGGTTTAGGTTGAGGATTTGGCTGAGGGGTAGGGTTGGGGTTAGGGTGAGTTTGAGGGTGAGGTTAAAGGTTAGGGTGAGGATTAGGGTGATGTTGAGGTTTAGGGTTAGTGTTTGAGTTAGGGTGAGGGTTAGGGTTAGGGTAAGGGTTAGGTTTAGGGTTAGGGTGAGGGGTAGGGTGAGGAGTTAGGGTGAGGTTTAGGGTTAATGTGAGGTTTAGGGTTGGGGTTAGTGTTAGTGTGAGGATAAGGTTTAGGGTGTGCGTTAGGCTGAGAGTGAGGGTTAGGTTTAGGGTTAGTGTTAGGGTTAGGTTTAGGTTTAGTGTTAGGGTGAGGTTTAGGGTGAAGGTTAAGGTGAAGGTTAGGGTTAGTATGAGGGTGAGGGTTAGAGTTAGGTTTAGGGTGAGGGTTAGAATTAGGGTGAGGGTTAGGGTTGGGTTAGGTTGAGGGTGAGAGTTCGGGTGAGGGTGAGTTTTAGGGTGTGGGTTATTGTTAGGGTTTGGGTGAGGGTTATGGTGATGGTGAGGGTTAGGGTGAGGGTGAGGGTAAAGATTACGGTGAGTATTAGGGTTAGGGTTAGGGTTATGGTGAGTGTAAGGGTTAGGATGAGGTTTAGGGTGAGGGTGAGTTTTAGGGGTAGCGTTAGAGTTAGGGTGAGGGTTAGGGTGAGGCTTATGTTTCAGGTTAGGCTTAGGGTGAGGGTGAGGGTTAGAGTTAGGGTTAGGGATAGGGTTATGGTAATGGTAAGGTTTAGGTTGAGAATTAGGGTGAGGGTGAGGGTTAGGGTTAGTTTGAGGTTTAGGGTAAGCGTTAGGGTGAGGGTTAGGTTTAGGGTTAGGGTTAGGGTGACGGTTAGAGTCAGGTTTAGTGTTAGTGTTAGGTTTAGGGTTAGGGTGAGTGTTAGGGTGATGGTAAGGGTTAGATTGAAGGTTAGGGTGAGGGTGAGAGTTTGTTATAGCATTAAGTTTAGGGTTAGAGTTTAGGTGAGTGTTAGGGTTAGGGTTAGGGTGATGGTGATTGTTAGGGTTAGCTTTAGGGTTAGGGTTAGGGTGAGGGTTAGGGTTAGGGTTAGGTTTAGGATGAGGTTTTGGTTTAGGGTAAGGGTGAGGGTTAGGTATAGGATTAGGCTTAGGTGTAGGGTTATGCTTAGGGTGAGGGGGAGGGGGAGGGTCATAGTTAGGTTTAGGGTGAGTGTTAGGGTTATGTTTAGGTTTAGGGTGAGGGTTAGGTTTAGGGTTAGGGTTAGGATGAGGGTTAGGCTGAGGGTTAGGTTTAGGTTTAGGTTGAGGGTAAGGGTTAGGGTGAGGGATAGGGTTAGGGTGAGGGTGAGGGTTAGGGTTAGGTTTAGGGTCAGGGTTAGGGAGAGGTTTAGGTATAGGGTTAGTGTTAGGGTGAGTGTTTTGGTTAGAGTTAGGTTTAAAGTTAGGGTGAGGGTGAGTGTGAGGTTTAGGGTTTGTATTAGGGTTAGGTTTAGGGTTAGGCTGAGGCTGACATTGAGGGTGAGGGTGAGGGTTAGGGTTAGGGTGAGCATTAGGGTTAGGGTTAGTGATGGGGTTAAGGTTAGGGTGAGGGTTAAGGTTAGGTTTAGGGTTAGGCTGAGGGTTAGGGTCTGGGTTCGAGTGAGGGTAATTGTTAGGGTGAGGGTTAGGGTGAGGGTGAGGGTGAGGGTTAGGCTTAATGTTAGGGTGAGTTCTTTGTTGAGGGTAAGGGTTAGGGTGAGGGTTAGTGTGAGGGTGAATGTAGGGTTAAGGTGAGGGTAAGGTTTAGGGCGAGATTTAGGGTGAGGTTGAGGGTAATTTTTTGCATTAAGGTTATGGTGAGGGTGAGGTTTAGGGTGAGGGTTAGGGTTAGGGTTAGGGATAGGGTAAGGTTTAGGCTTGGGTTTAGGTGTAGGGTGAGGGTTAGGCTGAGGGGTAGGGTTAGGTTTAGGGTTAGCGTGAGGGTTAGGTTGAGGGTTAGGGTTAGGGTTAGGGTTAGGGTGAGTTTGAGGTTGAGGGTAAGGGTTAGGCTGAGTTTTAGGGTGCGGTTGAGGTTTAGGGTTAGTATTAGTGTTAAAGTTAAGATAGGGTGAGGGTTTGGGTTAGGGTCACGTTCAGGGTCAGGGTTTCGGTTAGGAAAGGCTTAAGTTTTTAGGTTAGGGTGAGGATTTGAGTGAGGGTGATGCTTAAGGTGAGGGTTAGGGTTATGGTTAGGGTGAGGATTAGGGTTAGGCTTAGGGTGAGTTTTAGGGTTAGGGTGATGTTTAGGCTGAGGGTGAAGTTGAGGGTGAGGGTTAGGGTGTAGGTGAGGTTTAGGGTTAGGGTGAAGTTAAGGGTTTGGGTGAAGGTGAGGGTTAGGGTTAGGGGGAGGGGGAGGGGGAGGGGTAGTTTTAGGGTTAGGTTGGGGGTTAGGTTTATTGTGAGGGTTAGGGTTAATGTTAGGGTTAGCGTGAGGATAAGGGTTAGGTTGAGGGTTAGGGTGAGAGTGAGGGTTAGGGTTAATCGTAGGGTTAGGGTGAGGATAAGTTGGAGATTAAGATCAGGGTTAGGGTTAGGGTTAGTATGAGGTTGAGGGTTAGAGTTAGGTTTAGGGTGAGGGTTAGGGTTAGGGTGAGGTATAGGGTATGGTCAGGGTGAGGGTGAGGGTTCGGTTGAGGGTGAGTTTTAGGGAGTGGGTGATGGGTTGGCTTAGGGTGAGAGTTAAGGTGACAGTGAGGGTTTGGATGAGGTTGAGGGTTAGGATTATGGTGAGGATTAGGGTTAGGGTTAGGCTTAGGCTTATGTTGAGGGTTAGGGTTAGGATGAGGTTTAGGGTGAGGGTGAGTTTTCGGGATATAGTTACAATTAGGGTGAGTGTTCGGGTGAGGGTTAGGGGTCGGGTTTCGCTTAGGGTGAGGGTGAGGGTTAGAGTTAGTGTTAGGGTTAGGGTTAAGGTGAAGGGTAAGTTTTAGTGTGAGGGTTACGGTGAGGGTGAGGGATAGGGTGAGGTTGAGGGTTAGGGTGAGCATTAGGGTGAGGTTTAGGTTTAAGTTTTGGTTTATGGTGAGGGTTAGGGTGAGGTTTAGTGTTAGGGTTAGGGTTAGCGTTAGGATGGGGGTTAGGGTGAGGGTAAGGGTTAGCGTGAGTTTTAGGGTGAGGGTGAGTTTTAGGGATACCATTAGGATTAGGGTTAGTTTTAGGGTGAGTGTTAGGTTTAGGATTAGGGTTAGGGTGAGGGTGAGGGTTAGGTTTAGCATTAGGGTTAGTGTTAGGGTGAGGGTGAGGGTTAGGATTAGGGTTAGGGTGAGGGTTAGGGTTAGGGGAAGGGTTAGGGTTATGGTGAGGGTTAGGGTTAGGGTTAGGGTTAGGGTGAGTTTTAGGATTAGGTTGAGGGTGAGTGTTAGGTTTAGGATTAGGCTTAGGTGTAGGGTTAAGCTAAGGGTGAAGGTGAGGGTGAGGGTCAGAGTTAGGTTTAGGGTGAGGGTTAGGGTTATGCTTAGGGTTAGGTGTGGATGAGGGTGAGGGTTAGGGTGAGGTTTATGATGAGGGTGAGGTTGAGGGTGAGGGTTAGGTTTAGGGTGACGGTTAGTGTTATGGTTAGGGTGAGGGTGAGGGTGAGGGTGATGGTGAGGTTGAGGGTGAGGGTGAGGGTTAGTGTTTGGATGAGGGTTAGTTTTAGGGTTAGGGTTAAGGTTAGGGTGAGTGTTAGGGATAGTATTAGTGTTAGGGTGAGGGTTAGGCTGAGGGTTAGCATTAGGGTTAGCGTGAGGGTAAGGTTAAGTTTGAGGGTTAGGGTTAAGTTTAGGGTGAGGCTTAGGGATAGGGTTAGGATTAGGGTGTGTGTTTTGTTTAGGGTTAGGTTTAGAGTTAGGGTGAGGGTGAGGCTGAGGGTGAGGGTTAGGTTGAGGGTGAGGGTTAGGGTTAGGGTTTGCGTTAAGGTTAGGTTGAGGGTTAGGGTTAGGGTTAGGTTTCGGCTTAGAATTCAGGTGAGGGTTAGTGTGAGAGTTAGTGTTATGGTTAGGGTTAAAGTTAGGTTGGGGGTGAGGCTGAGGGTAACGATTAGGGTGAGGGTTATGGTGAGGGTGAGGGATAGGGTTATGATGAGGGAAGGGTTAGGGCGAGGTTTAGGGTATGGTTGAGGGTTAATGTTAGCATTAGGTTTACGGTGAGGGTGAGTGTTAGGGTGAGGGTTAGGGTTAGGTATAGGGTGAGGATTAGGGTTAGGGTTAGGTTTAGGGTGAGGGTTAGGTTGAGGGGTAGGGTTAGGGTTAGGGTTAGTTTCAGGGTTAGGGTGAGGGTTAGGTTTAGGATTAGTTTTAGGGTTAGGGTGAGGTTGAGGGTGAGTGTAAGGTTTAGGGTGAGGGTTAGGGTGAGGTTGAGATTTAGGGTTAGCATTTGGATTAGGGTGAGTGTTCAGGTTCGGGTTAGGGTGACGGTTAGGGTGAGGGTGAGGGCTAGAATAAGCATTAGGTTTAGGGTTAGGGTTATAGTTAGTGTGAGCGTGAGGTTGAGGGTTAGGTTTCAGGTTAGGATTAGGTTTATGTTTAGGGTTAGACTGAAGGTGGGGTGAGGTTGAGGGTGAGGTTTAGGGTTAGGGTTAGTTTTAGGGAGAGGTCTATTATGAGGGTGAGGTTTAGGGTGAGAATGAGGGTTTCGATTAAGAAAGGTTTAGGGTTAGGATTTAGGTGAGGGTGAGGTTTAACGTGAGGGTTAGGATTATGTGTTGATTAAGGTTAGGGTTAGGGTGAGGGTTATGGTTAGGGTGATGTTTAGGGTGATGGTGAGTGTTAGGTGTGGAAGACGGTGAGAGTGAGGGTGTAGGTGATGGTTAGGGTTGAGGTGAGGGTTTGGGTTATGGTGAGAGTTACGGTGAAGGTGAGGGTTAGGGTTAGGTTTAGAGTGAGGGTTAGGGTTTGTGTTAGGGTGAGTGGTAGGGTGAGGGGTAGGGTTAGTGTTAGGGTGATGGTTAGGGTTATTGTGAGGGTTAGGGTTAGGGTTAGAATGAGGATAAGGGTTTTGGTGAGGGTTAGTGTGAGGGTGAGGGTTAGGGTTAGCGTTAGTATTAGTATGAGGGTTAGGGTGAGGGTTAAGGTGAGGGTTAGGGTTAGTATCAGGGTGAGGGTTAGAGTTAGGTTTAGGGTGAGGGTTAGGGTTAGGGTGAGGTTTATGGTAGGGTTAGGGTGAGGATGAGTGTTTGGGTGAGGGTGAATTTTAGGGTGTGGGTGGCGGTTAGGTGTAGAGTGTGGGTTAAGGTGACGGTGAGTGTTAGTGTGAGGGTGAGCCTTAGGGTGAGGGTGAGGATTAGGTTTAGGATTATGGTGTTGGTAAGCGTTATAATGTGGTTTAGGGTGAGGGTGAGATTTAGGGATAGCGTTAGAGTTAGGGTGAGGGTTAGGGTTCAGGTTAGGCTAAGGGTGAGTGTGAGGGTTAGAGTTAGGATTACAGTTATGTTTAGGGTGAGAGTAAGGTTTAGGGTGAGGGTTAGGGTGAGGGTGAGGGTTAGGATTTGGTTGAGGGTTAGGATGAGCGTTAGGGTGAGAGTTAGGTTTAGGTTTAGGGTTAGGGTGAGGCTAATGGTGAGGTTTAGTGTTAGGGTTAGTTTTAGGGTTAGGGTGAGGATGAAGGTTATGGATAGCATTAGGGTTAGGGTTAGGTTGAGAGTTAGGCTTAGGGTTAGGGTTAAGGTGAGGGTGAGGGTGAGGGTTAGGGTTAGCATTAGGGATAGAGTTAGGGTTAGGGTTGGGGTGAGGGTGAGGGATAGGGATAGGGTTAGGGTGAGGTTGAGCTTGAGGGTTAGGGTGAGGTTTAGGTTTAGGTTGAGGATTAGGGTTAGGGTGATGGTAAGGGTAAGGGTTAGGGTGAGGGCTAGGTTTAGGCTTAGGTTTAGGCTCAGTTTTAGGTTTGTGTGAGGGTGAGAGTGAGGCTTAGTTTTAGGATTAGGCTTAGGTGTAGGGTTAGGCTTAGTGTGAAGGTGAGGATGAGGGTCACAGTTAGGTTTACGGTGAGCGTTAGGGTTATGGTTAGGGTTAGGGTGAGGAAGAGGGTGAGGATTAGGGTGAGGGTCATGGTGAGGGTGAGGGTGATGGTTAGGTTTAGGGTGAGGGTTAGTGTTATGGTTAGGTTTAGGGTGAGGGTGAGTGTGAGGGTTAGGGTGAGGGTGACGGTTAGGTTGAGGGTGAGGGTGAGGGTTAGGGTTTGGGTGAGGGTTAGATGTAGGGTTAGGCTTAGGGTGAAAGGCAGGGTGAGGGTCAGAGTTAGTTTTAGGTTGAGGGTTGGGGTTATGGTTAGGATGAGGGTGAGGGTGAGGGTGAGGGTTAGGGTGAGGGTCATGGTGAGGGTGAGGGTGATGGTTAGGTTTAGGGTTAGGGTAAGGGTTATGGTTAGGGTAAGGGTGAGGGTGAGTGTGAGGGATAGGGTCAGCTTGATGGTGAGGTTGAGGGTGAAGTTGAGGCTTAGGGTTTGGGTGAGGGTTAGGTTTAGGGTTCGGGTTAAGGTTAGGGTGAGGGTTAGGGTTAGGGTTAGGGTTAGTATGAGGGTTAGGCTGAGGGTTAGCCTTAGAGTTAGGGTGAGGTTAAAGGTTAGGGTAAGGGTGAGGGTTAGGTTTAGGATTAGGTTTAGGTTTAGGTTGAGGGTTAGGGATAAGGTTAGGCTTAGAGTGACGGTTTTGCTTAGGGTTAGGTTTAGATTTAGGGTGAGGGTGAGGGTTAGGGTTTGAATTGGGGTTAGTGTTAGGGTTAGGGTGAGGTTGAGGTTGGGGCTGAGGGTGAGGGTTAGGGTGAGTTTTAAGGTGAGGGTAAGGGTTAGGACGACGTTTAGGGTGGTTTTGAGGGTTAATTTTAGCATTAGATTTATGGCGAGGGTGAAGGTTCGGGTGAGGGTTAGGGTTAGGGTTAAGTATAGGGTGAGGATTAGGGTTAGGGTTACGTTTAGGGTGAGCATTAGGCTAAAGTTTAATGTTAGGGTTAGGGTTAGGGTGAGGGTTGGAGGAGGGTTAGGGTTAGGGTTAGTGTTAGGGTTAGGTTGAGTGTTAGGGTGAGCGTTAGGTTGAGGTTTAGGTTTAGGTTTTGGGTTAGGGTGAGGGTTAGGGTGAGGTTTACTGTTAGTGTTAGGTTTAGGGTTAGGGTGAGTGTTATGTTGAGGGTAAGGGTTAGAGTGAGGTTTAGGGTGAGGGTGAGAGTTAGGGATAGCATTAAGGTTAGGGTTACAGTTTGGGTGAAGGTTAGGGTTACGGTTAGGGTGATGGTGAGTGTTAGGGTTACCTTTAGGATTAGGGTTAGGGTTAGGGTGAGGTTTAGGTTTAGTGTGAGTGTAAGGGTTAGGTTTAGGATTAGGCTTAGGTGTAGGGTTATGCTTAGGGTGAGGGTGAGAGTGAGGGTCATAGTTATATTTAGGGTGAGGATTAGGTTTAGGGTTATGGTGAGGGTTAGGTTTACGGTGATGTTTAGTGTGAGGCTGAGGTTGAAGTTGAGGATAAGAGTTTAGGTTTGGTTTAGGGTTAGGTTGAGGGTTAGGTTGAAGGTGAGGGTTAGGGTTAGGGTTAGGGTGAGGGTTAGGATTACGGTTAGGGGTGTTGTAGGGTGAGGGGTAGGTTTAGGGTTAGTTTTGGGGTTATGGCTAATGTAAGCATTAGGGTTAGTGTTAGGGTTAGTGTGAGTGTTAGGGTTACGGTGAGGTTTAGGGTAGGATTAGGGTCAGGGTTAGGGTGAGGGTGAGGGTGAATTTTAGGGAGACTGTGATGGTTAGGTTTAGGGAGAGGGTTAAGGTGACAGTGAGGGTTAGGTTGAGGGTGAGGGTTAGGATTACGGTGAGGATTAGGGTTAGGGTTAGGGTTAGGGATATGTTGACGGTAAAGGTTACGATGAGGTTTAGCGTGAGGGTGAGTTTTAGGGATATCATTAGAATTAGGGTGAGGGTTTGAGTGAGGGTTAGGCTTCAGGTTAGGCTTAGGGTGAGGGTGAGGCTTAGAGTTAGGGTTAGGGTTAGGGTTAGGGTGAGGGTGTGGGTAAGGTTTAGGGTGAGGGTTAGGGTGAGGGTGAGGATTAGTGTTAGATTGAGGGTTAGGGTGAGCATTAGGGTGAGGGTTATGTTTAGGTTTAGTGTTAGGGTGAGGTTTAGGGTGAGGTTTAATGTTAGGGTTAGTGTTAGGGTTAGGGTGAGGGTTAGGGTGAGGGTTAGGGTGAGGGTAAGGGTTAGAGTGAGGGTTAGGGTGAGGGTGAGGTTTAAGGATAGCATTAGGGTTAGGGTTAGAGATAGGGTGAGGGTTAGAGTTAGGGTTAGGTTTATGGTGACGGTGAGGGTGAGGGTGAGGTTTAGGGTTAGGGTTTCTTTAGTGTTAGGGTTAGGGTTAATGTGAGGGTTAGTGTTAGGGTTAGGGTGAGGGTTAGGGTTAGGGTTAGGGTGAGGGTTAGGTTTAGGGTTATGGTGAGGGTCAGGGTGATGTTTAGCGTGAGAGTGAGTGTTAGGGTGAGGGTGAGGGTTAGGGTGAGGGTGTAGGTGATGGTTAGGTTTAGGGTGACTGTGAGGGTTAGGGCTAGGGTTACGTCAAATTGAGGGTTAGGGCTAGGGTTACGGTGAGGGTTAGGATTAGGTTTAGGGTGAGGGGTAGGGTGAGAGGTAGGTTTAGGGATAAGGGGAGTGTTAGGGTTTTAATGTGAGGGTTATGGTTAGGTTTAGAGTTAGGGTGATATTTAGGGTGAGGGTGAGGGTTAGGGTTAGCGTTAGGTTTAAGGTGAGGGTTGGGTGAGGTTTAAGGTGAGAGTTTGTGTTAGTATGATGGTGAGGGTTAGAGTTAGGTTTAGGGTGAAGGTTAGGGTTAGGGTGAGGTTTAGAGTAGGGTTCGGATGAGGGTGAGGGTTCGGGTGAGGGTGAATTTTAGGGTGAGGGTGATGGTTAGGGATAGGGTAAGGGTTAAGGTGATGGTGTGGGTTAGGTTATGGGTGATGTTAAGGATTACAGTGAGGATTAGGCTTAGGGTTAGTGTTAGGGTTATGGTGAGGGTAAGGGTTACGATGAGGTTTAGTGTGAGGGTGAGGTTTAGGGATAGCTTTAGAGTTAGGGTGAATGTTATATGAGGGTTAGGATTCGGGTTAGGCTTAGGGTGATGTTGAGAGTTACAGTTAGGGTTAGGATTAGGGTTAGAGTGAGGGTAAGCTTTAGGGTGAGAGTTAGGGTGAGGGTGAGGTTTAGGGTTAGGTTGAGGGTTAAGGTGAGCATTAGGGTGAGAATTAGGTTTAGGGTGAGGTTGAGTGTGAGGGTTAGGTTTAGGATTAGGCTTAGGTGTAGGGTTAGGCTTAGGGTGAGGGTGAGTGTGAGGGTCAGAATTAGGTTTAGGGTGAAGGTTAGGGATATGGTTAGGGTTAGGTTGAAGGGGAGGGGGAGGGTTAGGGTGAGGGTGGTGTTGAGGTTGAGGGTAAGGGTCAGGATGAGGGTTTGGGTGAGGGTTAGGTTTAGAGTTAGGGTTAGGTTGAGGATGAGGTTGAGCATGAGGGTGAGGGTGAGAGTTAGGGTGAGGGTGAGGGTTGGGTTAGTGTTAGGGTTATGGTTAGGTTGAGGGTTAGGGTAATGGTTAGGGTTAGGATGAGGTTTAAGCTGAGGGTTAGGGTTAGGGTTCGGGTGAGGGTAAGGTTTAGGGTCAGGTTTTGTATGAGGGTGAGGCGAGGGTTAGGCTTAGGGTTATGGTGAGCTTTGGGGTGAGGGTAAGGCTTAGGGTGAGGGTTGGGGAGAATGAGAGGTTAGCATTTAGGTGTGGGTAAGGGTTAGGGCGAGGTTTAGGGTGAGGTTGAGGGTTAATGTTAGCATTAGGGTTACAATGAGGGTGAGGGTTAGGGTGAGGGTTTGGGTTAGTTTTAGGGTTAGGGTGAGGCTGAGGGCTAGTGTTAGCATTAGGGTTAGGTTTAGGGTTAGGATTAGGGTGAGGGTGAGGGTGAGGGTTAGGGTTAGGGCTTGGATTTGGGTTAGGGTTTGGGTTAGGCTGAGGGTGGCGGTGAGGTTGAGGTTGAGGGTTAGGGTTAGGTTTAGTTTTAGGGTGAGGGCTAGTGTGAGGGTAAGGGTTAGGGTGAGGTTTAGGGTGAGGTTGATGGTTTCAGTTAAGAAAGGCTTAGGGTTAAGGGTTGAGTGAGGATTAGGTTGAGGGTGAGGTTTAAGGTGAGGGTTAGGGTTAGGGTGAGGTTTAGGGTTAGATTTAGAATGAGGGTTAGGGTTAGGGCGATGTTTAGGTTGAGGGTGAGTATGAGGGTGAGGGTGAGTGTTAGGGTGAGGGTTAGCGTGTAGGTGAGAGTTAGGTTTAGATTGAGGGTTAGGGTTAGGGATAGGATTAGGGTTACGGTGAGGGTAAGGTTTAGGGTGAGGGTTAGTATGAGGCTGAGGTTAGGGTTAGGGTTAGTATCAGGGTTAGTCTTAGGGTTAGGGTCAGGTTAAGGAGTAGGGTGAGGGTGAGGGTTAGTTTTAGGATTAGGTTTAGGGTTATAGTGAGGGTTAGGGATAGGGTTAGGTTTAGCGTGAGGGTTTTGGTTAGGGCTAGGTTTAGAGTTATGGTGAGGGTGAGGGTTAGGGTTTGAATTAGGGTTAGAGTTAGGGTTAGGCTGAGGTTGAGGTTGAGGCTGAGGGTGAGGGTTTGGGTTAGGGTTAGGGTTAGGGTTAGGGTTAGGGTTAGGGTTAAGGTTAGGGTGAGAGTTAGGGTTAGGTTTAGGATGAGGGATAGGCCAACGGTTAGGTTTAGGGTTCAGGGGAGGGTAAGGGTTAGGGTGAGGGTTAGGGTGAGGTTGTGCCAAAGTGTGAGGGTAAGGGTTAAGGCGAGGGTTAGGATGAGGGTGAGGGATAGGGTTAAGGTGACGGTTAGGGTTAAGGCGAGATTTAGGGTGAGGTTGAGGGTTAATGTTAATATTAGATTTATGTTGAGCGTGACGGTTAGGGTGAGGTTTAGTGTTAGTGTTAGGGTTAGGGTGTGGGTTAGGGTGAGGGATAGCATTAGAGTTAGGGTTAGGGTGAGGGCTATTGTTAGCGTAAGGGTGAGAGTTAGTGTTAGGTTGAGGGTTAGGGATAGGTTTGGAGTTAGAGTGAGGGTCAGGATTAGGGTTAGTGGTAGAGTGAGGATGAGTGTGATCATTAGGGTTAGGATTAAGGTTAGGGTTAGGGTTAGGCTGAGGGTGAGGGTGAGGTTTAGGGTTAGGTTTAGGGTTAGGGTTAGGGTTAGGTGGTTAGGGTTAGGGTTAGGTTGAGGGTTAGGGTTAGGGTTAGGTTGAGGGTTAGGTTTAGGTTTAAGAAGAGGGTTTCGCTGCGGTTTATGGTTAGGGTTAGGGTGAGGGTTAGGGTTAGTGTGAGGGTTAGGATTAGGTTTAGGGTTAGTATTAGGCTGAGGGAAAGGTTTAGGGTGCGTTTTAGGATGACTGTGAGGGTTAGGGTTAGGGTGAGGGGTAGGATGAGCATTAGGGTGAGGGTTAGGGTTACGTTTAGGGTTAGGGTGAGGGTTAGAATGAGGTTTGTTTTAGAGATAGTGTTAGTGTTACGGTAAGGGTGAGGGTGAGGGTGAGGGTTAGGGTGAGGGATAGGCTTAGGATGAGGGTGATGTTTAGGGTTGGGCTTAGGGTCAGGGTTAGGTTGTGGGTAAGGTTTAGGGTGCGAGTTAGGTTTAGGGTGAGAGTAAGGATTAGAATGAGGGTTAGGGTGAGGGTGAAGGTTAGGAATAGCAGTAGGGTTAGGGTTAGCATTAGGGTGAGGGTTAGGGTTGCGGTTAGGGTTGGCGTGAGGGTAAGGCTGAGGGATATGTTGAGGGTTAGGGTTAGGGTTATGGTTAGGGTTAGGGTGAGGTTTAGGTTTAGGATTAGGGATAGGGTGAGGGTGAGGGTTAGGATTAGGCTGAGGGTTAGGGATAGAATTAGGTTTAGGGTTAGGTATAGGGTGAGGGTTATGGTTATGGTTAGGGTTAGGATGAGATTGAGGGTTATGTTGAGAGTTAGGGTTCGGGTTAGGGTTAGGGTGAGTGTGAGGGTGAGGATTAGGGTTAGTGTTAGGGTTAGAGTGACGGTTTGGTTTAGGGTTAGGGTGAGGGCTAGGTTTAGGGTTAGGGTGAGAGTGAGGTTCAGTGTGTGGGTTAGGTTTAGGGTTAGGGTTAGGGATAAGGTGAGGGTTTGGGTGAGGGTGAAGGTTGGGTTGTGGGTGAGGGTTAGGGTAAAGGTGAGGGTTAGATTGACTGGGAGGTTTAGAGTGAGGGCGAGGGTTAAGGTTAGGTTTAGGGTGATGTTTAGGTTTCGTATTAGTGTTAGGGTGAGGGGTAGGGTGAGGGGTATATTTAGGGTTAGGGTGAAGGTTAGAATTGGTGTGAGGGTTAGGGTTAGAGTGAGGGAAAGGTTTAGGGTGAGATTTAAGGTGAGGTTTAGGGTTATTGTTAGCGTTAGGGTTAGGTTGAGGGTTAGGGTGAGGTTTAGAGTTAGGGTGAGGAAGACGGTTAGGGTTAGGGTGAGGGTGAGTCTTAGAGTTAGGGTGAGAGTTAGAGTAAGGGTTAGGGTGAGGGTGAGGTTTAGTGTTAGGTTTAGGGTGAGGGTTAGGGTGAGGATGAGGGTAAGGTTTATGTAGAGGGTTTGGGGAGGGGGAGGTTTAGAGTTAGGGTTAAGTTTTGGGTGAGGTTTAGGGTTAAGGTTAGGGTTTGGTTTAGGTTTAGGATTAGGGTTAATGTTAGGGTTAGGTTTAGGGTAAGGGTTATGTTTAGGGTTAGGGTGAGGGTCACAGTTAGGTTTAGGGTGAGTGTTATGTTTAGGGTGAGGGTTAGAGTTAGGTTTAGGGTTAGGGTGAGGCTGAGGGTGAGGCTTAGGTTTAGGATTAGTGTTTGGGTTAGGGTGAGGTGACGGTGAGTCTTAGGGTTCGATTAGCGTTTGGCTTAGGGTTAGGCTGAGCATGAGGGTGAGGGTTAGGGTTAGCGTGAGGGTTAGGGTTAGGGTTAGGTTTAGGATGAGGGTTCCGGTGAGGGTGAGGGTTACGGTGTGTTTTAGGGTTAGGTTTAGCGTTTTTGTTTGGGTGATGTTGAGTTTGAGGATTAGATTTAGGGTTAGTGTTAGAGTTAGGGTTTGGGTGAGTGTTAGGATTAGAGTTAAGATTAGGTTGAGAGCTAGGGTGAGGGTGATGGTTAGGGTGAGAGTGAAGGTGAGGGTTAGGGTTTGGGTTAGGGTTAAGGTTAGGCTCAGGGATACCGTTAGGGTGAGGGTTAGGGTTAGGTTTAGGGTTAGGGTGAGGTTGAGGCTGAGGCTGAGATTTAAGGTGAGGGTGAGGGTGAATGTGAGGGTTAGGATTAGGGTTAGGTGAGTGTTAGGGTTAGCGTTAGGTTTAGAATGTGGTTAGGTTGAGGGGTAGGGTTAGGGTTAGTGTGAGGGGTAGGGTTAATGTGAGGGTTAGAGTTAGGTTTAGTGTTACCGTGAGAGTAAGTGTAACGGTGAGGGTTAGAATGAGGTTTAGGGTTAGGGTTAGGGTTAGGGTTAGGGTTAGGGTGAGGGGTAGGGTTCGGTTTAGGTTTCAGGTTATGGTTAGGGTAGGTTGAGGCCTAGGGTTAGGCTAAAGGTTAGTGCTAGGTTGAGGGTTAGGGTTAGTGTTAGGGTTAGGGTTTGGTTGAGTGTTAGGGTGAGTGTTTGGGTTAGGCTTAAGGTTAGGTTGAGGGTGAGGGTTAGGGTGAGGGTTAGGGTTAGTGTTAGGGTTAGGTTTGGTTTAGGCTGAGGGGTAGGGTTAGGGTGAGGGTTAGTGTTAGGCTGATAGTGAGGGTGAGGGTGAATTTTTGGGTTAGGTTTAGGATTAATGTGAGTGTTTGGGTGAGGGTTAGGGTTTGGTTGAGGTTTAGGGTGAGGGGTAGGGTTAGGGTTAGGTTGAGGGTGAGGGTGAGGGTGAGGTTTAGGGTTAGGGTGAGTGTTAGGGTTAGGGTTAGGTTGAGGGTGAGGGTTAGGATTAGGTTTAGGATGAGGGTTGGTGTGAGGGGTAGGGTTAGTATTAGTGTGAGGGTTAGCGATAGTGTGAGGTTTAGGGATAGGTTTAGGGTTAGGTTTAGGGTGAAGGATAGGGTTAGGGTTAGTGTTAGGCTGAGGGCTGGAGTGAGTGTGAGGTTTAGGGTGAGGGTGAGGGTCAAGGTGATGGTGAGGGTGTTGCTGAGGGTTAGGGTAGGGTGAGGGTTAGGGTGACGGTGCGGGCTAGGGTAAGGTTGAGGGTTAGGTTTAGGGTGAGGGTCATGGTGCAGATTAGTGTTATGGTTAGGGTTAGGATGAGGGTTAGGGTGAGGGGTTGTTTTAGGATTAGGGTTAGGGTTTTTGTGATGTTAACGTTTAAAGTGACGGTGAGGGTTAGGTTTAGGTTTAGGGTTAGTATGACGGTAATTGTTAGGGTGAGGGTTAGGATGAGGGTGAGTGTTAGGGTTAGGGTAAGGGTTAGGTTGATGTTTAAGGTTAAGTTTTGGGTTAGGGTTAGGGTTAATTTTAGGGTGAGTTTTAGGGTAATGCTAAGGGTTAGGTTGAGGATGCACATTAGGGTTAGGGTTAGGGTTAGTGTGAGGGGTAGGGTTAGGGTTAGAGTGACGGTTAGGTTTAGTGGGAGGGTTATGGTTACGGATAGGATTAAGGTGACGGTAAGGGTTAGGATGACGGTAGAGTGAGATTGAGTTTCAGGGTTAGCATGAGTGTTAATGTGAGGGCTAGTGTGAGTGTTAGGGTTAGGGTTAGGGTGAGGGTGAGGGTGAAGGTTAGGGTTAGGCTTAGGATCTGGGTTAGGGTTAGTGTGAGAGTTAGCGTTAGGGTTAGGGTTACGGTGAGGGTTTGGGTGAGGGTGAGGTTTGGGTTGTGGGTGAGGGTTAGGGTAAAGGTGATGGTTAGATTGAAGGTGAGGGTTAGAGTGAGGGAGAGGTTAAGGGTAGGGTTAGGGTGATGGATAATTTTTGTATTAGTGTTAGGGTGAGGGTTAGGGTGAGGGGTATAGTTTGGGTTAAGGTGAGGGTTAGGATTAGTGTGATGGTTAGGGTTAAGGTTAGAGTGAGCATAAGGGTTAGGTTGAGGTTTAGGGTGAGGTTTAGGGTTAGGCTTTGAGTTACGGTTAGGATGAGGGTTAGGGTGAGGTTTAGAGTTAGGTTGTGGATGATGGTTAGGGTTAGGTTTAGGGTGAGGGTTAGGGTTAGGGTTTGGTTTAGAGTTAGGATAAGGTTTATGGTAAGGGGTATAGATAGGGTTAGGGGTGAGAATTAGGGTGAGTGTGAGGGTGAGTAATAGGGTTCGGATTAGGGTTAGTGTTAGGGTTAGGCTGAGGGTCAGGGTGAGTGTTAGGTTTAGGCTTAGGACTAGGATGAAATTTATGGTGAGGGGTAGATTTAGGGTTAGGTTGAGAGTTACTGTTAGGATGAGGATAAGGGTTAGGGTGAGGGTGAGGATTAGGGTGAGGATTAGGGTTAGGGTGAGGTTTAGGGTTAGAGTTAGGATTAGGGTGAGGGCTAGGATGAGGGTGAGGTTTAGGGGGAGGATGAGGGGGAGGGTGAGGGATAGAGGGTGGGTTAGGGTTGGGTTTAGGGTCAGGGTTATGGTGAGGGTGAGGGTTAGGTTAGGGTTAGAGTTAGCGTGAGGTTTAGGCTGAGGATGAGGTTTAAGGTGAGGTTGAAAGTTGGTGTGAGGGTGAGGGTTAGAGTTCGGGTTAGGGTTAGGTTGAGCTTAAGCGTGAGGATTAGTGTTTGGATTAGTGTTAGGGTTAGGGTGAGCATGAGGGTGAGTGTGAATGTTAGTGTTAGGGTTAGGGTGAGGGTTAGGTTTATTTTGAGTGTTAGGGTGAGGATGAGTGTAAGGGTTATGTTCATGGTTATGGTGAGGGAGAGGTTTAGGTTTAGGGTTAGTGTTAGGTTGAGGGTTAGGGTGAGGATTAGGGTTAAGTTAAAGTTTAGGTTTACGGTGAGAGTTAGGGTTAATGTTAGCGTTATGTTTAGGGTAAGGTTTAGGGTTAGTGTGAGGGTTAGGGTTAGGGTGAGGTTTAGGTTTAGGGTGAGGGTTAGGGTTAGTATTAGTGTTAGGGTGAGGGCTAGTGTGAAGGTGAGGGTTAGGATTAGGCTTAGGCTTAGGGTTAGGGTTAGGGTTAGGGTGAGTGTGAGGGTGAGGGTTATGGTTAGGGTTAGGGTCTGGGTTAGGGTTATGGTAGGGTTAGGGTTAGGGTTAGGGTGAGAGTGAGTTTGAGGGTGAGGGTTAGGTTTAGTGTTAGAGTTAGGCATAGGCTGAGGGTTGGGTTGTGGGTGAGGGTTAGGGTAAAGGTGAGGGTTAGGTTGAAGGGGAGGGTTAGAGTGATGGCGAAGGATAAGGTTAGGTTTAGGGTGGTGGTTAGGTTTCGTATTAGTGTTAGGCTGAGTGACAGGTTGAGTGTTAGGGTTAAGGTTATTGATTTGGTGAGTGTTAGGTAATTGCTTAGGGTTAGGATGAGGGTTAAGGTGAGGGGTAGGGGTCGGTTTAGGGTGAGGGTTAGGGTTCGGGTAAGGTTTAGGGTTAGAGTTAGTTTTAGCGTAAGGTCTAGGCTTAGTGTGTGGGTTAGCGTGAAGGTGAGTTTGAGGGTGAGGGTTAGGGTTAGGTTAAGGGTTAGGGTGAGGGGTAGGGTGAGGTTTAAGGTTAGGATTTTGCTTAGGGTTAGTGTGAGGGTGAGGGTTAGGATTAGGGTTAGGGTGAGTGTGATGTGAGGTTTACTGATAGGTTTAGGTTTAGGGTGAGGGTGAGTGTTAGGTTTAGGATTAGTGTTAGGCTTAGGGTTTTGCTTAGGTTAAGTGTGAGGGTGAGGATTAGGATTAGGTTGAGGTTTAGGGTTAGGGTTAGGGTGGGGGTTAGGGTTAGGGTGGCGGTTAGGTTTAGGGTGATGTTTAGTGTGAGGGTGAGGTTTAGGGTGAGGGTGAGAGTTCGGGTGAGGCTAAGGGTTAGGGTGTGGGTGAGAGTTAGGGTTAGGGTGAGTGTTAGGGTGACCGTGAGTTTGAGGGTTAGGTTTAGGGTAAGGGTTAGGGTGAGTGGTACGGTGAGGTTGAGAGTTAGGGTTAGTGTTAGGGTTAGGGTTTGCGTGAGTGTTAGGGGTAGGGTTAGGGTTAGGGTTAGGGTAAGGTGAGGGTAAGTTTTAGGGTGTGGGTTAGTTTTAGGTTGAGGGTAAGGGTGAGGGTGAGGGATAGTGTTAGGTTTAGGGTTAGGGTGAGGGTTAGGGTGAGGGGTATAGTTAGGGTTAGAGATAGGTTTAGAATTAGGGTGAGTGTGAGCATGAGGAATAGGGTTCAGATTTGGGTTAGGGTTAGGGTTAGGCTGAGGGTCAGGGTGTGTCTTAGGTTTAGGGTTAGGGTGAATGTTAAAGTTAGGCTTAGGGTTAGTGTGAGGGTCACTGTTAGGTTTAGGGAGAGGGTAATGCTTAGGGTGAGGGTTAGATTTAGGCTTAGGGTTAGGGTGAGGCTGAGGGTGAGGCTTAGGGTTAGGATTAGTGTTTGGGTTAGGGTGAGGGTGAGGGTGAGGCTTAGGCTTCGATTAGAGTTTGGCTTAGGGTCAGACTGAGCATGAGGGTGAAGGTTAATGTTAGCGTGAGGGTTACGTTTAGGGTTAGGTTTAGCATGAGGGTTCGGGTGAGGGTGTAGGTTAGGGTTTTGGTGAGGATTAGGGTTAGGGTGAGTGTTAGATTTAGGGTTTGGGTGTGTGTTAGGGTTAGAGTTAGGGTTAGGGTGAGGGCTAGGTTTAGGGTGAGGGTTAGTTTGAGGTTGAGGGTGAGGTTGAGGTTAAGGGTGTGGGTTAGGGTTAGGGTTAGGGTCAGGGTTACCATTAGGGTGAGGGTTATGGTTAGGGTTAGGGTTAGGTTGAGGTTGAGGCTGAGGCTGAGGTTTAAGGTGAAGGTGAGGGTGAGGGTGAGGGTGAGATTTAGGGTTAGGATTAGTGTTAGGGTGAGTGTTAGGGTTAGTGTTAGGTTTAGTATGAGGGTTAGGGTGAGGGGTACGGTTAGGGTTAGTTTGAGAGTTATGGTTAGTGTGAGGGTTAGAGTTCGGGTTAGGCTTACCATGAGGGTAAGTGGAATGGTGAGGGTTAGGATGAGGGTGAGGTTTAGGGTTAGGCTGAGGCTTATGGTTAGGGTGAGGTTGAGAGTTAGGGATAGCGTGAGTGTTAGGGTTAGGGTTAGTGTGCGGGTTAGGGTTAGGTGATGTTTAGTGTGAGCGTGAGGTGTAGGGTGAGTGTTCGTGTTCGGGTGAGGGTGAGGGTTATGTCGTGGGTGAGAATTAGGATTAGGGTGAGTGTTAATGTGATGGTGTGTTTGATGGTTAGGTTTAGTTTTAGTGTTATTGTTAGGGTTTGGGTGAGTGTTAGGGTCAAAGTTAGGATTAGGGTGAGGAGTAGTGTAAGGGTGAGGGTTAGGGTGAGTTTGAGGGTGAGGGTGAGGGTTAGGGTAAGGGTGAGGGTTAGGATTAGGCTTAGGGTTAGGGTAAGTGTTAGGGTGAGGGTGAGGGTTAGGCTTAGGGTTAGTGTTAGGGTCTGGGTTAGGCTTAGGATGAGGGTTAGGGTTAGGGTTATTGTGAGGGTGAGGTTGACGTTGTGGGTTAGGTTTACGGTTATGGTTAGGGATTGGGGGAGGGTTTAGGTGAGGGTGAGGGTTGGGTTGTGGGTGAGGGCTAGGGTAAGGGTCAGGGTTAGATTGACGGGGAGGGTTAGAGTGAGGGTGAGGGTTAAGGTTAGAGTTAGGGTGATGGTTAGGGTTCGTATTAGTGTTAGGGTGAGGGGTATAGTTAGGGTTAGGGTGAAGGTTAGGATTGGTGTGAGGGTTAGGGTTAGGTTTAGGGTTAGAGTGAGGGTAAGGATTAGGGTGAGGTTTAGCGTGAGTTTTAGGGTTTGTGTTAGAGTTATGATTAGGTTGAGGGTTAGGGTGAGGTTTAGAGTTAGGGTGAGGGTGAGGGTGAGGCTTAGGGTTCGGGTTTGGGTTCAGGTTATGGGTAGGGTAGGGTGAGGGTTAGGGTTAGGCTAAAGGTTAGTGTTAGAGTAAGGGTTAGGGTTAATGTTAGGGTTAGGGTTTGGTTGAGTGTTAGGGTGAGTGTTTGGCTTAGGCTTAGGTTTAGTGTGAGGGTGAGGGTTAGGGGGTGGGTTAGGGTTAGTGTTAGGGTTAGTGTATGGGTTAGGCTGAGGGCTAGGTTTAGGGTGAGGCTTAGGCTGAGTGTGAGGGTGAGGGTGAGGTTTAGGGTGTAGGTGAGGGTTAGGCTAGGGTGTGGGTTTGGGTGATGTTTCGTGATAGGCTGATAGTGAGGGTGAGGGTGAGGTTTAGGGCTAGGTTTAGGATAAGTGTGAGTGTTAGGGTTAGAGTTAGGGTTAGGATGAGGTTAAGGGTAAGGGGTAGGTTTACAGTTAGGTTGAGTTTGCGGGTGAGGGTGAGGTTTAGTGTTACGGTGAGTGTTATTTTTAGGGTAAGGGTTAGGGTGAGGGTTAGGGTTAGGTTCAGGATGAGGGTTAGTGTGAGGGGTAGGGTTAGGGTTAGTGTGAGGGTTAGGGTTATTGTGAGGGTTAGGGATAGGTTTAGGTTTAGGGTTAGGCTGAGGGCTAGGGTGAGGGTGAGGTTTATGGTGAGGGTGAGAGAGAAGGTGAGGGTGAGGGTGTCACTGAGGGTTAGGGTAGGGTGAGGGTTTGGGTGACGGTGAGGGTTAGGGTCAGGTTTAGGTTTAGGTTAAGGGTTAGGGTGAGGGGTAGGGATAGGGTTACTGTGAGCCTTAGTGTAAGTGTGAGGGTTAGGATTAGGTTTAGGGTTAGGGTTACAGTGAGGGTAAGTGTAATGGTGAGGGTTAGGATGAGGGTGAGGGTTAGGGATATGTTTAGGGTGAAGGTGAGTGTTCGGGTGAGAATGAAGGTTAGGGTTAGGGTTAGGGTGAGGGTTAGGGTTAGGGTGAGGGTGAGGGTTAGTTTTAGGGTTAGGGTGAGGGTTAGGATTAGGGTTAGGTTAAGGGTTTGTGTGAGGGGTAGGGTGAGGTTTAGGGTTAGGGTTTAGTTTAGGGTTAGGGTGAACGTGAGGGTTAGGGTTAGGGTTAGCGTGAGGTTTAGGGTGAGGGTTAGGGTTAGGGTGAGGGTTAGGCTTAGGGAGAGGTTAGGGGGAGGGTGAAGGTGAGGGTTAGGGTTAAGATTACGGTTAGGGTTAGGGTTAGACTGAGGGTGAGCGTGAGGGTGAGGGTTTGGTTTAGGTTGAGGGTAAGTGTTAGGGTTAGGTTTAGGGTGAGGGTGACGGTTAGGGCTAGGGTTATGGTTAGGGTTAGGATGAGGGTTAGTGTGAAGTGTAGGGTTAGCTTAGGGTGAGGATGAGGTTGAGTGTGAGGTTTAGTGTTAGGTTTAGGATTAGTGTGTGTGTTAGGGTTAGGGTTAGTGTTATGATGAGGTTTAGGTTGAGCGGTAGGTTTAGGGTTAGGTTGAGGGTGAGTGTGATGGTGAGGTTTAGGGTTAGGGTGAGGGTTAGGGTTAGGGTTAGGATGAGCGTGAGGGTTAGGGTTAGGTTTAGGATGAGGGTTAGTGTGAGGGTTAGGGTTAGGGTTAGTGTTAACGTTAGGGTTAGTGTGACAGTTAGGGTTAGGTTTAGGGTTAGGGTAATGATTAGGGTTTGGTTTACCGTTAGGCCAGGGCTAGAGTGAGGGTGAGTGTTAGGGTAAGGGTGAGGGTGAGGGTGAGGGTGAGGGTTAGGGTGTCGTTGAGGTTTAGGGTAGGGTGAGGATTAGGGTGACAGTGATTTTTAGATTGAGGGTGAGGGTAAGGGTTCGGGTTAGGGTTAGGGACAGGGTGAGGATTAGGATTACTGTTAGTGTTAGGATGAAGCTTAGGGTGAGGGGTAGTTTTATGATTGGGGTTAGGGTTACAGTGAGGTTAACGGTTACGGTGAGGGTGAGGGTCGGGTTTAGGATTATGGTGAGGGTAAATGTTAGGGTGAGGGTTAGGATGAGGATGAGGTTTAGGATTAGGGTAAGGGTTAGGGTGATGTTTAAGGTTAAGGTTAGGTTTTGGATTAGGGTTAGGGTTAGGGTGAGGGTTAGGGTGAGGGTAAGGGTTAACTTGAGAGTGCAGATTAGGTTTAGGGTTAGGATTAGTGTGAGGGTTAGTTTTAGGGTTATGGGGAGGGTTAGGTTTAGTGTGAGGGTTATGGTTAGGGATAGGGTTAGGGTGAGGGTACGTGTTAGGATTACGGTAGGTTGAGAGTTAGGTTTAGGGTTAACATGAACGCTAGGGTGAGGTTTAGGGTGAGGTTTAGGGTTATGGCTAGAGTTAGCATTAGTTTGAGGGTTAGGATGAGGTTTAGAGTTAGGGTGATTTTGAGTGTAAGGTTTAGGGTTAGGGTGAAAGTTGGGGTTAGGGTGAGAGTTAGAGTTAGGGTTAGGGTTAGGTTGAGGGCTAGGGTGAGGGTGAGGGTTAGTGTGTGGGTTTTGGGTTAGATTTAGGATCAGGGTTTCGCTTTTGTAAGGGTTATGTATGCTGAGGCTGAGGTTTAAGGTGAGTTTGATGGTGCGTGTGAGGGTGAGGGTGAGGGTTCGGGATAGGATTAACTTGACGGTGAGGGTGAGGATTAGTTTTTGGATTGGTGTTAGGGATAGGGTTAGGCAGAGGGTGATCATGAAGGTGAGGTCGAGCGTTACGTTTATGGTGAGGGTTAAGGTGAGGATGAAGGTACGGGTTAGGTTGAGGGTTAGGGTGAGGGTGAGGGTTAGGGTTAGTGTGAGGGTGAGGGTTAGGGTTAAGTTTAGGTTTAGGTTTAGGGTGAGGGTTAGGGATAATGTTAGAGTTAGGTTTAGGGTAAGGGTTAGGGTTAGGGTTATGTTTAGGGTGAGGGTTACGGTTAGGTTTACGGTGAGGGTTAGGGTTAGGGTGAGGGTTAGGGTTAGGTTTAGGGTTAGGGTGGGGGTGAGAGTGAGGTTTAGGTTTGGGATTAGGGTTAGAGTGAGGGGGAGGGGGAGGGGGAGGCTTAGGGTTAGGATTAGTGTTTCGGTTAGGTTTAGGCTGAGGGTGAGGGTGAGGGTTAGCGTGAGTGTTAGGGTTAGGGTTAAGTTTAGGTTAAGGGCTAGCCTGAGGGTTAGGTTCAGGTTTAGGGTGAGGTTGAGGGTGAGGGTTAGGCTGAGGTTTATGGTTAGGTTGAGGTTTAGGGTTAGGGTTACTTTTAGGTTGAGGGTTATGGTGAGAGATAGGGTTAGGCTTAGTGTGAACCTTAATGTTAGTTTGAGGTTAGGATTAGTGTTAGGGTTAGGGTTACCGTGAGTGTAAGTGTAAGGATGAGGGTTAGGATGAGGGTGAGGGTTAGGGATAGGTTTAGGGTGAGGGTGAGTGTTAGGGTGAGGATGCGGGTTAGGATTAGGGTTAAGGGTAGTTTTAGGGTTAGGGTTAGACTGAGGGTGAGGGTGAGGGTGAGGTTTTGGGAAAGGGGGAGGTTTAGGTTTAGGGTGAGGTTGACGGTGAGTGTTAGGTTAAGGTGTAGGGTTAGGATGAGGGGTAGGGTAAGGCACAGGGTTATGGTTAGGATGAGGGTTAGGGTTAGTGTGAGGTACAGTGTTAGGGTTAAGGTGAGGGTAAGGGTTACTGTGAGGATTAGGGTG
This sequence comes from Dipodomys merriami, assembly GCF_024711535.1. Classification (NCBI taxonomy): domain Eukaryota; kingdom Metazoa; phylum Chordata; class Mammalia; order Rodentia; family Heteromyidae; genus Dipodomys; species Dipodomys merriami. The sequence continues at coordinate 189,935 of NW_027206373.1, forward strand.
AGGGTGAGGGTAGGGTAAGGGTTAGGTTGTGGGTGAGGGTTAAGGTTAGTGTGAGTGTTAGAGTGACGGTGAGTTTGAGGGTTAGGTTTAGGGTAAGGGTTAGGGTGAGGGTGAGGTTTAGGGTTAGATTTAAGGTTAGTGTGAGGTTTAGGTTTTGGGTGAAATTTAGGGTTAGGGTTAGGGTTAGGGTAGGGTGCAGGTAAGGTTTAGGGTGAGGGTTAGGGTTAGGCTGAGGCTGAGGGTGAGGGTGAGGCTTAGGGTTAGGTTTAGGGTTAGGCTGAGGTTTCAGGTGAGGGGTATAGTTAGGGTTAGGGTTAGAGTTAGAATAAGGGTGAGTGTGAGGGTGAGGGTTAGTTTTAGGATTAGGGTAAGGGTTAGGGTTTGGGTTAGGCTGAGGCTCAGGGTGATTGTTAGGGTTAGGGTTAGGGTTAGGATGAGGGTTAAAGAGAGGAGTAGGGTTACGGTTAAGGTGAGGCCTAGGGTTAGTGTAAGAGTATGGGTTAGGGTGAGGGTTAGGATGAGGGTGAGGGTTAGGGTGAGGGTTAGAGTTAGGGTGAGGGTTAGGGTTAGGGTGAGGACCAGGGTCAGGCTGATGGTTAGGGTTAGAGTTAGGGTTAGGTTGAGGGTTAGGTTGAGGTTTAGAGTTAGCGTGAGGTTTCGGGTTATGGTTCGGTTTAGGGTGAGGTTGAGGCTGAAGGTGAGGTTTAACGTGAGGTTGAGGGTGAGGTTGAGGGTCAGGATAAGGTTTCAGGTTAGGTTTAGCTTGAGGGTGAGGTTGAGGGTTAGTGTTTGGACTAGTGTTAGGGTTAGGGTTAGGCTGAGGGTGAGCGTGAAGGTGAAGGTGAGGTTTAGTGTTAGGATTAGTGTGAGGGTTAGGTTTCTTGTAAGGGTTAGGGTAAGGATGAGGGTAATGTTTAGGTTGAGGTTTAGGGTGAGGGGGAGAGTTAGGGTTAGGGTTAGGGTTAGGGTGAGCTTTAGGGTGAGAGTTAGGGTTAAGTTTAGTTTTAGGTTTAGGGTGAGTTTTAGGGTTAATGTTCAGGTTAGGTTTAGGGTAAGGGTTGGGTTAGGGTTAGGGTTAGGGTGAGGGTTACGGTTAGGTTTAGGTTTAGGGTTAGGGTTAGGGTGAGGGTTAGGGTTAGCTTTAGGGTTAGGATGGGAGTTAGCATGAGGGTTAGGGTTACAGTTTGGTTTAAGGTTAGGGTTAGGGTGAGGGTGAAGGTTAGGTTTAGGCTTAGGTTTAGGGTGAGCTTTAGGGTTAGTGTTAGGTTTAGTGTCAGAGTGAGGGGTAGGGTTAGGTTTAGGGTGAGGGTTAGGTTTATTGTGAGTGTTATGCTTAGGGATAGGTTTAGGGTGAGGGTAAGGGTTAGGATGAGGGTAGGGTGAGAGTGAAGTTTAGGGTTAGCATGAGTGTTAGGGTGAGGGTTAGTGTGAGGGTTAGTTTTAGGGTAAAGTTGAGGGTGAGGTTGAGGGTTAGGGTTAGGGTTAGGGTTAGGGATAGGGTGTGGGTTTGGGTGAGGGTGAGGGTTGGATTGTGGGTGACAGTTAAGGTAAAGGTGAGGGTTAGGTTGGCAGGGAGGGTTAGATTGAGGGCAAGTGTTAAGGTTAGGGTTTGGATTAGTGTGAGGGTTAGGGTTAGGGTTAGAGTGAGGGTAAGGGTTAGGATGAGGTTTAATGTGAGGTTTAATGTTAGGGGTAGAGTTAGTTTTAGGTTGATGGTTAGGGTGAGGTTTAGATTTAGGGTAAGGGTAATGGTTAGGGTTAGGGTTAGGGTGAGGGTTAGGGTTAGGGTGAGAGTTAGAGTTAGGGTTAGGGTGAGGTTGAGGGTTAAGTTTAGGGTGATGTTTAGTGTGAGGGTGATGGTTAGGTTGAGGGTGAGCGTTTGGTTGATGGTGAGGGTTAGGGTGAGGGTGAGGGTTAGGGTTAGGGTGAGTGTTAGAGTGACAGTGAATTTGACTGTTAGGTTTAGGGTAAGTGTTAGGGTGAGTGTTAGGTTGAGGGTGATGGTTAGGGTTAGGGTTAGTGTTAGTATTAGGATTAGGGTTTGGGTGAGTGTTAGGGTTAGGTTTGGGATTAGGGTTAGGGTAGGGTGAGGGTAAGATTTAGGGTGAGGGATAGGCTTAGGATGAGGGTGAGGGTGAGGGTGAGTGTTAGGGTTAGGTTTAGGGTTAGGGTGAGGGTTAGGGTGAGGGGTATAGCTAGGGTTAGGGTTAGGGTTAGAATTAGGGTGAGTGTGAGGGTGAGGAATAGGGTTAGGATTAGGGTGAGGGTTAGGTTTAGGCTGAGGGTCAAAATGAGTGTTAGGGTTAGGGTTGGGTTTAGTGTGCGTGTTAGGGTTAGGCTTAGGGTTAGGATGAGGGTTAGGGTGAGGGGTAGGTTTAGGGTTAGGGAGATGGTTAGGGTTAGTGTGAAGTTTAGGGTTAGGGTGAGGGTAAGGTTTAGGGTGAGGGTTAGGATGAGGGTGAGGGTTAGGGTGAAGGTTAGGGTTAGGGTGAGGGTTAGGGTTAGAGTTAGGATTAGGTTGAGGGCTATGGTGAGGTTGAAGGTTAGGGTGAGCTTGAGGGTTAGGGTGTGGTTTAGTGTTAGGGTCAGGGTTATGGTTAGTGTGCTTGTTAGGGTTAAGTTTAGGGTTAAGTTGAGGGTGAGGCTGAGGCTGAGGTTTAAGGTGAGGGTGAGGGTCAGTGTGAGGGGAGGGTTAGGTTTTGGGTTAGCGTTAGGTTTAAGGTGACTGTGAGTGTTAGTGTTTGGATTAGGGTTAGGGTTTGGGTTACGCTGAGGGTGATGGTGAATGTGAGGGTGATGGGTAGTGTTAGGGTTAGGGTGAGGGATAGGTTTATGGTGAGGGTTTGGGTGAGGATGAGTGTAAGGGTTAGGTTTAGGGTTAGGATGAGGGGCAGGGTTAGGGTTAGGGTTAGGGTTAGGGTGAGGGTTATGTTGAGGGTGAGGGTTAAGTTAAGGGTTAGGTTTAGGTTGAGAGTTAGGGTTAATATTAGGGTTAGGTTTAGGGTAAGGGTTAGGGTGAGGGTGAGTGTTAGGGTTAGGGTGAGGTTTAGGGTTAGGGTGAGGGTTAGGGTTAGGCTTAGGGTTAGGGTGAGGGGTAGGGTGAGGTTTAGTTTTAGTGTGAGTGTTATGGTTAGGGATAGGGTTACGGTGAGGGTAAGGGTTAGGATGAGGGTAGGGTGAGAGTGAGGTTTAGGGTTAGCATGAGTGTTAGGGTGAGGGTTACTGTGAGGTTTAGGGTTAGGGTTAGGTTGAGGGTGAGGTTGAGGGTGAGGGTTAGGGTTAGGCTTAGGGTTAGGGATAGGGTGAGGGTTTGGGTGACGGGGAGGGTTGGATTGTAGTTGAGGGTTAGGGTAAAGGTGAGGTTTAGGTTGACAGGGAGGGTTAGAGTGAGAGCGATGGTTAAGGTTAGGGTTACTGTAAAGGTTCGGGTTCGTATTAATGTTAGGGTGAGGGTTAGGGTGAGGGTTAGGGTGAGGGGTATAGTTAGGGTTGAGGTGAGGGTTAGGATTAGTGTGAGGGTTAGGATTAGTGTGAGGGTTAGGGTTGGGTTAGGGTTAGAATGAGGGTAAGGGTTAGGGTGAGGTTTAGGTTTAGGTTTAGAGTTAGGGTTAGGTTGAGGGTTAGAGTAAGGTTTAGATTTAGGGTGAGGGCAACGGTTAGGGTTAGGGTTAGTGTGAGGGTTAGGGTTAGGGTGAGAGTTAGAGTTAGGGTTAGATTGAGGGTGAGGGTTAGTGTTAGGTTTAGGGTTAGAATTAGGGTGAGGGTGATGGTCAGTTATAGGTTTATTATTAGAGTTAGGGTTAGGGTTATGCTGAGGTTGAGGGAGAGTGTTAGGGTTAGGTTAGGGTTAGGGTGAATGTTAGGGTTAGGCTTCGGTTTAGGATAAGGGTTAAGATGAGGGGTAGGTTTAGGGTTTGGGTGAAGGTTACGGTTTGGGTGAGGGATAGGGTGTGAGTTATGGTTAGTGTTAGGGTCAGGGTTACAGTTAGGGTGAGGGTTAGGATTAGGTTTAGAGTTAGTGTGAGGGTGAGGTTTAGGGTTAGTTTAAGTGTTAGGGTGCGGGGAAGGGTTATGGTTAGTGTTAGGCTGAAGCTGAGGTTTAACTTGAGGATGAGGGTGAGTGTGAGGGTCAGGAGTAGGGTTCGGTTTAGGGTTAGCTTGAGGGTGAGGGTGAGGGTTAGTGTTAGGATTAGTGTTTGGTTTAGGGTTAGGGTGAGGGTGAGCGTCAGGTTGAGGGTGAGGTTTAGTGTTAGGGTTAGGTTGAGGGCTAGGTTTCTTGTGAGGATTAGGTTGAGGATGAGGGTAAGGGTTAGGTTGAGGTTTAGGGGGAGGGGGAGGGTTAGGGTTAGGGTGAGGTTTAGGGTGAGAGTTAGGGTTAAGTTTAGGTTTAGGTTTAGGGTGAGGGTTAGGGTTAATGTTAGGGTTAGGTTTAGGGTAAGGGTAAGGGTTAGGGTTAGGGTGAGAGTTACAGTTAGGTTTAGGGTGAGGTTTAGGGTTAGGGTGAGGGTTAGGGTTAGGTTTAAGTTTAGGGTGAGGGTGAGGGTGAGGTTTAGGGTTGGGATTAAGTTTAGGGTGAGGGTGAGGTTGACGGTGAGGCTGAGGTTTAGGATTAGGGTTTGGGTTAGGTTTAGGCTGAGGGTGAGGGTGAGGGTTAGCGTGAGCATTAGGTTTAGGGTTAGGTTTAGGTTGAGGTTTAGATGAGGGGTAGGGTTAGCGTTAGTGTGAGCCTTAGTGTTAGTGTGAGGGTTAGGATTGGGGTTAGGGTTAGGGTTACCGTGAGGGTAAGGGTAAGGTTTAGGCTTAGGATGAGGGTGAGGGTTAGGGATAGGTTTATGGTGAGGGTGTGTGTTAGGGTGAGGATTAGGTTTAGGGTTAGGGTTAGGGTTAGGGTGAGGGTTAGGGTTACGGTGAGGGTGAGGGTTAGTTTTAGGGTTAGGGTGAGGGTGAGGATTAGGGGTAGGTTAAGGGTTAGGGTGAGGAGTAGGGTGACATTTACGGTTAGGGTTTTGTTTAGGGTTAGGGTGAAAGTGAGAGTTAGGTTTAGGGTTAGCGTTAAGGGTCAGTGTGAGGGTTAGGGTTAGGGTGAGGGTTAGGTTTAGGGTTTGGTTTAGGTTGAGGGTTCGGGTGATGGTGAGGATGAGGGTTAGGGTTAGGATTACGGTTAGTGTTAGGGTTAGACTGAGGGTGAGGGAGAAGGTGAGGGTGAGGATTTGGGTTAGGTTGTGGGTTAGGGTTAGGGTTAGGTTTAGGGTGAGTGTGACGGTTAGGGTTGGGTTAGGGTTAGGATGAGGGTTAGGGTGAGGTTAGGGTTAATGTGAAGGTTAATGTTAGTGTTAGGGTGAAGGTAAGTGTTAGTGTGAGGGTTAGGTTGAGGGTGAGGGTTAGGGTTAGCGTTAGGGTGAGGGTTAGGGTGAGGTTTAGGGTTTGGTTTAGGGTTAGGATGAGGGTTATGTTGAGGGTTATTGTTAGGATTACTTATAGGGTGAGGGTGAAGGTAAGGGTAAGATGAGGGTTAGGGTGAGGGTGAGTCTTAGGTTTAGGGTAAGGTTTAGGGTGAGGGTTAGGTTTAGGCCGAGTTTGAGAGTTAGGGTTAGGGTGCAGGTTAGAGTTAGGGTGATGTTTAGTGTGAGGGTGATGGTTAGGTCGAGGGTTCGGGTTTGGGTAGGGGTGAGGGTTAGGGTTAGGGTGAGTGTTAGAGTGACGGTGAGTTTGAGTGTTAGGTTTAGGGTATGGATTAGGGTGAGTGTTAGGGTGAGTGTGAGGGTTAGGGTTAGGTTTAGGTTTAGTGTTAGGATTAGGGTTTGGGTGAGAGTTAGGTTCAGGATTAGGGTTAGGGTTAGGGTAGGGTGAGGGTAAGCTTTAGGGTGAGGGTTAGGTTTAGTCTGAGGGTGAGGGTGAGGGTGAGGGTTACGGTTAGGGTTAGGGTTAGGGTTAGAATTAGGGTGAGTGTGAGGGTGAGGAATACGGTTAGCATTAGGGTTAGCTTTAGGGTTATGCTGAGGGTCAGAATGAGTGTTAGGGTTAGGGTTAGGGTTAGGATGAGTGTTAGGGTTAGCATGAGGTTTAAGGTGAGGGGTAGGGTTAGGGTTAGGGTGAGGGTTAGGGTTAGGTTGAAGTTTAGGGTGAGGGTGAGGATAAGGTTTAGGGTGATGGTTATGATGAGGATGAGGTTTAGGGTGAGGGTTAGGGTTAGGATGAGGGTTAGGGTTAGTTTTAGGATTGGGGTGAGGGCTAGGGTGAGGTTGAGGTTTAGGGTGAGTGTGAGGGTGAGGGTGAGGGTTAGGGTGTGGTTAGGGTTAGGGTTAGGGTCAGAGTTAGGGTTAGTGGGAGTGTTAGGGTTAAGGTTAGTTTTACGTTGATGGTGAGGCTGAGGCTGAGGTTTAAGGTGAGGGTGAGATTGAGTGTGAGGGTAGGTTTAGGTTTTGGGTTAGGGTTAGGTTGAGAGTGAGGGTGAGGGTTAGTGTTTGGATTAGGGTTAGGCTGAGGGGTTAGGGTGAGGGTGAGGGTGATGTTTAGTGTTAGGGTTAGAGTGAGGGATAGGTTTATTGTGAGGTTTAGGGTGAGGATGAGGGTAAGGGTTAAGGTTTGGTTTAGGGGAGGGGGAGGATTAGGTTTAGGTTTAGGGTTAGGATGAAGGTTAGGTTGAGGGTTTGGGTTAAGGGTTAGGTTTAGGGTGAGAGTTAGGGTTAATGTTAGGCTTAGGTTTAGGGTAAGGTTTAGGGTGAGGGTGAGGATTAATGTTAGGGTGAGTTTTAGGTTTAGGGTGAGGGTTGGGGTAAGGATTAGGGTTAGGTTGAGGTCTAGGGTGAGGGTGAGGGTTAGGATTAGGCTTAGGGTTAGGGTGAGGTTTAGGGTTAGGTTTAGCTTTAGGGTTAGTGTGAGGGGTAGGGTTAGGGTCAGTGTGAGGGTTAGGTTTAGTGTGAGTGTTATGGTTAGGGATAGGGTTAGTGTGAGGGTAAGGTTAGGATGAGGGTAAGGTGAGAGTACGGTTTAGGGTTAGTATGAGTGTTAGGATGAGGGCTAGTGTGAGGGTTAGGGTAAGGATAAGGTTGAGGGTGAGGTTGAGGGTCAGGGTTAGGCTTAGGTTTAGGGTTAGGGATAGCGTGAGGGTTAGGGTGAGGGTGAGGGTTAGGTTGTGGATGATGGTTAAGTTAAAGGCGAGGGTTAATTTGACAGGGGCGGTTAGAGTGAGGGAGAGGGTTAAGGTTAGGGTTAGGTTGAAGGTTAGGGTTAGCGTTAGGATTAGGGTGAGGGTTGAGGTGAGGTTGAGGTTTAGGGTGAGGGTTAGAGTGAGGGGTATAGATAGGGTTAATGTGAGGGTTAGGATTAGTGTAAGGGTTAGGGTTAAGGTTAGTGTTAGAGTGAGGGTAAGGGTTAGTGTGAGGTTTAGGGTGAGGTTTAGGGTTAGGGTTAGAGTTAGGGTTAGGTTGAGGTTAGGGTGAGGTTTGGATTTAAGGTGAGGGTGACGATTAGGGTTAGGGTTCGGTTGAGTGTTTGCGTTAGGGTGAAAGTTAGAGTTAGGGTTAGGGTGAGGTTTCGGATTAAAGTTAGGTTTAGGGTTAGAATTAGCGTGAGGGTGAGGGTGAGTTATAGGGTTAGGATTATAGTTAGGGTTAGGGTTAGGCTGAGGGTGAGGGAGAGGGTGAGGGTGAAGATTTGGGTTAGATTGAGGGTTAGAGTTAGGGTTAGGTTTAGGGTGAGGGTGACGGTTAGGGTTAGGGTTAGGATGAGGGTTAGGGTGTGTGTTATGGTTAATGTTAGGGTCAGGGTTATGGTTAGGGTGAGGTTTAGGGTTAGGGTTAGGATGAGGTTGAAGCTGATAATGAGGTTTAAAGTGAGCATGAAGGTGAGTGTGAGGGTGAGGCTTAGGGTTAAGTTTATTGTGAGGATTAGGGTGAGGATGAGGGTAAGGGTTAGGTTGAGGTTTAGGGTGAGGAGGAGGGTTAGGGTTAGGGTTAAGCTTAAGGTTAGGTTTAGTTTGAGGGTTAGGGTTAATGTTAGGGTTAGGTTTAGGGTAAGGGTTAGTGTTAGGGTTAGAGTTAGGATTAGGGTGAGGGTAATGGTTATGTTAAGGTGAGGTTAGGTTTAGGTTTATGGTTAGGGGGAGGGGGTGGGGGAGGGTTATGGTTGTGGTTAGGGTTAGGGTGAGGGTGAGGGTGAGGCTTAGGCTTAGGATTAGGGTTTGGGTTAGGGTTAGGCTGATGATGAGGGTGAGGGTTAGGGTTAGCGTGAGGGTTAGTTTCAGGGTTAGGTTTAGGTTGAGAGTTAGGGTGAGGGGTAGGTTAAGGGTAAGGTTAAGGGTGAGATTGAGTGGGAGGTTGAGGGTTAGGGTGAGGGTTAAGGTTAGGGTGAGGGTAAGGGTTAGAGTTAGGTTTAAGTTGAGGGTTAGGGTGAGGGGTACTGTTAGGGTTAGTGTGAGCCCTAGTGGTAGTGTGAGGGTTAGCTTTAGGGTTAGGATTAGGGGTAACGTGAGGGTAAGGGTAAGGGTGAGGGTTAGGATGAGGGTGAGGTTTAGGGATAGGCTTAGGGTGAGGGTGAGTGTTAGGGTGAGGATGAAATTTAGGTTTAGGTTTGGGGTGAGTGTTAGGGTTAGGGTGAGGTTTATGGTTAGGTTTACACTTAGGGTGAGGTTGAGTTTAGGTTTAGATTAAGTGTTAGGGTGAGGGGAAGGGTGAGGATTAGGGTTTTGTTTAGGGTTACGGTGAGGGTGAGGGTTAGTGTTAGATTTATAGTGAGTGTAAGGGTGAGGTTTATTTATAGGTTTAGGTTTAGTGTGAGAGTGTTATGTTTAGTATTAGTGTTAGGATTAGGGTTAGGCATAGAGTTAGGGTGCGGTTGAGGGTTAGGTTTAGGGTTAGGGTGAGGGTGAGGGTTAGGGTTAGTTTTAAGGTTAGTGTTAGGGTTAGGGTTTTGGTGAGTGTTAGGGTTAGTGTTAGTGTTAGGGTAGGGTGAGGGTAACGTTTAGGGTTAGACTGAGGGTGAGTGTTAGTGTAAGGGTTAGAGTTAGTGTGAGGGTTAGGTTTAGGGTTAGGGTTAACGTGAGGGTAAGGGTAAGGGGTATTGTTAGGATGAGGCTGAGAGTTAGGGTTAGGGTAATGGTTAGGGTGAGGGTTAGGGTTAGGGTGAGGGTGAGAGTGAGGATTAGGTTTGGGGTAAGGTTTAGTGTGAGGGTTAGGTTTAGGGTTACGTTTAGGTTGAGGGTAAGGGTTATTGTGAGGGTTAGGATAAAGTTGAGAGTTTGGGTGAGGGTTAGGATTATGGTGAGTGTTAGGGTTAGGGTTAGGGTTAGGCTGATGGCTACTGTGAGGGTAAGGGTTAGGGTGAGTGTGAGGGTTAGAGTTAAGGTTAGGTTTAGTGTCAGAGTGAGAATTACTGTTAAATTTAGGGTTAGCATGAGGGTTAGGGTGAGGGGTTGGGTTAGGGTTAGGTTTACGGTGAGGGTAAGGGTTAGGTGAGCGTGAGGGTTAGGGTTACGGTTAGGGTTAGGGGTAGGGTAATTGTAAGGCTGATGGTTATGATGAGGGTGAGGGTTAGGGTTAGGGTAATGTTTAAGTTTAGGGTTAATGTTAGTGTTAGGGTTAGGCTTAGCTTGAGGGTTAGGGTGAGGATAAGGGTTAGGGTGAGTGTTAGGTTGAGTTTGAGGGTTAGAAGGAGGGTGAGGGTTAGAGAGTGTGTTAGTGTTAGGTTTAGGGTGAGGGTAATGGTTAGGGTGAGGGTAAGTGTTAGGTTGAGGGTTTGGATGAGGGTGAGTTTTAGGGTTAGGGTGAGGGTGCGGATTATGGTGATGTTTAGGTTTAGGGTTAGGGTTAGGGTTAGTGTGAGAGTTTGGGTTAGGGTTAGAGTTAGGGTTAGTGTGAGGGTTAGGGTGAGGGTAAAGTTAGGGTGAAGGTTAGGGTGAGGGTGAGGTTTAGGGTTTGGATTAGGGTTAGGGTGAGGTTTAGACTTAGGGTGAGTGTTTGGGATAGGGTCAGGTTTAGGGTAAGGGTTAGGGTTAGGGTGAGAGTTAGAGTTAGGGTTAAGTTGAGGGTGAGGGTTAGTTTTAGGGTTAGAGTTAGGATGAGGGTAAGTGTTAGGTTGAGGGTTAGCATGAGGTGAGTGTTAGGGTTAGCGTGATGTTTATGGTTGGATTATGGTTAGGGTGAGGTTTATGGTGTGGTTTAAGGTTAGTGTTAGGGATAGGTTTAGGACGAGGGTTAGGGTGAGGGTAAGGGTTAAGGTGATGGTTTGAATTAGCGTTAGGGTGAGGGGTAAGGTGAGGGTTAGGTTTACGGTTAGGGTTCGGGTAAAGTTTAGGGTGAGGTTTAGGGTTTGGGTGAGGATTAGGGTTAGGGTTAGGGTTAGGGTGAGAGTTTGGGTTAGGGTGAGGGTTTGGGTTAGGGTGAGGGTTAGGGTTAGGGTGAGGGTCATGGTCAGGTTGAAGTTTAGGGTTAGGATTAGTTTTAGGGTTAGGAATAGTTTCACTGTGAGTGTGAGTGTGAGTGTGAGGGTTAGGGTTAGGGTTAGGGTTAGGCTGAGGTCTACAGTGAGGGTGAGGTTTAGGGTGAGAGTGAGGGTGAGGGTGAGAGTTTGGGTTAGGTAAGTGTTAGGCTTATGTTTAGATTGAGGATTAGGGTGAGTTTGAGGGTTAGAGGGAGTTTTAGCCTTAGGGATAGGGTTAGGGTTAGGGTTAGGGTGAGCGATAGGTTTAGGGTGATGTTTTGGGTGAGGGTAAGGGTTACAATGAGGTGAGGTTTCTAGTGAGTGTGAGGGTTAGGATGAGGTTTAGGGTAAGGTTTAGGGTGATGGTTAGGGTTAGGGTGATGTTTTGGGTGAGGGTGAGTGTTACCCTGAGTTGCGGGTTCAGGTGAGGATGAGGGTTAATGTGGTAAGGCTTAGGGTGAGTGTGAGGGTTAGTGTTAGGGTGAGGGTGACCGTGAGGGTGCGGATGAGGGTGAGGGTTAGGGTTAGCGAGAGGGTTAAGGTTAGGGTAATAGTTAGGGTTTGATTTAGGGTGAGGGATAGGGTGAGGGTGAGGGGGAGGGTTTGGGTTTCGGTTAGGTAAGGTTTAGGGTTAGGGTTATGGTGAGGGCTAGGTTAAGGGTGAGGTTTCGGGTGTGGGTGAGGGTGAGGTTGAGGGTTAGGGTGTGGGTGAGGTTCAGGGTTAGGGTGAGGGTTAGAGTGACGCTGAGGGTTACGGTGAGGTTGAGGGTTAGGTTTAGGGTTAGGTTTAGGGTGAGTATTGGTGTCAGGATGAGGGTTAGGGTGAAAGTTAATGTTAGGGTTAGGGATAGGCTGAGGGTAATGTTTACAGTTAAGGTTAGGATGAGGGTGAGTGTTAGGTTTAGGGTTAGGATGAGGGTTAGGGTGAGTGGTAGGGTTAGGGTTAGTTTGAGGGTTAGGGTTAGGGTTAGGGTTAGGGTTAAGATGAGGATAAGGGTGAGGGTTGGGTAACAGTTAGGGTTAGGTTTGGGGTGAGGGTGAGAGTTAGGGTTAGGATTAAGGTTAGGGTTTGGGTTAAGCTGAGGTTGAGGGTGAGGGTGAGGATTAGGGTTAGGGTAAGATTTAGGGTTAGGGTTAGGGTGAGGATTAGAGTGTGGGTGAAGTTTAGGGTGAGGGTTAGCATTAGGTTCAGGGTTAGCTTTAGGATTAAGGTGAGAGTTAGAATTAGGTTGATGTTTAGGGTGAGGCTGAGGGTAAGGGTAAGGGGGAGGGTTAGGTTTCGGGTTCAGGTTAAGTTTAGGCTAGGGTGAGGGTAAGGTTTAGGGTGAGGGTTAGGGATAGGCTGAGGTTGAGTGTTAGTGTGAGGGTTAGAGTTAGTGTGAGGGTTAGGTTTATGGTTAGGGTTAGGTTTACCGTGATGGTAAGGGTAAGGGTGAGGGTTAGGATGAGGGTGAGGGTTAGGGATAAGGTTAGGGTTAGAGTGAGGGTTAGGGTGAGGATGAGGGTTAGGGTTAGGTTAAGGGTTAAGGTGAGGGTTAGGCTTAGGGATAGGGTGAGGTTGAGGGTTAGGGTGAGGGTAAGGGTAAGTGTGAGGGTTAGGTTTAGGGTTAGGTTTAGGTTGAGGGTAAGGGTTATTTGTGAGGGTTAGGATGAAGGTGAGGGTTAGGGTGAGGTTTAGGATTAGGGTGAGTGTTAGGGTTAGGGTTAGGATGATGGCTACTTTGAGGAAGATGTTTAGGGTGAGGGTGAGGGTTAGGGTGTCAGTGAGGATTAGGGTAGGGTGAGGGTAAGAGTGTTAGGGTGAGGGTGAGGGTTAGAGTTATGGACAGGGTTAGGGTTATGGTCAGGTTGAGCAGTACTGTTAAGGTTAGGGTTAGCATGAGTATTAGGGTGAGGGGTAGGGTGAGGGTAAGGGTTAGGGTGAGGTTTAGGTTGAGTTTGAGGGTTAGAGGGAGTGTTAGGGTTAGGGAGAGTGTTAGGGTTAGGGTTAGGGTGAAGGTAAAGGTTAGGGGGATGTTTTGCGTGAGGGTGAGTGTAACCGTGAGGTGAGGGTTCGAGTGAGAGTGAGGGTTAGGTTGAGGATGAAGGTTAGGGTTAAGGATTGTGTGAGGATTAGGGTGAGGTTAAGATTTATGGTGAGGGTTAGTGTGAGGGTGAGGATTAGGGTTATTTTTAGGTTAGGGTGAGGTTTAGGGTGAGGGTTAGGGTGAGGGTTAGGGTTTGGGTGAGGGTGAGTTTTGGGGTTAGGTTTAGGGTAAGAGTTAAGGTTAAGGTTAGGGTTATCATAAGAGTTAGGGTTAGGTTGAGGGTGAGGTTGAGGGTTTCGGTAAGGTAAGGGTTAGGGTTATGGTTAGGGTGAGGATTAGGGTGAGTTTGAGGTTTAGAGGGAGGGTTAGGGTTAGGGTGATAGTTAGAGTTAGGGTTAGGGTGACGTTTAGGTTTAGGGTGATGTTTTGGGTGAGGGTGAGGTTTACCGTGAGGTGAGGGTGAGGGTGAGGGTGAGGGTTAGGGTGAGGGTAAGGGTGAGGGTTAGGGTGACTGTGACCGTGAGGGTGAGAGTGAGGGTGAAGGATAGGGTTAACGTGAGGGTTAAGGAGAGGGTAAGTGTTAGGGTCAGGGTGAGGGTGATGATTAGGGTGAGGGTGAGGGTTTCAGTTAGGTAAGGTTTAGGGTTAGGGTTACGGTAAGGGCTAATTTAAGGGTGAGTTTTATGTTGAGAGTGAGGGTGAGGTTGAGGGTTAGGGTGAGGGTGAGGGTTAGGGTTAGGGTGAGGGTTAGAATGACGGTGAGGGTTAGGATGAGGCTGAGGGTTAGGGTTAGGGTTTGGTTTAGGTGAGGATTAGGTTCAAGATGAGGGTTAGGGTTAGGGTGAGAGTATGGGTTAGCGTGAGGGTTAGGATGAGGGTGAGGTTTAGGGTTAGGGTGAGGGAGAGGGTTAGGGTGATGTTTATGGTTAGGGTTAGGGTTAGGGTTAGTGTGAGGGTTATGGTTAGGGTTATAGGTAGGGTTAGTGTGAGGGTTAGTGTGAGGGTAAGTGTTAGCGTGAAGGTTAGGGTGTGGGTGAGGTTTAGGGTTACGGTTAGGGTTTTGGTGAGGTTTAGACTTAGGGTGAGTATTTGGGTTTAGGTTGAGGGTTAGGATGAGGTGACTGTTAGGGGTAGGGTGATGTTTAAGGTTAAGATTAGGGTTAGGGGGAGGGTTAGGGTTAGTGTTAGGGATAGGTTTAGGATGAGGGTTAGGGTGAGGGTAAGGGTTAGTTTGAAGGTTAGGGTGAGGGTGATGTTTAAGGTTAGGGTGAGGGGGAGGGGGAGGGTGAAGTTTAGGTTTACAGTTAGTGTTAGGGTAAGTGTTAGAGTGGGCATTAGGGTTAGGGTGAGGGTTAGAGTTAGGTTTAGGGTTAGGGTGAGGGTCAGGGTGAAGTTTAGGGTTAGGAATAGTTTTAGGGTAGGGATAGTCTGAGGGTGAGGGTGAGTGTGAGGGTGAGGGTTAGGGTTAGGCTGAGGGCTACTGTGAGGGTGAGGGTTAGGTTGATGGTGAGTGTGAGGGTGAGGATTTTGGTTAGGTAAGGGTTAGGATTATGGTTATGGTTAGGATTAGCTTGAATTTGAGGGTTAGAGGGAGGTTTAGGTTGATGGTGAGGTTTTGGCTTAGGGTTAGGGTGATGGTTAGGTTTAGGGTGATGTTTTGGGTGTGGGGGAGGGTTACCCTGAGGTGAGGGTTCAGGTGAGGGTGAGGGGTAGGGTGAGGGTAAGGGTTAGGGTGAGGGTGAGGATTAGGTTTAGGGTGAGGATGACCGTGAGGGTGCGGGTGAAGGTGTGGGTTAGGGTTAGGGTGAGGGTGAGGGTGAGTGTGAGGGTTTCGGTTAGGTAAGGTTTAGGGTTAGGGTTACGGTGAGGGCTAGGTTAAGGGTGAGGTTTTGGGTGAGGGTGAGGGTGAGGTTGAGGGTAAGGGTGTGGGTGAGGGTTAGGTTTAGGGTGAGGTTTAGAATGACAGTGAGGTTTATGGTGAGGCTTAGGGTTAGGTTTAGGGTTAGGTTTAGGGTGAGGATTAGGGTCAGGATGAGGATTAGGTTGAGGGGTTGGGTTAGGGTTAGGGTGAGGGTAAGTGTTAGGGTGAGGGTGAGGGATATGGTTAGGGTGAAGGTAGAGGTTGAGGGTGAGGGTTTCAGTTAGGTAAGGATTAGGGTTAGGGTTAGGGTAAGGGCTAGGTTAAGGGTGAGATTTATGGTGAGAGTGAGGGTGAGGTTGAGGGTTAGGGGGTGGGTGAGGGTTAGGGTTAGGGTGAGGGTTAGAGTGACAATGAGGGTTAGGGTGAGGCTGAGGTTTGGGGTTAGGGTTAGGTTTAGCGTGAGGATTAGGGTCAGGATGAGGGTTAGGATGAGGGGTAGGATTAGGGTTAGGGTGAGGGATATGGTTAGTGTGAGAGTTAGGGTTAGGGTGAGGGTTAGGGATAGGTGAGGGTTAGGGTTAGGGTTAGGGTGAGGATGAGGGTTGGGGTTAGGTTTAGGTTTAGCATGTGGATTAGGGTCAGGATGAGGGTTAGGATGAAGGGTAGGGTTAGGGTTGGGGTGAGGGTTAAGGTTAGTGTGAGGGTGAGGGTTATGTTTAGGGTGTGGGTAAGGTTTAGGTGAGGGTTAGGATGAGGGTGAGGTTTAGGGTTGGGGTGAGGGTTAGGGTGATGTTTAGGGTTAGGGATAGGGTTAGGGTTAGGGTTAGTGTGAAGGTTAGGGTTAGGTTTAGAGTTAGGGTGTGAGGGTTAGTGTGAGGGTAAGGTTTAGGGTGTAGGTTAGGGTGAGGGTGAGGTTTAGGGTTAGTGTTAGGGTTAGAGAAGTTTAGACTTAGGGTGAGGTTTTGAGTTAGGATTAGGTTTAGGGTGACGGTTAGGGTTAGGGTGAGAGTTAGAGTTATGGTTAAGCTGAGGGTGAGGGTTAGGTTTAGGGTTAGATTGAGGGTGAGGGTAAATGTTAGGTTGAGGTTTAGGATGAGGTGAGTGTTAGGGTTACGGTAATGTTTAAGGTTAGGATTAGGTTTAGGGTGAGGGTTAGGGTGAGGGTTAGGGTTAGTGTTAGGGATAGGTTCAGGATGAGGGTTAGGGTGACAGTAAGGGTTGGGGTGAAGTTTAGGGTGAGGGTGATGTTTAGTGTTAGGGTTAGGGTGAGGGGTAGGGTGAGGGTTAGGTTTAAGGTTAGGGCTAGGGTAAGGGTTAGGGTGAGCGTTAGGGTTAGGGTGAGGGTTAGTGTTAGCTTTAGGGTTAGGGTGAGGGTCAGGGCCAAGTTTAGGGTTAGGATTAGTTTTTAGGTTAGGGATAGTTTCAGGGTGAGGGTGAGTGTGAGGTTGAAAGTTAGGGTTAGGGTTAGCGTTAGGCTGAGGGCTACAGTGAGGATGAGGTTTAGGGTGAGAGTGAGGATGAGGGTGAGAGTTTCGGTTAGGTAAGTGTTATGGTTATGATTAGGGTGAGTATTAGGGTGAGTTTGATGGTTAGAGGGAGGGTTAGCCTTAGGGATAGGTTTAGGGTTAGGGTTAGGGTGAGGGATAGTTTTATGGTGATATTTTGGGTGAAGTTGAGGATTACCGTGAGCTGAGGGTTCGAGTGAGGTTGAGGGTTAGGGTGAGGATGAGGGTTAGGGTTAGGGTTTGTGTGAGGATTAGGGTGAGGTTAAGGTTTAGGGTGAGGGTTAGGTTGAGGGTGAGGTTTAGGGTTAGTTTTAGGTTTAGGGTGAGGGTTAGGGTTAGGGTTTTGGTGAGGGTGAGGTTTAGGTTTAGGGTTAGGGTGAGAGTTAGGGTTAAGGTTAGGGTTAGGATGAGAGTTAGGGCTAGGTTGAGGGTGAGGGTGAGGATGAGGGTTTCGGTTAGATAAGGGTTTGGGTTATGGTTAGAGTGAGGATTAGGGTGAATTTGAAGGTTACATGGTGGGTTAGGATTAGGGTGAGGTTTAGGGATGGGATTAGGGTGATGTTTAGGGTGATGTTTTCAGTGAGGGTGCGGGTGTGGGTGAGGGTTAGGGTTAGCGTGAGGTTTCGGGAGAGTGTAAGTGTTAGGGTGAGGGTGAGGTTTAGGGTTAGGGTGAAGGTGAGTGTCAGTGTGAGGGTTTCGGTTAGGTAAGGTTTAGGGTTAGGGTTACGGTGAGGGCTAGGTTAAGGGTGAGGTTTTGGGTGAGGGTGAGGGTGATGTTGAGGGTTAGGGTGTGGGTGAGGGTTAGGTTTAGGGTGAGGGTTAGAGTGGAGATGAGGATTATTGTGAGGCTGAGGGTTAAGTTTTGGGTTAGGTTTAGGGTGAGGATTAGGGTCAGGATAAGGGTACGGGTGAGGGTTAGGGTTAGGATTAAGTGAGTGTTAGATTTAGGGTTAGGGTTAGCGTGAGGGTAAGGTTTAGGGTGAGGTTTTGGATGAGGGTGAGTGTTACGGTTAGGGTCAGGGTTATGTTTAGGGTGAGGGTTAGTGTTAGGGTGAGGGTTAGGGTTAGGATTAGGGTTAGGGTGAGGTTGAAGGTGAGGTTGAAGATGAGGGTTAGGGTGTGGGTGAGGGTTAGGATTAGGGTGAGGGTTAGGTTGACATTGAGGTTTAGCATGAGGGTGAGGCTTATTGTACGGGTGAGGGTTAGCGTTAGGGTTAGGGTTAGGGTTAGGGTGAGGGGTAGGATTAGGGTTATCGTGAGGGTTAGGGTGAAGTTTCGGGTTAGTGTGAGGGTTAGGGTTAGGGTGAGGGTGAGAGCAATGTTTAGGCTGAGGGTTAGGTTAAGGAGGAGGGTTAGGATTAGGGTTAAGGTTAGGTTGAGGTCTAGGGTGTGGATTAGTGTTAGGGTTCGGATTAGGGTTAGGATGAGGGTTAGGGTGAGTGTTAGGGTTAGGGTTAGTTTGAGGGTTAGGGTTAGGCTTAGGGTTAGGGTTAGGGTAAGGATGTGGGTGAGGGTTAGGGTAAAGATTAGGGTTAGGTTTATGGTGAGGGTGAGAGTTAGGGTTAGGATTAGGGTTAGGGTTTGGTTTAGGCTGAGGGTGAGGGTTAGTGTGAGGATTAGTGTTAGGGTTAGGGTAAGATCTAGGGTTAGGTTTAGGGTTAGGATTAGAGTGTGGGTGAAGTTTAGTGTGAGGGTTAACTTTAGGGTGAGGTTTAGGTTTAGGATTAGGTTGAGGGTTAGAGTTAGGGTGATGTTTAGGGTGAGGGTGAGGGTTAGGGTGAGGGTGAGGGTTAGGGTTAGGGTTAGGGTGAACGTTAGGTTGTGGGTGAGGGATAGCGTTAGGTTTAGGTATAGGGTGAGGTTTTTGGTGAGGGTGAGGTTTGGGTTTTGGGTGAGGGTTAGTGTAAGTGTGAGGTTTAGGGTGACAGGGAGTGTTAGAGTGAGGTTGAGGTTTAGCGTTAGGGTTAGGGTGATGGTTTGGGTTAGTATTAGTGCTAGGGTGAGGGTCAGAATGAGGGGTATGGTTAGGGTTAGGGTGAGGGTTAGGAATAGTGTGAGGGTTAGACATAAGTTTAGGGTTAGGGTGAGCCTAAGGGTTAGGGTGAGGTTAGGTTGAGGTTGAGGGATAGGTTTAGAGTTAGGGTTAGGTTGAGGGTTAGGGTGATGTTTAGAGTTAGGGTGAGGGTGCGGGTTAGGAATAGGTTTATGGTGAGGGTTTGGGTTAGGGTGAGATTTAGAGTTAGGGTTAGGGTGAGGGTGAGGTTTAGGTTTAGGGTTAGGGTGAGGGTAAGGGTGAGGTTTACTGTTAGGTTTAGTCTTAGGGTGAGTGTGAGAGTTAGGTTTAAGATTAGTGTTCGGGTTAGGTTTAGTTTTAGGGTTAGTGTTAAAGATAGGGTTTGGGAGAGTGTTAGGGTTAGGGTTAGGGTTAAGGTTAGGGTTGGGTGAGCGTAAGGTTTTTGGTGAGGTTTAAGTTTAGGCTGAGGGTGACGGTCAGGGTGATGGTTAGGGTTTGGTTTAGGGTTAGGGTGAGGGTTATGATAAGGGGTAGAGTTAGGGTTAGGGTTAGGGTTAGGGTTAGAATTAGGGTGAGTGTGAGGGTGAAGAACAGGGTTAGGGTTAGGGTTAGGGTTTGGCTGAGGGTCAGGGTAATTGCTGTGGTTAGGGTTATATTTAGGGTGAGTGTTAGGGTTAGGCTTAGGGTTAGGATGAGGGTTAAGTTGAGGGTTAGGGTTAGGGTGAGTGTTAGCGTGAGGGTGAGGGTGAGGGTTAGGGTGTTGGTTAGGGTTAGGGTTAGGGTCAGGGTTAGGGTTAGGGTGATGGTAAGGTTTAGGGTTAAGATTAGAATTAGTGTGAGGGTGAGGAATAGGGTTGGATTAGGGTTAGGGTTAGGATTAGGCTGAGGGTGAGGGTGAGTGTTAGGGTTAGGGTTACGGTTAGGGTGTTAGTGTTAGGCTTAGGGTTAGGATGAGGGTTAAGGTGAGGGGTAGGGTTAGGGTGAGGGTTAGGGTTAGGGTGAGGTTTAGGGTTAGGGTGAGGGTAATGGTTAGGGTGAGTGTTACGATGAGGCTGAGGATTAGGTCGAGGGTTAGAGTTAGGGTGAGGGCTAGGGTTAGGGTGAAGGTTAGGGTGAGGTTAATGTGAGGGTGAGGCTTAGGGTGAGGATGAGGGTGAGGGTGAAGTTTAGGGTGTGAGTTAGGGTTAGGGTTAGGGTCAGGGTTACAGTTAGGGTGAGGGTTATGTTTAGGTTTAGGGTGAGGTTGAGGCTGAGGCTGAGTTTTAATTTGAGGGTGAGGGTGAGTGTCAGGGTGAGGTTTAGGGTTCGGATTAGGCTTAGTTTGAGGGTGAGGGTGAGGGTTAGTGTTTGTATTAGTGTTAGAGTTAGGGTTAGCTGAGGTTGAGCATGAGTGTGATGGTGAGGGTTAGGTTTATTGTGAGGGTTAGGGTGAGGATGAGGGTAAGGGGTAGGTTGAGGGTTAGGGGGAGGGTGAGGGTTAGGGTTAGGATGAGGGTTAGGGTGAGGTTTAGCGTTACATTTAGGGTTAGTTTTAGTGTGAGGGTTAGGGTTAATATTAGGGTTAGGTTTAGGGTAAGGTTTAGGGTTAGGGTTAGGGTTAGGGTGAGGGTTATGGTTAGGTTTAGGGTGAGCATTAGGGTGATGGGTAGGTTTAGGGTTAGGGTGAGGGTGAGGATGAGGCTTAGGTTTAGGATTAGGGTTTGGGTTAGTGTTAGGCTGAGGTTGAGGGTTAAGGTTAGCGTGAGGCTTAGTGTTTGTTTTAGGCTTAGGTTGAGGGTTAGGTTGAGGGGTAGGTTTATGGTTAGGGTGAGGGTGAAGATGAGGGTGAGGGTGAGGGTGAAGGTAAGGGTTAGGGTGAGGGTTAGGTTTAGGGTTAGGTTTAGGTTTTGGGTTAGGGTGAGTGGTAGCTTTAGGGTTAGTGTGAGCCTTAGTGTTAGTGTGAGGGTTACGGTTAGGGTTAGGGTTACCTTGAGGGTAAGGGTAACGGTGAGGGTTAGGATGAGGGTGAGGGTTAGGGTTAGGGTTTGGGTGAGGCTAACTGTTAGGGTGAGGATGAGGGTTAGGGTTAGGGTTAGGGTGAGGATTTTGATTAGGGTGTGGCTTAGGGTTAGATTTAGAGTTCGGTTCAGGTTGAGGGTTAGGCTTAGGTTACGGGTTAAGGTGAGTGGTAGGGTGCGGTTTAGGATTAGGGTTTTGTTTAGGATTAGGGTGAGGGTGAGGATTAGCTTTAGGGTTAGGTTGAGTGTGAGGGTGAGGTTTACTGATAGGTTTAGGTTTAGGGTGAGGGTTAGGGTTAGGGTTAGAGTTAGGATTAGGGTGAGGGCTAGGGTGAGGGTGAGAGTTAGGGTGAGGGTCAGGGTGAGGCTGAGGTTTAGGGTGTGCGTTAGGGTCAGGGTTAGGGTCAAGATTACGGTTAGGGTGAGGTTTAATGTTAGGATTAGGGTTAGGGTGAGGTTCAGGCTGAGGCTTAGTTTTAATGTGAATGTGAGGGTGAGTGTGAGGGTGAGGTTTAGGTTTCGGGTTAGGGTTAGGTTGAGGGTGAGGGTGAGGGTTAGTGTTTGGATTAGGGTTAGGGTTAGGGTTAGAGTGAGGGTAAGGGTTAGGGTGAGGTTTAGGGTGAGGTTTAGGGTTAGGGTGAGGGTGAGGGTGAGGTTTAGGGTGAGGGTGAGAATTAGATTTAGGGATAGAGTGAGGGTGAGGGTTAGCGTTAGGGTTAGGGTGAGGGTTAGGGTGAGGGTGAGGGTAAGGTTTAGGTTCAGGGTTAGGGTGAGGGGGAGGGTTAGAGTTAGGGTTAGGGTTAGGTTTGTTGTGAGGATTAGGGTTTTGATGAGATTAAGGATTAGGTCAGGGTTAGGGTTAAGTTTAGGGTTAGAATTAGGGTGAGGGTTAGGGTTAATATTATTGTTAGTTTTAGGATAAGGTTTAGGTCTAGGGTAAGTGTTAGGGTTAGGGTGTGGGTTGGGTTTAGGGTGAGGGCTACATTTAGGTTTGGGATTAGGGTGAGGGTGAGGGTGAGGCTAGGGTAAGGATTAGCGTTTGAGTTAAGGTGTGGGTGAGGGTGAGGCTTAGAGTTAGGACTAGGGTTTGAGTTAGGGTTAGGCTAAGGGTGAGGGTGAGGGTGAGGGTGAGGTTTAGGTTTAGGTATAGGATTAGTGTGAGTGTTAGGGTTAGGTTAGGGTTAGGAAGAGGTTTAGGTTGAAGGGTAGGGTTAGGTTTAGGATTAGAGTTAGGGATAGGGTTAGGCTTAGGGTGAGGGTGAGCAGAAGGGTGAGGGTTTGGGTTAGGGTTAGCGTTAGGGTGAGGTTGAGGGTTAGGGTGAGGTTAGGGTTAGGGTGTGGGGTAGGGTGAGTGTTAGTGTTAGTTTTATGATTAGGATAGTGTGAAGGTTAGGGTGAGGTTTAAAGTTAGGGTTAGGGTTAGGGTTAGTTTGAGGGTTAGGGTTAGGGTTAGGTTTCGGGATAGGGTTAGGGTGAGGGTCAGGGTTAGGGTGAGGGTTAGAGTGAGGGTGAGGGTTAGGGTAAGTTATAGGTTTAGGATTAGGGTCAGGGTATGTGTGAGGGTTAGGGTTAGTGTGATGGTTAGTCTGAAGGGTAGGGTTACGGTTAGGTGAGGGTGAGGGTGAGAGTCTGAGTTATGTAAGGGTTAGGTTTAGGGTTTGGTAGAGGATTAGGGTTTCGGTGAGGGTTCGAGTTAGGGCAAATGTTAGGGTTTGGTTGAGGGTGAGGGTTAGGGTGAAGCTGAGGGTGAGGGTTTTCTTTAGGTAAGGGTTAGGTTTAGGGTTAGGGTTATGGTTAGGTTTAGGGATAGGATGAGGGTTAGCGTGAGGGCTACGGTTAGGGTTAGAGTGAGGATAACCCTTCAGACTAACCCTCACACTAACCCTAACACTCACTTACCCTGACCCTAATCCTAAACCTATAACTTACCCTAACCCTCACCCTCACTCTAACCCTCACCCTAACTCTTACCCTCACCCTAACCCTAACCCGAAACCTAACCCTAACCCTAACACTCAACCTAACCCTAACCCTAACACTAACCTTAAACCTTAGGATTAGGGTTAGGTTTAGTGGTATGGTTAGGGTTAGGGTGAGGGTTAGGTATACGGTTAGAATTAAGGTGAGGGTAAGGGTAAGGGTGAGGTTTAGGTTGAGGGAGAGGGTTAGGATGAGAGTGAGGGTTAGGGTTAGGGTGAGGTTTAGGGTGATGTTTAATATTAGGGTTAGTGTTAGGGTTAGGTTTAGGGATAGGTTGAGGGTGAGCTTTAGTTTTAGGATTAGTGTTAGGGTTAGGATTAGGCTTAGGGTGAGGGTGAGGGGTAGGGTGAGGTTTTGGGTTAGGGTTAGTTTTAGGGTTAGGCTGAGGCTTAGGGTTAGTGTTAGGGTTAGGTTTAGGGTTAGGCTGAGGGTTAGGTTTAGTGTGAGGGTTAGGGTTTTGGTGAGTGTTAAGGTGAGGGTGAGGATTAGGCTTAGGGAAGTTTGAGGGTAAGGGTTAGGGTGAGGGTTAGTGTTAGTATGAGTTTGAGGTTGAGGGTTAGGGTTAGGTATAGGATGAGGGTTTTTTTGAGCAGCAGGGTTAGGTTTAGTTTGAGGTTTAGAGTTAATATGAGGCTTAGGGTTAGGGTTAGGGTGAGGGTTAGATTTAGGGTTAGGGTTAGGCTGAGGGTTATGTTGAGGTTGAGGATTAGGGTGATTGTGAGGGTGAGGGTGAGGTTTTGGGTGTCGGTGAGGGTTAGGGTAGGGTGAGGGTAAGGGCGACAGTGAGGGTTAGGTGAGGGTGAGGTTTAGGGGTAAGTTTAGGGTTTCGGTTAGGGTTAGGTTGAGGGTAAGTGTTAGGGTGAAAGTGAGCTTTAGGGTTACGGTTAGGGTTAGGGTGAGTGTAATTTTTAGTGTGAGGTTTCGGATGAGATTGAGGGTTGGGGTTAGGGTGATGTTTAAGGTTAAGGTTAGGGTTAGGGTGAGCGTGAGGTTTAGGGTGAGGGTATGGGTTAGATTGAGGTTGCGGATTAGGGTTACGGTTAGGGTTAGTGTGAGGGCTAGTGTTAGGGTTAGGGTAAGGGTTAGGTTTACTGTGATGGTTATGGTTAAGGATAGAGTTAAGGTGAGGGTAAGGGTTTGGATGAGGGTAGGGTGAGATTAAGTTTTAGGGTTATCATGTGTGTTAGGGTTAGGTTAAGGGATAGGGTGAGGTTTGGGTGAGGGTGAGGGTTGGGTTGTGGGTGAGGGTTAGGGTAATTGTGAGGGTTAGGTTGACGGGGAGGGTTAGAGTGAGGGCGAGGGTTAAGGTAAGGTTTAGGGTGATGGATAGGGTTCGTATTAATGTTAGAGTGAGTGTGAGGGTGAGGGGTATAATTAGGGTTAGTGTGAGGGTTAGTATTATTGTGAGGGTTAGGGTTAGGGTTAGGGTTAGAGAGAGGGTAAGGTTTAGGGTGAGGTTTATGGTGAGGTTTAGGGTTAGGCTTAGAGTTAAGATTAGGCTGAGGGTTAGGGTGAGGTTAGAATTAGGGTGAGGGTGAGGGTTAGGGTTAGGGTTAGGGTGAGGGTTAGAGTTAGCGTGAGAGTTAGAGTTAGGGTTAAGCTGAGGATGAGGGTTACTGTTAGGGTTAGGGTGAGGGTTATATTGAGGATGAGGGTAAGGTTTAGGTTGAGGATTAGGGTGAGGGTGAGGGTTAAGGTTAGGGTTAGGTTTAGAGTGAGTGTTATGGTGAGGGTTAGGGTTAGGCTGAGGGTGAACGTGAGGGTGATGGTGAGGGTTAGTGTTAGGGTTAGGGTGAGGGTTAGGTTTATTGTGAGGGTTAGGGTGAGGATGAGGGTAAGGATTAGGTTGAGGGTTAGGGTGAGGGGGATATTTAAGGTTGGGTTAGGGTTAGGGTGAGAGTTAGGGTGAGGGTTAGTCTTAAGTTTAGGGTTAGGTTAATGGTGAGTGTTAGGGTTAATGTTAGGTTTAGGGTAAGGGTTAGGATTAGGGTAAGGGTTAGGGTTAGGGTGAGGGTTATGGTTAGGTTTAGGGTGAGGGTTAAGTTTAGGGTGAGGGTTAGGTTTAGGGTGAGGGTTAGGGTTAGGTTTAGGGTTAGGGTGACTGTGAGGGTGAGTCTTAGGTTTAGGATTAGCGTTTGGGTTTGGGTGAGGTTGAGGGTGAGACTTAGGTTAGGAGTCGTGTTTGAGTTAGGGTTAGGCTGAGGGTGAGCGTGAGCATTAGAGTTAGCAAGAGGGTTAGGCTTAGGGTTAGGTTTAGGTTGAGGGTTAGGGTGAGGGCTAATTTTTGGTTGAGGGTGAGGGTGAGGGTGAGGGTTATGGTGAGGGTTATGTTTATGGTGAGGGTTAGGGTTAGGGTTAGCTTTAGGTTGAGGGTTAGGGTGAGGGCTAGGGTTAGGGTTAGAGCCTTAGTGTTAGTGTGAGGATTAGGGTTAGTGTAGGTTTTAGGGTTACCGTGAGTGTAAGGGTAAGGGTGAGTGTTAGGATGAGGATGAGGGTTTGGGTGAGGGATAGGGTTAGGGTTAGGGAAGGGTGAGGGCAAGGGTTAGGGTGAGGGTTAGTGTTAGGCTGAGGGTGAGGGTGAGGGTGCGGTTTAGGTTTAGGTTTAGGTTTAGTGTGAGTGTTAGTGTTAGGGTTAGGGTTATGATGAGGGTTAGAGTGAGGGGTAGGTTAAGGGTTAGGTTGAGGGTGAGGGTGAGGGTGAGGTTTGGTGTAAGTGTGATGGTTAGCTCTTGGGTTAGGGTGAGGGTGAAGGTTAGGGTTAGGTTTAGGATGAGGGTTAGAGTGAGAAGTAGGGTTAGGGATAGTGTGAGGGTTAGGGTTACCGTGAGGGTTAGGTTTAGGGTGAGGGTTAGGGTGAGGGTTATGGTTAGGGTTAGGGTTAGGGTGAGGGTGAGGTTTCGGCTGAGGGTCAGGGTTAGTGTGTGTGTTAGGTTTAGGATTAGGGTTAGTGTTAAGATAAGGGTTAGGGTGAGGGTTAGGGTTATGGTTATGGTTATCGTTAGGGTTAGGGTTAGGGTGAGGGTTAGGGTATTGTTAGGGTGAGGGTTAGGGTAAGTGTGAGGGTTAGGTTTAGGGATAGGATTAGGGATATGGTGAGGGTAAGGGTTAGGGTGAGGGTTAGGATGAGGGTGAGGTTTAAGGTTAGCGTTATGTTTAGGGTGTCTTTTAGGGTGAGGGTAAGTGTTAGGTTTAGGTTGAGGTTGAGGGTGACGGTTAGGGTTATTGGAGGGTGAGTGTTAGGTTTAGGTTTAGGGTGAGGGTGAGGGTTAGGTTTAGGAATAGTGGTACGGTTAGGCTTAGGGTGAGGGTGAGGGGAAGGGTGAGGGTTTGGGTTAGGGTAAGGATTAGCGTTAGGGTGAGGGTGAAGGATAGGGTTAGTGTTAGGGTTGGGGTTTGGGTGAGTGTTAGGGTGAGGGTGAGGGTTAGGGTTAGGGTTAGGGAAGGTTGAGGGTAATGGTTAGGGTGAGGGTTAGTGTTAGGCTGAGGGTGAGGGTGAGGGTGAGGTTTAGGGTTAGCTTTAGGGATAGGATGAGGGTTAGGGTGAGGGTTTTGGTTAGGGATAGTGTGAGTGTTACGGTTAGTGTGAGGGTTAGGTTTAGGTTTAGGGTTACTTTTACCGTGAGGGTAAGGGTAATGGTGAGGTTTAGGATGAGGGTGAGGGTTAGGGGTAGTTTGAGGGTTAGTGTTAGGGTGAGGGTTAGGGTGAGGATGAGGGTTATGTTTAGGGTTAGGGGTAGGGTGAGGGTTATGGTTAGTGGTAGGGTGAGGGTGAAGGTTAGGGTGAGGGTAAGGGTTAGTGTGAGGGTTAGTTTTAGGATTATGTTTAGGTTGAGGGTAAGGGTTAGTGTGAGGGTTAGGATGAGGGTGAGGGTTAGGATGAGGGTTAGAGTTAAGGTGACGGATAGGTTTAGGGTTTGAGTTAGGCTGATGGCTTATGTGAGGGTGAGGGTGAGGGTAAGGGTGAGGTTGAGGGTGAGGGTTAGAGTGTCCATGAAGGTTAGGTTTGAGTGAGTGTTAGGGTGATGTTTAAGGTTAGGGTTAGGATTAGAGTTATGGTTAGGCTGAGGGTGAGAGTTAGGTTCAGGGATAAAATGAGGGTGAGCGTTAGGTTTAGGGTTAGTTATAGGGTTAGGGTTAAGGAAGTGTGAGGCTAAGGGTTATGGTGAGGGTTAGTGTTAGTCTGAGGGTGAGGGTGAGGGTGAGGTTTAGGGTTAGGTTTAGGATTAGTGTGAGGTTTAGGGTTAGAGTTAGGGTTAGAATGAGGTTTAGGGTGGGGGGTAGGGTTAGGGTTAGGTAGCGGGTGAGGGTGAGGGTTAGGGTTAGTATGAGGGTTAGGGTAGGTTTAGGGTTAGGTTGAGGGTTAGGGTGAGGGTTAGGGTTAGGCTAAGGGCTAGGGTGAGGGTGAGGGTTAGGGTGAGGGTGAGGGTGAGGTTTAGGGTGTCGGTGAGTGTTAGGGTAGGGTGAGGGTTAGGGGGACGATGAGGGTTAGGGTGAGGGTGAGGATTAGGGTTACGGTTATGGTTAGGGTTAGTTTCAGCTTGAGGTTTAGGGTTACGGTTAGGGTTAGATTGAGGGTTAGGGTCAGGGGTAGGTTTAGCGTTAGGTTTAGGGTTAACATTAGGGTAAGGGTTAGGGTGAGGGTCAGGTTTTGATTTAGGGTGAAGGTGAGGGTAATTGTTAGGGTGAGGGTTAGGATGAGGGTGAGGGTTAGGGTTAGAGTGATGTTTAAGGTGAAGTTTAGGGTTAGGGTTGGGTTAGTGTGAGGGTGAGGGTTAGGGTGAGGGTAAGGTTTAGGTTGAGGGTGCAGATTAGGATTACGGTTAGGGTTAGTGTGAGGGGTAGGGTTAGGTTTAGGGTGAGGGTTAGGTTTAGTGTGAGGGTTATTGTTAGGGATAGGGTGAGGGCGAGGGTAAGGGTTAGGATTAGAGTAGGGTGAGAGTAAAGTTTAGGGATAGCATGAGTGTTAGGGTGAGGTATAGGGTTAGGTTAAGGGATAAGGTGAGGTTTGGGTGAGGGTGAGTGTTGGGTTGTGGGTGAGGGTTAGGGTAAAAGTGAGAGTTAGGTTGACGGGGAGGGTTAGAGTGAGGGTGAGGGTTAAGGTTAGGTTTAGGGTGATGGTTAGGGTTTGTATTAGTGTTAGGGTGAGGGTTAGGGTGAGGGGTATAGTTAGGGTTAGTGTGAGGGTTAGGATTAGTGTGAGGGATAGGGTTAGGGTTAGGGTTAGAGTGAGGGTAAGGGTTAGGGTGAGGTTTAGGGTGAGGATTTGGGTGAGGATTAGAGATAGGGTGAGGTTTAGTGTTAGGGTGAGTGTGAGGGTTAGGGTTAGGTTTAGGATGAGGGTTAGGGTTAGGGTGAGAGTTAGAGTTATGGTTAAGGTGAGGGTGAAATTTAGGGTTATGTTAGGGTTAGAATGAGGGTGAGGGTGCGGGTGAGGAATAGGTTTAGGATTAGGGTTAGGGTTAGGCTGAGGGTGAGGGTGAGTGTTAAGGTTAGGGTTAGGATTAGTGTTAGTGTTACATTTAGGCTTAGGTTTAGGATGAGGGTTAAGGTGAGGGTAGGGTTAGGGTTAGGGTTAGGGTAAGGGTTAGGCTTAGGGTGAGGGAAAGGGTTAGGGTGAGGTTTAGGATGAGGCTGAGGGTTAGGTTGAGAATTAGAGTTAGGGTCAGTGTTAGCGTTAGGTTTAGGGTTAGGTTTGGGCTAGGGTGAGGGTGAGGGTGAGGGTTAGGGTGAGGGTGAGGGTGAGGGTGAGGGTTAGGGTGAGGGTAAGGGTTAGTGTGGGGACTAGGGCTAGGTTTAGGTTTAGGTTGAGGGTTAAGGTGAGGGGTATGGTTAGGATTAGTGTGAGCCTTAGCATTAGTGTGAGGGTTAGGGTTAGGGTTACAGTGAGGGTAATGGTAAGGGTGAGGTTTAGGTTGAGGGTGAGGGTTAGGAATAGGGTTAGGGTCAGGATGAGGGTTAGGGTTAGGGTTAGGTTGAGGGTGTGGGTTAGGGTCAGAGTTAAGGTGAGGCTAAGGTTTAAGCTGAGCGTTACGATGAAGGTGAGGGTTAGGTTTAGGGTGAGGGTTAGGGTGATGTTTCAGGTTAGTGTTTGGGTTAGGCTTATGGTGAGGGTGAGGGGTAGGGTGAGGGTTTGGGTTAGGGTTAGGGTTAAGGTGAGTGTGAGTGTAAGGCTGAGGGTGAGGGTTAGGCTGAGGGTTAGGGTCAGTGTTATTGTTAGGGTTTGGGTGAGTGTTAGGGTGAGGGTGAGGGTTATGATGAGGGTTAGAGTGAGGGGTAGTTTTAGGGTTAGGTTGAGTTTGAGGGTGAGGGTGAGGTTTAGGGTAAGTGTGAGTGTTAGGTTTTGGGTTATGTGAGGGTTAGGGTTAGGGTGAGAGTTAGATTTAGGGTTAGGTTTAGGGTGAGGGTTAGGGTTAGGTTAGGGTTAGACTTTGGGTGAGGGTGCGGGTGAGGAATAGGTTTAGGATTAGGGTTAGTTTTAGGGTTAGGCTGAGGGTGACGGTGAGTGTTAAGGTTAGGGTTAGGGATAGTGTTAGTGTTATATTTAGGCTTAGGTTTAGGATGAGGGTTAAGGTGAGGGGTAGGGTTAGGGTTAGGGTGAGGGTTAGGGTTAGGGTAAGGGTTAGGCTTAGGGTGAGGGTAAGGGTTAAGGTGAGGGTTAGGATGAGGCTGAGCGTTAGGTTGAGGTTTAGAGATAGGGTGAGTGTTAGCGTTAGGGGTAGGGTTAGGGTTTGGCCTAGGGTGAGGGTGAGGGTTAGGGTGAGGGTGAGGGTGAGGGTGAGGGTTAGGGTGAAGGTAAGGTTTAGTGTGCGGGTTAGGGTTAGGGTTCGGTTTAGGTTGAGGTTTAGGGTGAGGGGTATGGTTAGGGTTAGTGTGAGCCTTAGCATTAGTGTGAGGTTTAGGGTTAGGGTTACAGTGAGGGTAAGCGTAAGAGTGAGGTTTAGTTTGAGGGTATGGGTTAGAGATAGGGATAGGGTGAGGGTGAGTGTTAGGGTGAGGACGAGGGTTAAGGATAGGTTTAGGTTTTGGGTGAGGGTTAGGGTTAGATTTAGGGTGAGGGTATGGTTTACGGTGAGGTTAAGATGTGGGTGAGTGTTAGGGTTAGGTGAGGGTTAGGGTGATATTTCAGGTTAGTTTTAGGATTAGGCTTAGGGTGAGGGTGAGTGGTAGGGTGAGAGTTTTGGTTAGGGTTAGGGTTAAGGTAAAGGTGAGGGTTAGGATGAGGGTTAGGGTTAGTGTTAGGTTTAGGGTTTGGGTGATTGTTAGGGTGAGGGTGAGGGTTATGATGAGGATTAGGGTGAGGGGTAGGTTTAGGGATAGGTTGAGGTTGAGGGTGAGGGTGAGGTTTAGGGTAAGTGTGAGGGTTAGGTTTAGGGTTAGGATGAGGTTGAAGGTTAGTGTTAGGTTTAGGATGAGCGTTAGGGTGAGGGGTAGGATTAGGGATAGTGTGAGGGTTAGGGTTAGGGTTACGGTTACCGTTAGTGTAAGGGTAAGCGTGTCGCGTAGGATGAGGCTTAGGGTCAGGGTTAGTGTTAGGGTTAGGGAGAGGATTAGTTTTACAGTAGTGGTTAGGGTAAGGGTTACATTGAGTAGTAGGGTTAGGATTAGGGTTAGGTTTAGGTTGAGGGTTAAGGTGAGGGCTAGGTTGAGGGTTAAGGTGAGGGTGAGGGGGAGGGGGAGGGGGAGGGTTACGGTGAGGGTTAGGGATAGGGTGGGTGTAAGGGTTAGAGTTAGGGTTAGGATGAGGTTTAGGGTGAAATGTAGGATTAGGGTGAGGGTGACGGTGAGGGTGAGGGTTAGGGTTAGGGTGAGGTTTAGGCTTAGGGTTGGGGTGACTGTTAGAGTTAGTGTTAGGTTTAGGATGAGGGTTAGGGTGAGGTGTAGTATTAGGGATAGTGTGAGGGGTAGGGTTAGTGTGAGTGATAGGGTTAGGTTTAGGGTTACCGTGAGGGTAATTGTAACCGTGAGGGTTAGGATGAGGCTGAGGGATAGTGTTAGGGTTAGGGTTAGGGTGAGGGATAGGGTGAGGGATAGTTTTAGGGTTATTGTAAGGGTAAGATGAGGGTTAGGGTTAGGCTTAAGGGTAGTTTTAGGGTGAGTGTAAGGGTTAGTATTAGGGTTAGGGTTTGTTTGAGTGTTTGGGTGAGGGTTTGGATTAGGGATAGGGTTAGGAAAGGGTGAGGGTTAGGGTGAAGGTTAGTGTTAGGTTAGGGTTAGGGTTTGGGTTAGGCTGCGGGCTAAGATGAGGGTGAGGGTTAGAGTGATGGTGAGGGTGAGATTTAGGGTGTCGTTGAGGGTTAGGGTAGGGTGAGGGTTAGGGTGAGGATTAGTGTTAGGCTGAGGGTGAGGATGAGGGTGAGGTTTATGGTTAGGTTTAGTATTAGTGTGAGTGATAGTGTTAGGGTTAGGATTAGGATGAGGTGTAGGATGAGGGGTAGGGTTAGGGTTAGGTTGAGGGTGAGAGTGAGGGTGAAGTTTAGGGTTATGGTGAGTGTTAGTGTTAGGGTTAGGTTGAGGGTGAGTTTTAGGGTTAGGTTTAGGATGAGGGTTAGTGTGAGGGGTAGGGTTAGGGTTAATGTGAGGGTTAGGGTTAGTGTGAGGGTTAGTGTTAGGCTTAGGATTAGGGTAGGGTTTAGGTTTAGGGTTAGGGTTATGCTGAGTGTAGGGTGAGGGTGAAGGTTAGGATGAGGGTAAGGGTGAGGGTGAGGGTTAGTGTGACGGTGAGGGTCAGGGTGATGTTTAGGATTAGGGTTAGGTATAGGGTTAGGCTTAGGGTGAGGCTGAGGGTTTGGGTGAGGGTTAGGGTTAGGGTGAGGGTGAGGGTTAGGGTGAGGTTTAGGGTGAGAATTAGGGTTAGGGTTAGAGTTAGGGTTAGGTTGAGGTTTAGGTTGAGGTTTAGAGTTAGGGTGAGGGTGAGGGTTAGTGTTAGGGTTAGGGTGAGGTTTAGGGTGAGGGTTATGGTTAGGCTGAGTGTGAGCTTGAGGGTGAGGGTGAGGGTTAGTATTAGGGATAGAGTGAGGGTTAGGTTTATTGTGAGGGTTAGGGTGAGGATGAGGGTAAGGATTAGGTGAGGGTTAGGGTTAGGGTTAAGTTTAGGGTTAGATTTAGGGTGAGGTTTAGGGTTAATATTAGGGTTAGGTTTAGGGTAAGGCTTAGGTTTAGGGCAAGGGTTAGAATTAGGTTGAGGGTTAGGGATAGATTTAGGGTGAGGTTTAGGTTTAGGGTGAGGGTTAGGTTTAGGTTTAGGGTTAGGGTGAGGGTTAGGGTGAGGCTTAGGGTTAGGATTAGGGTTTGAGTTAGGGTTAGGCTAAGGCTGAGGTTGAGGGTGAGGGTTAGGGTTGGGGTTAGGGTTAGGGTGAGGATTAGGCTTGGTGTTAGGATTGGGGTTTGGGTTAGGCTGAGGCTGAGGCTGAGGGTGAGGGTGAGGGTTCGGGTTAGCATGAGAAATAGGTTTAGGGTTAGGTTTATTTTGAATTGTAGGGTGAGGGGTAGGTTTATGTTTAGGTTGAGGGTGAGGGTGATGGTGAGGGTAAGTTTTAGGGTGAGGGTAAGGGTTAAGCTTAGGGTTAGGATTAGGGTTTGGGTTAGGTTTAGCCTGAGGCGAGGGTGAGGTTTAGGGTTAGCATGAGGGATAGGTTTAGGGTTAGGTTGAGGTTGAGGGGTAGGGTAAGGGGTAGGTTTAGGTTTAGGGTAAGGTTGAGGGTAAGGGTGAGGGTTAGGGTGAGGGTGAGGGTTAGGGTGAGCGTGAGGGTTAGTGTTAGTTGGGTTAGTGTTAGGTTCAGGGTGAGGATTAGGGTCACAGTTAGGTTTAGGTTGACTGTTAGGGTGAGTGTTAGGGTTAGGGTTAGGGTGAGGTTAAGGGTTAGGGTGAGGGTGAGGGGTACGGTTAGGTTTAGGGTTAGGTTGAGGGTAATTGTTAGCGTGAGGGTTAGGATGTCGGTGCGGGTTAGGGTTAGGCTGAGGGTTAGGGTGATGTTTAAGGTTAAGTTTAGGGCTTGGGTTAGGGTTAGGGTCAGGGTGAGAGTTAGGGTGAGGTTAAGGGTTAGGTTGAGGGTGAGGATTAGTGTTAGGTTTAGGGTTAGGTTTGGGGTGTGGACTAGGGTGAGGGTTAAGGTTAGGTTGAGGTTGAGGTTGAGGCTTAGGTTTAGGGTATGGGTGTAGGTTAGGGTTAGGGAGAGCTTTATCGTGAAGGTGAGGGTGAGGGTTAGGGGTAGGGTTAGGTTTATAATTAGGGTGAGGGAGAGTGGGAGGAATAGGGTTAGGATTAGGCCTAGAGTTAGGGTTAGGCTGAGGGTGAGGCTAAGTGTTATGGTTAGGGTTAGGTTGAGGGTGAGAGGGTTAGGGTTAGGGTTAGGGTTAGGCTGAGGGCTAGGGTGAGGGCTAAGTTTAGGGTTAGGGTGAGGTTGAGTGTTAGATTGTGGGTCAGGGTTAGGATTATGGTCAGGATTAGGATTAGGGTGAGGGTTAGGGTTAGGTTTAGGATGTAGTTGAGGCTGAGGCTGAGTTTTAAGGTGAGGGTGAGGGTGAGTGTGAGGGTGAGGGTTAGGACTCGGGTCAGGGTTAGGTTGAGGGTGAGGGTTAGTGTTTTGATTAATGTTAGGGTTAGGGTTAGGTTGAGGGTGAGCGTGAGGGTGAGGGAGAGGGTTAGTGTTAGGTTTAGGGTGAGGGTTAGGTTTATTGTGAGTGTTACGGTGAGGATGAGCGTAAGGGTTAGTTTGAGGGTTAGGGTGATGGAAAGAGTTAGGGTTAGGGTAAGGGATAGGGTGAGGGTTAGGGTGAGGTTTAGGGTTAAGTTTAGGGTGACTTTTAGGGTGAGGGTTAGGGTTAATGTTAGGGTTATGTTTAGGGTAAGGTTTAGGGTTAGGGTTAGGGTTAGGGTGAGGATTACGGTTAGGTTTAGGGTTACGGTTAGGTTTAGGGTGAGGGTTAGGGATAGGTTTAGGGTTAGGGTGAAGGTGAGGTTTAGGGTTGGGATTAGTGTTAGGGTGATGGTGAGGTTAGGGTTAGGATTATGGTTTGGGTTATGTTTAGGCTGAGGGTGAGAGTGAGGGCTAGATTTAGCGTGAGGGTTAGGTTTATGCTTAGGTTTAGGTTGAAGGTTAGGGTGAAGGGTAGCTTTAGTGTTAGGATGAGGTTGAGGGTGAGGGTAAGGGTGAGGGTTAGGGTTAGGATTAGGATTAGGGTTAGGGTTAGGCTGAGGGTGAGGTTTAGGGTGAGGGTTAATGTGAGGGGTATGGTTAGAGTTAGTGTGAGGGTTAGGGTTAGTGTGAGGGTTAGGGTTAGGCTTAGGGTTAGGGTGAGGGTTAGGGTTAGGGTTAGGGTTAGGCTGAGGGTAGGGTGAAATTGAGGTTTAGGGTTAGGTTAAGCATTAGTGTGAGTGATAGGGTTTGGGTTAGCTTTAGCATGAGTGTTAGAGTGAGGGTTAGGGTTAGGGTTAGGTTGAGAGTGAGGATGAGGGTGAAGTTTAGGGTTAGGGTGAGGTTTAGGGTTAGGTTTAGTGTGATGGTGAGGTTAGTGTTAGGTTTAGGATGAGGGTTATGGTAAGGGGTAGCTTAGGTTGAGTGTGAGGGTTAGGGTTAGTGTGAGGGTTAGGGTTAGGGTTAGGGTGAGGTTTAGGTTTAGGGTTACAGTTAGGCTAAGGGCTAGGGTAAGGGTGAGGGTTAGGGTGAGGGTGATGGTGAGGGTGAGGGTTAGGGTGTCTGTGAGAGTTAGGGTAGGGTGAGGGTTAGGGGGGAGGTGAGGGTTTGGGTGAGGGTGAGGGTTAAGTTTATGGTTAGTGTTAGGGTTAGGCTGAGGTTAAGGGTTAGGTTGAGGGTGAGGGTTAGTGTTAGGTTTAGGGTTAGGGTGAGGGTAATTGTTAGGGTGAGGGTTAGGATGAGGGTGATGGTTAAGGTTAGGGTGATGTTTAAGGTGAAGTTTAGGGTTAGGGTTGGGTTAGTGTGAGGGTGAGGGTTAGGGTGAGGGTAAGGGTTAGGTTGAGGGTGCAGATTAAGATTCCGGTTAGGTTTAGTGTGAGGGGTAGGGTTAGGGTAAGGGTGAGGGTTAGGTTTAGTGTGAGGGATATGGTTAGGGATAGGGTTAGGTTGAGGGTAAGGGTTAGGATGAGGGTAGGGTGAGAGTAAGGTTTAGGGTTAGCATGAGTGTTAGGGCGAGGGTTAGTGTTAGGTTTAGGGATAGGTTGAGGGTTGGGTGAGGGTGAGGGTTGGGTTTTGGAAGAGGGTTCGGGTAAAGGTGTGGCTTAGGTTGTCGGTGATGGTTAGAGTGAGGGCGAGGGTTAAGGTAAGTATTAGGGTGATGGTTAGGGTTCATATTAGTTTTAGGGTGAGGGTGAGGGTGAGAGGTATAGTTAGGGTTAAGGTGAGGTTTAGGATTAGTGTGAGGGTTAGGGTTAGGGTTAGGGTAAGAGTGAGGGTAAGGGTTAGGGTGAGGTTTAGGGTGATGTTTAAGGATAGGGTTAGAGTTAGGTTTAGGTTAAGGTTTAACGTGAGGTTTAGAGTGAGGATGAGGGTGAGGGTGAGGGTGAGGGTTAGGCTGAGGGTTAGGGTTGGGTGAGATTTAGAATTAGGGTTAGGGTGAGGGTGATGGTTAGTGTTAGGGTTAGGGTGAGGGTTAGGGTGGGGATGAGGGTAAGGATTAGGTTGAGTGTTAGAGGGAGGGGAGGTTTAGGGGTTGGGTTAGGGTTAGGGCGAGTGTTAGGGTGAGGGTTAGGGTTAAGTTTAGGGTTAGGTTTAGGGTGATGGTTAGGATTAATGGTAGGGTTAGGGTTAAGGTAAGGGTTACGCTTATGGTGATTGTTACAGTTAGGTTTCGGGTGAGGGTTAGGGTTAAGGTGAGGCTTAATGTTAGGTTTAGGGTTTGAGTTATGTTTAGGTTGAGGGTGCGGGTGAGGTTTAGGGTTAGCGTGAGTGTTAGGGTTAGGGTAGTTTTAGGATCAGGGTTAAGGTGAGGGCTAGGTTGAGGGTTAGGGTGAGGGTGAGGGTGAGGGTTAGGGTGAGGGTTAGGGTTAGGGTGAGTGTAAGGGTTAGGGTTAGTATGAAGGTTAGGGTGAGGTGTAGTATTAGGGTTAGTGTGAGGGTGAGGGTGAAAGTTAGGGTTATGGTGAGGGTTAGGCTTAGTGTTAGGGTCAGTGTTAGGTTTAGGATGAGAGGTAGGGTGAGGGGTAGTGTTAGGGATAGTGTGAGGGTTAGCGTTAGTGTGAGTGATAGGATTAGGTTTAGGGTTAACCGTGAGGGTAAGTGTAACCGTGAGGGTTAGGATGAGATTGAGGGTTAGGGTTAGGGTTAGGGTGAGGGACAGGGTTAGGGTTAGTTTTAGGGTTATTGTAAGGGTAGGATGAGGGTTAGGGTTAGGATTAAAGTTAGTGGTATAGTGAGTGTTAGGGTTAGTGTTAGGGTTAGGGTTTGTTTGAGTGTTAGGGTGAGGGTTTGGGTTAGGGGTAGGGTTACATGAGGGTGAGGGTTATGGTGAGGGTTAGTGTTTGGTTAGGGTTAGGGCTTGAGGGCTAGGGTGAGGGTGAGGGTTAGGGTGAGGGTGAGGTTGAGGGTGAGGTTTAGGGTGTCCGTGTGGGTTAGGGTAGGGTGAGGGTTAGGGTGAGAGTTAGTGTTAGGCTGAGGGTGAGGGTGAGGGTGAGGTTTAGTGTAAGGTTTAGGATTATTGTGAGCGTTAAGGTTAGGGTTAGGGTTAGGATGAAGTTTAGGGTGAGGGGTAGGGTTTGGGTTAGGTTCAGGGTGAAAGTGAGGTTGAGGTTTAGGGTTATGGTGAGGGTTAGGGTTAGGGTTAGGTTGAGGGTGAGGGTTAGGGTTAGGTTTAGAATGAGGGTTAGTGTGAGGGGTAGGGTTAGGGTTAGTGTGAGGATTAGGGTTAGTGTGAGGGTTAGGGTTAGGCTTAGGGTTAGAGTGAGGTTTACGGTTAGGGTTAGGATTAGGCTGAGGGTACGGTAAGGGTGACGGTTGGGGTGAGGTTGAGGTTGAGATTGAGGGTTAGGGAGACTGTGAGGGTTAGGGTGATGGTGAGGATTAGGGTTAGGGTTAGGGTGAGCATTAGGTTTAGGCTTATAGTGAGGGTGAGGGTTAGGTTTTGGATTAGTGTAAGGGTTAGGGTTAGGCTTAGGTTGAGGGTGAGGTTTTGGGTTAGGGTTCGTGTTAGGGTCAGGGTGAGCGTTAGGGTGAGGTTTAGGGTGAGGTTTAGGGTTAGGGTTAGAGTTAGGGTTAGGTTGAGGTTTAGGGTGAGGTTTAGAGTTAGGGTGAGGTTGAGGGTTAGGGTTAGGGTTACGGTTAGGGTGAGAGTTAGATTTAAGGATAGAGTGAGGGTGAGTGTTAGCGTTAGGGTTAGGGTGAGGGTTAGGGTGAGGGTTATGTTTAAGCTTAGGTTGAGCTTGAGGGTGAGGGTGAGGGTTAGTGTTAGGATTAGAAAGAGGGTTAGGTTTATTGTGAGGGTTAGGGTGAGGATGAGGGTAAGGATTAGGTGAAGTTTAGGTTAAGATTAGGGTTAGATTTAGAGTTAGGGTTTATATTAGGGTTAGGTTTAAGGTAAGGGTTAGGTTTAGGGCAAGGGTTAGTTAGGGTGAGGGTTATGGTTAGATTTAAGGTGAGGGTTAGGTTTAGGGTGAGGGTTAGGGTTAGGGTTAAGGTTAGGGTGAGGGTTAGGGTGAGGCTTAGGGTTAGGATTAGGGTTTGAATTAGGGTGATGCTGAGGCTGAGGCTTAGAGTAGGTTTAGTTTTTGAGTTAGGGTTAGGCTGAGGCTGAGGGTTAGGGTGAGGGTTAGGGTTGGGGTTAGGGTTAGGGTGAGGGTTAGGCTTAGGTTTAGTATTAGGTTTTGGGTTAGGCTGAGGCCGAGGCTGAGGGTGATGGTGAGGGTTAGGGTTAGCGTGAGGGATAGGTTTAGGGTTAGGTTTAGGTTGAGTTGTAGGGTGAGGGGTAGGTTTATGGTTAGGATGTGGGTGAGGGTGATGGTGAGGGTGAGGGTTAGGGTGAGGGTAAGGTTTAGGGTGGGCGTTAGGGTTAGGGTTAGGTTTAGGTTGAGGGTTAGGGTGAGGGTTTTGCTTAGGGTTAGTGTGAGCCATAGTGTTAGTTTGTGGGTTAGGGTTAGGGTTAGGGTAAGAGTTAGGGTTACCGTGAGGGTAAGGGTGAGTGTGAGGGTGAAGGTTAGGGTTAGGGTAAGGGTTACGGTTAGGGTGAGGGTTAGGGTTAGATTTAGCGTTAGGGTGAAGGGTTAGGGTTTTGATTAGGGTTAGGGTGATGGTGAGGGTTAGGGTTAGGGTTAGGGTGAGTGTGAGGGTGACATTTACTGATAGGTTTAGGGTTAGGGTGAGGGTGAGTGTTAGGCTTCGGATTAGTGTGAGGGTTAGGGTTAGGCTTAGCTTTAGTTTGAGGGTGAGGGTTAGGGTTAGGGTGATGTTTAGGGTTAGGGTTAGGGAGCGGGTTAGGGTTAAGATGATTTTGAGTGTGAGGGTGAGGGTTAGGGTGAGGGTTAGGTTTCCAGTGAAGGTGATGGTTAGGATGTTGGTGAGGGTAAGGGTTAGGGTGAGTGTTAGGGTAACTGTGAGTTTGAGGGTTAGGTTTAGCGTAAGTGCTAGGGTGAGTTTTAGGGTGAGCGTGAGGGTTAGGGTTAGGTTTTGGGTTAGTGTAAGGGTTAGACTTTGGGTGATTGTAAGGTTTAGGGTTAGGGTTAGGGCTAGGGTAGGGTGAGGGCTAGGGTTAGGTTTTTGGTTAGGCTGAGGGCAAAGGTGAGGGTGAGTGTGAGGTTGAGGGTGAGGGTTAGAGTGTCGGTGAGGGTTAGGGTAGGGTGAGGGTTCGGGTGACGGTGAGGTTTAGGGTGAGGGCGAGGGTTAAGGTTAGTGTTAGGTTGATGGTTAGGGTTCGTATTAGTGTTAGGGTGTGGATTAGGGTGAGGGGTATAGTTAGGGTTAGGGTGAGGGTTAGGATTAGTGTGAGGGTTAGCATTATGGTTAGGTTTAGAGTGAGGGTAAGGTTTAGGGTGAGGATTAGGGTGAGGTTTGGGTTTAGGGGTAGAGTTCGGGTTAGTTTGAGACTTAGGGTGAGGTTTAGTGTTGGGTGAGGGTGAGGGTTAGGGTTAGGGTTAGGGTTAGAGTTAGGGTTAAGGTTAGGGTGAGAGTTAGAGTTAGGGTTAGGGTGAGGCTGAGGGTTAGGGTTAGTGTTAGGGTTAGAATTAGGGTTATGGTGAGGGTGAGGAATAGGGTTAGGATTTAGGTTAGAGTTAGGGTTAGGCTGAGGGTCAGGTTGAGTGTTAGGCTTAGGGTTAGGATGAGTGTTAGGTTTAAGCTTAGGGTTAGGATGAGTGTTAAGTTGAGGGGTAGGGTTTGTATTAGGGTGAGGGTTCAGGATAGTGTGAGGGTTAGGGTTAGGGTGATGGTAATGATTATTGTGAGGGTTAGGATGACGCTGAGGGTTAGGGAGAGGGTTAGAGTTAGGGTTAGGGTTAGGGTTAGGTTTAGGGTTAGGGTGAAGGCTAGGTTGAGGGTGAGGGTGAAGGTGAGGGTGAAGGTGAGGGTGAGGGTTAGGGTGTGGATTAGGGTTAGGGTTAGGGTCAGGGTTACGCTTAGGGTGCAGGTTAGTGTTAGGGTTAGGATGAGGTTGAGGCTGATGCTGAGTTTTATGGTGAGGGTGAGGGTGAGGGTGAGGGTGAGGGTTAGGGTGAGGGTTTGGGTTAGGTTGAGGGTGAGAGTGAGGGTTAGAGTTTGGATTAGTGTTAGGGTTAGGGTTAGGTTGAGTGTGAGCGTGAGGGTGAGGGTGAGGTTTAGTGTTAGGTTTAGGGTGAGGGTTAGGTACCTTGTAAGGGTTAGAGTGAGGATGATGGTAAGGTTTAGGATGAGGGTTATGGTGAGGTGGAGGGTTAGGATTAGGGTTAGGGTTAGGGTGAGGTTTAGGGTTAAGTTTAGGGTTACTTTTTGGGTGAGGTTTAGGGTTAATGTTAGGGTTAGGTTTAGGGTAAGGGTTACGGTTAGGGTTAGGATTAGGGTTTTGGTAAGGGTTACGTTTAGGTTGAGGGTTAGGGTGAGGTTTTGGGTTGGTTTAAGGTTAGGGTGAGATTTAGGCTTAGGATTAGGATTAGGCTTTGGGTTAGATTTAGGCTGAGGGTGATGGTGACGGTTAGGGTTAGAGTGAGGTATAGGTTTAGGCTTAGGTTTAGGTTGAGGGGTAGGGTGAGGGGTAGGTTGAGGGTTAGGGTGAGGGTGAGGGTGAGGGTGAGGTTTAGGGTGATGGGAAGGGTTGGGGTGGGGGTTAGGGTTCTATTTAGGTTTAGGTTGAGGGTTAGTGTGAGGGTTATGCTTAGGGTTAGTGTGAGCCTTAGTGTTAGAGTGAGGGTTAGGGTTAGGGTTAGGGTTAGGGTTACCGTGAGTGTAAGGGTAAGGGTGAGGGTTAAGATGAGGGTGAGTGTTAGGGATAGGGTTAGTGTGAGGCTGAGTGTTAGTTGAGGATGAGGGTGAGGGTTTGGGTTATGGTGAGGGTTAGGGTTAGGGTGATGATTAGGGTTAAGTTTAGGGTTAGGTTTAGGGGGAGGGTTAGGTTTAGGGTGAGTGTTAGGGTTAGGTTTAGCATTAGGGTGAAGGGTTAGGGTTTTGATTATGTTTAGGGTGAGGGTGAGGGTTAGGCTTAGGGTTAGGGTGAGTGTGAGGTTGATGTTTACTGATAGGTTTAGGGTTAGGGTAAGGGTGAGTGTTAGGTTTAGGATTAGTGTTAGGGTTAGGCTTAGGCTTAGGGTTATGTTGAGGGTGAGGGTTAGTGTTACGGTGAGGGTTAGGGTTAGAGTTAGGGAGCAGGTTAGGGTTAGAGTGATTTTTAGTGTGAGGGTGAGGGTTAGGGTGAGGGTGAGGGTGAGAGTGAGTGTGAGGTTTAGGGTGTTGGTGAGGTTTAGTGTTAGGGTGAGTGTTAGGGTGACAGTGAGATTGAGGGTTAGGTTTAGGGTAAGTGTTAGGTTGAGTGTTAGGTTGAGCATGTGGGTTAGGGTTAGGTTTAGGGTTAGTGTTAGGGTTTTAGTGTTAGGGTTAGGCTTTGGGTGAGTGTTAGATTTAGGGTTAGGGTTAGGGTTAGGGTTAGGGTAGGGTGAGGGTTAGGGTTAAGGTTTGGGTTAGGCTGAGGTCTAAGGTGAGGGTGAGTGTGAGGTTGAGGGTCAGGGTTAGAGTGTCGGTGAGGGTTAGGTTTGGGTGAGGGTTAGGGTGACGGTGAGGGTTATGGTGAGGGTTATGGTGAGGGTAAAGGTTAGTGTTAGGAGGGTTAGGGTTAGGATCAGGATGAGGTTTGAGTGTTAGGGTTACGGTTAGATTTAGGATGAGTTTTAGCGTGAGGGTTAGGGTTAGGTTTAGAGTGAGGTTAAGGGTTAGGGTGAGGGTGAGGGTTAGGGTTAGTTTTAGGATTAGTGTTAGGGTTAGGGTGATGTTTAAGGTTAAGGTTAGGGTTGAGAGGTTTAGAGTCAGGGTGATGATAAGGGTGAGGCTAAGGGATAGGTTGAGGGTGAGAATTAGGGTGGGGTTTTGGGTTAGGGTTAGATTTAGGTTTAGGGTGAGGACAAGGGTGAGCGTGAGGGTTAGGGTTAGGGTGAGTGTGAGGATTATTTTTAGGGTATGGGTGAGGGTTAGCTTTAGGGTGAGTGTTACCGGGAAGGTGAGGATTAGGATGCGGGTGAGGGTTAGGGTTAGTGTTAGGGCTAGGGTGAGGATTGAGGTTAGGGTTAGGATTAGGATGAGAGTTAGGTTGAGTTTTAGGGTTAGGATTATTGTGAGTGTTAGGGTTAGTGTGAGGGCTAGGTTAAGGGTTAGAGTTAGGGTGAGGGTAAGGGTTAGGGTGAGGGTTAGGGTGAGGTTGAGGGTTAGCGTTAGGGTGAGGGTTAGGTTGATGTTTAAGGTTAGGTTAGCGTTAGGGTTAGGGTGAGAGTGAGGGTGAGGTTTAGGGTTAGGTTTAGGGAAAGGGTGAGTGTGAGTTTTAGGTTTAGGATTAGTGTAAGGGTTAGGGTTAGACTTATGTTGAAGGTGAGGGGTAGGGTGAGGGTTTGGGTTAGGGTTAGGGTTTGGGTGAGTGTTAGCTTGAGGGTGAGGGTTTAGGTTAGGTTTATGGTTAGGGAAGGGTGAGGTTAAGGCTTAGGGTGAGGGTTGTTAGGCTGAGGGTGAGCTTTAGGGTTAGGTTTTGGATTAGTTTGAGTGTTAGGGTTAGGGTTAGGGTTAGCATGAGGGTTAGGGTGAGGGCTAGGTTTGGGGATAGGTTGAGGTTGAGAGTGAGGGAGAGGTTTAGGGTTAGTTTTAGGATGAGGGTTACGGTGAGGGATAGGGTTAGTGTGAGGGTTAGGGTTAGGGTTAGGGTCAGGTTGAGGGCTAGGTTTAGGGTGAGGGTTAGGCTGAGGGTGAGGGTGAGGGTGAGGGTTAGGCTGTAGGTGAGGATTAGTGTAGGGTGAGGGTTCGGGGGATGCTAGGGTTAGGGTGAGGGTGAGGGTTAGGGTTATGGTTAGGGTTAGGTTTAGGGTCAGGTTGAGGATTAGGGTTACGGTTAGGGTTAGGATGAGGGTTAGGGTGAAGGGTAGGTTTAGGGTTAGGTTTAGGGTTAAGGTGAGGTTAAGGTTTGGGTGAGGGTGAGGGTTTGGGTTAGGGTTAGGTTTAGGGTAAGGGTAATTTTTAGGGTGAGGGTTAGGATGAGGGTGAGTGTTAGGGTTAGGGTTATGTTTAAAGTTTAGGTTAGAGTTAGGGTTAGGGTTAGGGTGATTGTGAGGTTTAGGGTGAGTTTAAGGGTTAAGTTGAGGGTGCGGATTAGGGTTACGGTTAGGGTTAGTGTGAGGGGTAGGGTTAGGGTTAGGGTGAGGGTTAGGTTTAGTGTGAGGGTTATGGTTAGGGATAGGGTTAGGGTGAGGTTAAGGGTTACAATAAGGGTAAGGTGAGCTTGAATTTTAAGCTTAGAATGAATGTTAGTTTGAGGGTTAAGTTTAGGTTTAGGGATAAGGTGATGGTTGGGTGAGGGTTAGGGTTGGGTTGTTGGTGAGGGTTGGTTTACAGTGAGGGTTAGGTTGACGGGGAGGGTTAGAGTGAAGGCAATGTTTAAGGCTAGGGTTAGTGTGATGGCTAGGGTTCGTATTAGTGTTAGGGTGAGGGTTAAGGTGAGGGGTAATTTTAGGGTTCAGTTGAGGGTTAGGATTAGTGTGAGGGTTAGGGTTAGGGTTAGGGTTAGAGTGAGGGTAAGGGTTAGGGTGAGGTTTAGGGTGAGGTTAAGGGTTAGGGTTAGAGTTAGGTTTAGGTTGATTGTTATGGTGAGGTTTAGAGTTAGGGTGAGGGTGAGGGTGAAGGTTAGGCTGAGGATGAGTGTTAGGGTTAGGGTGAATGTTAGAGTTAGGTTTAGGGTGAGGGTGAGGGTTAGGGTTAGGGTTAGAATTAGGGTGAAGGAGAGGGTGAGGATTAGGGATAAGATTAGGGTTAGGGTTAGGCTTAGGCTTAGGGTTAGGGTAAGGATGAGGGTGAGCGTGAGGGTGAGGGTGAGGGTTAGTTTTAGTATTAGGGTGAGGGTTAGGTTTATTGTGAGGGTTAGGGTGAGGATAAGGGTAAGGAATAGGTTGAGGGATAGGGTGAGGGGGAGGGTTAGGGTTAGGGTTAGGGTTAAGGTGAGGGTTAGCATGAGGGTTAGGTTTAAGGTTCGGGTTAGTTTAGGGTGAAGGTTAGGGTTAATGTTAGGGTTAGGTTTAGGGTAAGGGTTAGGGTTAGGGAGAGGGCCACGGTTATGTTTAGGGTGAGGGTTAGGGTTTTGGAGATGATTAGGGTTAGTTTTAGGGTTACGTGATGCTGAGGCTGAAGCTAAGTATTTGGATTAGGGTTTGGGTTAGTGTGAGGTTGAAGGGGAGGCTTAGGGTTTGGATTAGGTTTTGGGTTAGCGTAAAGCTGAGCATGAGGGTGAGGTTTAGGGTTAGTGTGAGAGTTAGGGTTAGGGTTAGGTTTAGGTTGAGGGTTAGGGTGATTGTTAGGTTTAGTGTTAGGATTAGGGTTTGGTTGAGTGTTAGGGTGAGTGTTTAGATTAGGCTTAAGGTTAGGGTGAGGGTGAGGATTAGGTGAGGGTGATGGTTAGGGTTAGTGTTAGGGTTAGGTTTAGGTTTAGGCTGAGGGCTAGGGTTAGGGTGAGGGTTAGGGTTAGGGTTAGGGTTAGGGTCAGGATGGGGATTAGGGTTATGGTTAGGGTTAGGATGAGGGATAGGGTGAGGGGTAGTTTTAGGGTTAGGGATAGGGTTAGATTGAGGGTAACAGTTAAGGTGAGGGTGAGGGTTAGGTTTAGGGTTAGGGTTAGGATGACGGTAATTGTTAGGGTGAGGGTTAGGATGAGGGTGAGGGTTAGGGTTAGGGTAAGGGTTAGAGTGATGTTTAAGGTTAAGGTTTGGATTAGGGTTAGGGTTAATTTTAGGGAGATTGTTAGGGTGAGGGTAAGGGTTAGGTTGAGGATGTGGATTAGGGTTAGGTTTAGGGTTATTGTGAGGGGTAGGGTTAGGGTCAGAGTGAGGGTTAGGTTTAGTTTGAGGGTTATGGTTAGGGATAGGTTTAGGGTGACGGTAAGGGTTAGGATGAGGGTAGAGTGAGATTGGGGTTTAGGGTTAGCATGAATGTTAATGTGAGGGTTAGGGTGAGTGTTAGGGTTAGGGTTAGGTTGAGGGTGAGGGTTAGGGTTAGGGTTAGGCTTAGGGTCTGTGTTAGGGTTAGTGTGAGGGTTAGGGTTAGGGTTAGGTTGAGGGTGAGGGTGAGGGTTATGGTTAGGCTTAGGGTCTGGGTTAGGGTTAGTGTGAGGGTTAGGGTTAGGGTGAGGGTGAGGTTGAGGGTCAGGTTTAGGGTTAGTGTTAGGATGAGCGAGAAGGTGAGGGTTGGATTTAGGATTATGGTTAGCGTTAAGGTTAGGGTGAGGGTAAAGTTTAGGGTGATTGTGAGTGCTAGGGTGATTGTTAGGGTGAGGTTTAGTGTGAGGGATAGTGTTAGGGTTATGTTGAGGGTTAAGGTCAGTGTGAGGTTTAGGATTAGGGTTAAAGTTAGGGTTTGGCTGAGGATAAGGGTGAGGGTTAGGTTGAGGTTTAGGCTGAGGGTTAGGGTTAGGTTTAGTGTGAGTATTAGTTTTACTCTGAGGGATAAGGTTAGGGTTAAAATTAGGGTTAGGTTGAGGGTAAGTGTTTGGGTGAAGTTTAGGGTTAGGGTTAGTGTTAGGTTGAGGTTTAGGTTTAGTGTGAGGATTAGGGTTAGGGTTAGGGTTAGGTTTAGGGTTAGGGTTAGTGTGAGGGTTAGGGTGAGGGTGAGGGTAAGGGTAACAGTTAGAATTAGGTTGAGGGTGAGGGTTAGGGTTAGGGTGAGAGTGAGGGTTAGGGTAAAGGTGAGGGTTAGGTTTAGTGTGAGGGTTACGGTTACGGTTAGTGTGAGGTTGAGGGTTAGGGTTAGGGTAGGGTTAGCTTTAAGGTTAGGATTAGGGTTAGAGTGAGGTTTAGGGTTAGGTTTAGGTTTAGGCTGAGGATCATGGTGAGGGCGAGTGTTCGGGTGGGGGTAAAGGTTAGCGTGAGAGTTAGTGCTAGGGTTAGGTTGAGGGTTAGGTTTAGTGTGATTTTTAGGTAAGGGTTAGGATTAGGGGTAGTGTTCAGGGAGTGTTCAGGTGAGGATGAGGGTTAGAGTGTGGGTGATGTTTAGGGTTAGGGTGGGGGTTAGGGTGAGATTGAGGGTAAGGGTGAGGGTGAGGTTTAGGGTTAGGGTTACGGTTAGGGATAGGGTCAGGGTTAGAATTGGGGTTGTGTGAGGGTTAGGGTAGGGTGAAGGTTAGCTTTAGGGTGAGGGTTAGGTTTAGGCTGAGGGTGAGGGTGAGGGTGAGGGTTAGGGTTAGGTTTAGGGTTAGGATGAGGGTTAGGGTGAGGGGTATATTTAGGCTTAGGGTTAGGGTTAGCATTAGGGTGAGTGTGAGGGTGAGGAATATGGTTAGCATTAGGGTTAGGGTTAGGGTTAGGCTGAGGGTC
Source organism: Dipodomys merriami (assembly GCF_024711535.1). Taxonomy (NCBI): domain Eukaryota; kingdom Metazoa; phylum Chordata; class Mammalia; order Rodentia; family Heteromyidae; genus Dipodomys; species Dipodomys merriami. The sequence continues at coordinate 234,695 of NW_027206373.1, forward strand.
AGAATTAAGTGTTAGTTTTAGGGTTAGGGTTACGGTGAGTGTTAGGGTTAGGCTTCGGGTTAGCATAAGGTTTAAGGTGAGGGGTAGGGTTAGGGTTAGGGTGAGGGTTAGTGTTAGTGTGAAGTTTAGGATGAGGATGAGGATAAGGTTTAGGGTGATATTTAGGATGAGGGTGAGGGTTAGGGTGAGGGTTAGGGTTAGGGTGAGGGTTAGGGTTAGGGTGAGGGTTAGGATTAGAGTTAGGATTAGGGTAAGGGCTAGAGTGAGGTTGAGGTTTAGGGTGAGGGTAAGGGTTAGGTTGTGGTTTAGGGTCAGGGTGAGGTTTAGTGTGTTTTTAGGGTTACTGTTAGAGTTAGGTTGAGGGTGAGGGTGAGGCTGATGTTTAAGTTGAGGGTGAGGGTGAGTGTGAGGGGAGGGTTAGTGTTCAGGTTAGGGTTAGGTTGAGAGTGAGGGTGAGGGTTAGTGTTTGGATTAGGGTTAGGATTAGGATTAGGCTGAGGGTCTGTGTGAGGGTGCGGGTGATTCTTAGTGTTAGGGTTAGAAAGAGGATAGGTTTATTGTGAGGGTTAGGGTGAGGATGAGGGTAAGGGTTAGGTTCAGCGTAAGGATGAGGGGGAGGGTTAGGGTTAGGGTTAGGGTGAGGGTTAGGGTGAGGGTTTGGGTTAAGTTAAGGGATAGGTTTAGGGTGAGAGTTAGGGTTAATGTTAGGGTTAGGTTTAGGGTAAGGGTTAGGGTGAGGGTGAGGTTTAGGGTTAGGGTGAGTTTTAGGGTTAGGGTGAGGGTTGGGGTTAGGATTCGGGTTAGGGTGAGGGCTAGGGTGATGGTGAGCGTTAGGATTAGTCTTGGGGTTAGGGTGAGGTTTAGGGTTAGGGTTAGGTTTAGTGATAGTGTGAGGGGTAGGGTTAGGGTTAGGGTGAGGGTTAGGTTTAGTGTGAGTGTTATGGTTAGGGATAGAGTTAGCGTGAGGGTCAGGGTTAGGATGAGGGTAGGGTGAGAGTGAGGTTTAGGTTTAGCATGAGTGTTAGGGTGAGGGTTAGTGTGAGGGTTAGGGTAAGGGTTAGGTTGAGGGTGAGGTTGAGGGTGAGGATTAGGGTTAGGGTTAGGGTTACGTATACGGTGAGGGTGAGGGTTGGGTTGTGGGTGAGGGTTAGGTTAAAGGTGAGGGTTAGTATGACAGGGAGGGTTAGAGTGAGGGTGAGTGTTAAGGTTAGGGTTAGGGTGAAGTTTAGGGTTCGTATTTATGTTAGGGTGAGGGTTTGGATGAGCGGTATACTTAGGGTTAAAATGAAGGTTAGGATTAGTGTGAGGGTTAGGGTTAAGGTTAGGGTTAGAGTGAGGGTAAGGGTTAAGGTGAGGTTTAGGGTGAGGTTTAGGTTTAGGGTTAGAGTTAGGGTTAGGTTGCTGGTTAGGGTGAGGTTTAGATTTAGGGTGAGGTTGACGGTTAGGGTTAGGGTTCGGGTGAGGGCTAGGATTATGGTGAAAATTACAGTTAGAGTTAGGGTGAGGTTGAGGGTTAAGGTTAGGGTTAGGGTTAGAATTAGTGTGAGGATGAGGGTGAGTTATAGGGTTAGGATTAGAGTTAGGTTTAGGGTTTGGCTGAGGGTGAGGATGAGTGTTAGGGTTAGGGTTTGGGTTAGGATAAGTGTTAAGGTGAGTGGTAAGGTTAGGGTTATGGGGAGGGTTAGGGTTAGGGTGAGGGATAGGGTGTGGGTTATGGTTCATGTTAGGGTCAGGGTTTCTTTTAGGGTGAGGGTTAGGTTTAGGCTTAGTTTGAGTTTGAGGCTGAGGATGAGGGTTAGTGTTAAGATTAGTGTTAGGGTTAGGGTTAGGCTGAGGGTGAGCGTGAGTGTGAGGGTGAGGGTTAGTGGTAGGGTTAGGGTGAGGGTTATGTTTATTGTGAGGGTTAGGGTGAGGATGAGGGTAAGTGTTAGGTTGAGGGTTAGGGGGAGGGGGAGGGTTAGCATTAGGGTTAAGCTTAGGTTTAGGTTTAGCTTGTGGGTTAGCATTAATGTTAGGGTTAGGTTTAGGGTAAGGGTTAGGGTTAGGGTTAGGGTTAGGATTAGGGTGAGGGTAATGGTTAGGTTATGGTGAGTGTTAGGGTTAGGTTTAGGGTTTGGGTGAGGGTGACGGTGAGGGTGAGGGTTATGGTTGGGGTTAGCGTTAGGGTGAGGGTGAGGGTGAGGCTGAGGGTTAGGTTTAGGATTTGGGTTAAGGTTAGGCTGAGGATGAGGGTGAGGGTAGGGTTAGCGTGAGGGTTAGTTTCAGGGTTGGGTTTAGGTAGAGGGTGAGGGTTAGGCATAGGTTTAGGGTGAGGGTGCGAGTTAGGGTGAGGATGAAGTTTAGGGTTAAGGTTGAGGTGAGGGTTAGGGTGAGGGTGAGGGTTAGGGTTAGGGTGAGGGTTAGGGTTGGGTTTTGTTTAGGGTTAGGGTGAGGGTGATGGTTAGTGTTAGGTTTAGGGTGAGTGTGAGGGTGAGGTTTAGTGATATGTTTAGGTTTAGTGTGAGGGTGAGTGTTATGTTTAGGATTAGTGTTAGGGTTAGCGTTAGGCTTAGAGTTAGGGTGAGATTGAGTGTTAGTTTTAGGGTGATCGTGAGGGTTAGGGTTAGGTTTAGGGTGCGGGTTAGGGTTAGGGTGATGTTTAGTGTGAGGGTGAGGTTTAGAGTTAGGGTGAGTGTTCGGGTGAGTGTTAGGGTGTAGGTGAGGGTAAGGGTTAGGGTGAGTGTTAGGGTGACAGTGAGTTTGAGGGTTAGGTTTATGGTAAAGGTTAGGGTTAGTGTTAGGGTGAGGGTGAGGGTTAGGGTTAGGTTTAGTGTTAGTGTTAGGGTTACGGTTTTGGTGAGTGTTAGGGTTAGGGTTAGTGTTAGGGTAGGGTGAGGGTAAGTTTTAGTGTGAGGGTTAGGGTTGGACTGAGGGTGAGTGTTAGTGTGAGGGTTAGAGTTAGTGTGAGTCTTAGGTTTAGCGTTAGGGTTAGGGTTACCGTGAGGGTAAGGGTAAGGGTGAGGGTTAGGATGAGGGTGAGGGTTAGGGTTAGGTTTAGGATTAGAGTGAGGCTTAGGGTGAGGGTTAGGTTTAGGGTGAGGGTGAGGGTTAGGGTTGGGGTAAGGTTTAGTGTGAGGGTTAGGTTTAGGGTTAGTTTTAGGTTCAGGGTAAGGGTTATTGTGAGGGTTAGGCAAAGGTGAGAGTTAGGGTTAGGGTTAGGATTATGGTGAGTGTTAGGTTTGGGGTTAGGGTTAGGCTGATGGGTAATGTGAGGGTGAGGTTTAGGGTGAGGGTGAGGGTGAGGGTTAGGTTGTCGGTGAGGATTAGGGTAGGGTGAGGGTTAGAGTGTTAGCGTGAGGATGAGGGGTAGATTTAGGATTAGGTTTACGGTCAGGGTGAGGATTACTGTTAAGGTTAGGGTTAGCATGAGGGTTAGGGTGAGGGGTTGGGTTAGGGTTAGGTTTACGGTGAGGGTAAGTGTTTGGTGAGGGTCAGGGTTAGGGTTACGTTTAGGGTTAGGGTTAGGGTAATTGTTAGGCTGAATGTTAGCATGAGGGTGAGGGTTAGGTTTAGGGTAATGTTTATGTTTAGGGTTAGTGTTAGTGTTAGGGTTAGGCTTAGCTTGAGGTTTAGGGTGAGGATAAGTTTTAGGGTGAGGGTTATGTTGAGTTTGAGGGTTAGAAGGAGGGTGAGGGTTAGGGAGAGTGTTAGAGCTAAAGTTAGGGTGAGGGTAAAGGTTAGGGTGAGGGTTAGGATGAAGGTGCGGTTTAGGGTTAGGGTGAGAGTGAGGGTTACGGTGATGTTTAGGGTTAGGGTTAGGGTTAGGGTTAGTGTGAGGGTTAGGGTTAGGGTTAGAGTTAGTGTTATTGTGAGGTTTAAGGTGAGGTTAAGGGTTCGGGTGAAAGTTAGGGTGAGGGTGAGTTTTGGGGTTTGGATTAGGGATAGGGTGAGGTTTAGAATTAGGGTTAGGTTGAGGGTGAGGGTTAGGTTAATGTTAGATTTAGGGTGAGGGTAAGGTTTACGTTGAGGGTTAGGATGAGGTGAGTGTTAGGGTTAGGGTGAAGTTTAAGGTTAGGATTATGGTTAGGGTGAGGGTTAGGGAGATGGTTAGGGTTAGTGTTAGGGATAGGTTTAGGATTAGGGTTAGGGTGAGGTTTAAGTTTAGGGTGAGGGTGATGGTTAAGTTAGGGTTAGGTTGAGGGGTTGGGTGAGGGTTAGGTTTACAGTTTGGTTTAGGGTAAGGGTTAGGGTGAGTTTTAGGGTTAGGGTGAGGGTTAGGGTTTGGTTTAGGGTTAGGGTTAGGGTGAGGGTTAGGGTTAGGGTGAGGGTGAGGTTCAGGGTGAAGTGTAGGGTTAGGATTAGTTTTAGGGTTAGGTATAGTCTGAGGGTGAGGGTGAGTGTGAAGGTGAGTTTTAGGGTTAGGGTTAGGGTTAGGCTGAGGGCTACAGTGAGGGTGAGGGTTAAGGTGAGGGTGAGGGTGAGATTTTGGGTTAGGTAAGTGTTAGGGTTATGTTTAGGTTGAGGATTAGGTTGAGTTTGAGGGTTAGAGGGAGGGTTAGCCTTACGGAGAGGGTTAGCGTTATGGTTAGGGTGAGGGTTAGGGTTAGGGTGATGTTTTGGGTGAGGGTGAGGGTTACCAAGAGGTGAGGGTTCAAGTGAGGGTGAGGGTTAGGGTGAGGATCAGGGTTAGGGTTAGGTTTTGTGTGAGGATTAGGTTGAGGTTAATGTTTAGAGTGAGGGTTAGGTTGAGGGTGCGGGTTAGGGTTAGTGTTAGGGTGAGGGTGAGGTTTTCGGTTAGGTAAGATTTAGGTTTAGGGTTACGGTGAGGGCTAGGTTAAGGGTGAGGTGTTGGGTGAGGGTGAGAGTGAGGTTAAGGGTTAGGGTGTGGGTGAGGGTTAGGGTTAGGGTGAGTGTTAGAGTGACGGTGAGGTTTATGGTGAGGCTGAGGGTTAGGCTTAGGGTTAGGTTTAGGGTGAGGATTAGAGTCAGGATGAGGGTTAGGGTGAGGGTTAGGGTTAGGGTTACGGTGAGGGTTAGGGTTAGTGTGAGGGTTAGGTTTAGGGTTATGGTTAGGGTGAGGGTAATGTTTAGGGTGAGGCTTAGGATGAGGGTGAGTGATAGGGTTAGGTTGAGGGTTAGGGTTAGGGTGAGTTTGAAGTTGAGGGTGAAGATGAGGATTAGGGTGTTGGTGAGGGTTAGGGTTAGGGTGAGGGTTAGGTTGACAGTGAGGGTTAGCGTGAGGGTGAGGCTTAGGGTATGTGTGAGGGTTGGCGTTAGGGTTAGGTTGATGGCTAGGATTAGGTTTATCGTGAGGGCTAGGGTGAAGTTTCGGGTTAGTGTGAGGGTTAGGGTTAGGGTGAGGCTGAGGGCAATTGTTAGGCTGAGGGTTAGGGTAAGGATGAGGGTTAGGATTAGGGTTAAGTTTAGGGTGAGGTCTAGCATGAAAGTTACTGTTAGGGTTCGTGTTAGGGTTAGGATGACGGTTAGGGTGTGGGTTAGGGTTAGGGTTAGTTTGAGGGTTAGAGTTAGGGTTAGGGTTATGGTTAGGGTTAGGATGAGGATGAGGGTGAGGGTTAGGGTAACGGTTAGGGTTAAGTTTAGGGTGAGGATGAGAGTTAGTGTTAGGATTAGGGTTAGGGTTTGGCTTAAGCTGAGGGTGAGGGTGAGGGTGAGGATTAGGGTTAGGGTAAGATTTAGGGTTTGGGTTAGGGTGAGGATTAGAGTGTGGGTGAAGTTTAGGGTGAGGTTTAGCATTAGGGTGAGGTTTAGGTTTAGGATTAGGGTGTGGGTCAGAATTAGGGTGATGTTTAGGGTGAGGGTGAGGTTTAGGGTGAGGGATAGGTTTAGGGAAATGGTGAGGGTGAGGGTTAGGGTAAGGGTAAGCGTAAGTGTGAGGGTTAGGTTTAGGGTTAGGTTCAGGTTGAGGGTAAGGGTTATTGTGAGGGTTAGGATGAAGGTAAGGGTTAGGGTGAGGGTTACGATTAGGGTGAGTGTTAGGGTTAGGGTTAGGGTTAGGCTGATGGCTACTGTGAGAGTGTGGTTTAGGGTGAGGGTGAAGGTGATGGTTAGGGTGTCGGTAAGGATTACGGTAGGGTGAGGGTTAGAGTGTTAGCTTGAGTGTGAAGGTTAGAGTTAGTGTTAGGGTTAGAGTTAGGGTCAGGTTGAGGAGTACTGTTAAGGTTAGTGTTAGCATGTGGGTTAAGGTGAGGGGTAGGGTTAGGGTTAGGGTTAGGGAGAGGGTAAGGGTTAGGTGAGGGTGAGGGTTAGGGTTACAGTTAGGGTTAGGGTTAGGGTAATTGTTAGGCTGAGTGTTAAGGATGAGAGTGAGGGTTAGGTTTAGGGTGATGTTTAAGGTTAGGGTTAGGGAGAGTGTTAGAGTTAGGGTGAGGGTGAGGGTAAGGGTTAAGTTGAGGGTTAGGGTGAGTTTGAGTGTTAGAGCGAGGGTTAGGTTTAGGGAGAGTGTTAGGGTTAGGGTTAGAGTGATAGTAAGGGTTAGTGGGATGTTTTGGGTGAGGGTGAGGGTAACCGTGAGGTTAGGGTTCATGTGAGAGTTAGGGTTCGGTTAAGGATGAGGGTTAGGGTTAAGGTTTGTGTGAGCATTAGGGTGAGGTTAAGGTTTAGGGTGAGGTTTATTGGGAGGGTGAGGGTTAGGGTCATTTTTAGGGTTAGGGTGAGGTTTAGGGTGAGGGTTTGGGTTAGGGTTTGGGTGAGGGTGAGGTTTGGGGTTAGGGTTAGGGTTAAGGTTAGGGTTAGGAGGAGAGTTTAGGGTGAGGGTTAGGTTTTCTTTTAGGGTTAGGGTGAGGCTGAGGGTGAGGCTTAGGGTTAGGATTAGGGTTTGGGTTAGGGTAAGGCTGAGCATGAGGTGAGGTTTAGGGTTAGCGTGAGAGTTAGGATTAGGGTTAGGTTTAGGTGGAGGGTTAGGGTGAGGGCTAGGGTTATTGTGAGGGATAAGGTTAGGGTTAGCATTAGGGTTACCGTGAGGATAAGGGAAAGTGTGAGGGTTAGGATGAGGGTGAGGGTTAGCGATAGGGTTAGGGGTATGGGGGAGTGTTAGTGTGAGGATGAGGGTTAGGGTTAGGGTTAGGGTTAGGGTGAGGCTCACGGTTAGGTTTAGGGTGAGGGTTATGGTTAGGTTGAGGGTTATATTTAGGTTTAGGTTTAGGGTGAGTCTGAGGGTGAGGCTTAGGGTTAGGATTAGTGTTTGAGTTAGGGTGAGGGTGAGAGTGAGACTTAGGGTTCGATTAGAGTTTGGCTTAGGTTTAGGCTGAGCATGAGAGTGAGGGTTAGGGTTAGCGTGAGGGTCATGGTTAGAGTTAGGTTTAGGATGAGGTTTCGGGTGAGGGTGAGGGTTAGGGTGTGGTTTAGGGATAGGGTTAGGGTGAGTGTTAGGGTGACGTTGAGTTTGAGGTTAAGGTTTAGGGTTAGTGTTAGATTTAGGGTTTGGGTGAGTGTTAGGGTTAGAGTTAGGATTAGGGTGAGGTCTAGGTTGAGGGTGAGTGTGAGGGTGAGGGTTACGGTCAGGATTAGGGTTAGGATGAGTGTTAGGGTTAGCATTAGATTTAGGATGTGGGTTAGGGTGAGGGGTAGGGTTAGAGTTAGTGTGAGGGGTAGGGTTAGTGTGAGGGTTTGAGTTAGGATTAGGGCTACCGTGAGGGTAAGTGTAATGGTCAGGGTTAGGATGAGGGTGAGGGTTAGGGTTAGGTTGAGGGGTAGGGTTTGGGTTAGGTTTCGGTTAAGGTTAGCATGAGGGTGAGGGTTAGGGTGATGGTTATGTTTAGTGTTCGGGTTAGGTTTTGGGTTAGGCTGAAGGCTAGGGTTAGGGTGAGGGTTAGGGTGAGGGTGAGGGTGTGGGTGAGGTTTAGGATGTAGGTGAGGGTTAGGCTAGGTTGAGGGTTAGGGTTAGGTTTAGTGTTCGGCTGATAGTGAGGGTGAGGGTGAGGTTTAGGGTTTGGTTTAGGATTAGTGTGAGTGTTAGGGTTAGTCTTCGGGTTAGGATGAGGTTTAGGGTGAGGGGTAGGGTTAGGTTGAGGCTGAGGGTGAGTGTGAGGTTTAGGGTTACTGTGAGGGTTAGGGTTAGGTTTAGGGTGAGGGTGAGGGTTAATATTAGGTTTAGGATGAGGGTTAGTGTGAGGGGCAGGCTTAGTGTTAGTGTGAGGGTTAGGGTTAGTGTGAGGGTTAGGGATAGGGTTAGGATTAGGGTGAGGGTGAGAGTTAGGGTTAGGGTTAGTGTTCGGCTGAGGGCTGGGGTGAGTGTGAGGTTTAGTGTGAGGGTGAGGGTGAAGGTGAGGGTGAGGTTGTCCCAGAAGTTTAGGGTAGGGTGAGGGTGACGGTTAGGGTTAGGGTTAGGGTTAGGGTCAGGGTGGGGATTAGGGTTATGGTTAGGGTTAGGATGAGGGTTAGGGTAAGGGGTATTTTTAGGGTTAGGGATACGGTTAGAGTGAGGGTAACAGTTAAGGTGAGGGTTAGGATTAGGGTTAGGGCTAGGATGACAGTAATTGTTAGGGTGAGGGTTAGGATGAGGGTGAGGGTTAGGCTTAGGGTAAGGGTTAGGGTGATGTTTAAAGTTAAGGTTTGGGTTAGGGTTAGTGTTAATTTTAGGGTGAGGGTTAGGGTGAGGGTAAGGGTTAGGTTGAGGATGCAGATTAGGGTTAGGTTTAGGGTTAGTGTGAGGGGTAGGGTTAGGGTCAGAGTGAGGGTTAGGTTTAGTGTGAGGGTTATGGTTAGGGATAGGGTTAGGGAGACGGTAAGGGTTAGGATGAGGGTAGAGTGAGATTGAGGTTTAGGGTTAGCATGAGTGTTAATGTGAGGGTTAGGGTGAGTGTTAGGGTTAGGGTTAGGTTGAGGGTGAGGGTGAGGGTGAGGTTTAGGGTTAGGCTTAGGGTCTGGGTTAGGGTTAGTGTGAGGGTTAGGGTTAGGGTTAGGGTGAAGTTGAGGTTGAGGGTGAAGGTTAGGGTTAGTGTTAGGGTGAGCGAAAGGGTGAGTGTTGGATTTAGGATTAGGGTTAGGGTTAACGTTAGGGTGAGGGTAAAGTTTAGGGTGAGTGTGAAGGCTAAGGTGAGGGTTAGGGTGAGGGTGAAGGTTAGGTTGAGGGTGAGGGTTAGGGTGAAGGAGAGGGTTAGGGTTACGGTGAGGATTAGGGTTAGGATTAGGGTTAGGGTGAGGGCTAAGGTGAGGGTGAGGGTTAGGGTTAGGGCGAGGGTGAGGGTTAGGTTTAGGGTGAGTTTGAGATTTAGCGTGAACGGTATGGTTAGGGTTAGTGTGAGGGTAAGGTTTAGTGAGAGGGTTTGGGTTAGGTTTAGGGTTATTTTTACGGTTAGAATTAGGTTTAGGGTGAGGGTGAGTTTGAGGGTGAGAGTTATGTTTAGTGTTAGGGTTAGGGTGAGTTTGAGGGTGAGGGTGAGGGTTAGGGTTAGGTTTTTGGTTAGGTTTATGATTAGGCTGAGTGTGAGGGCAAGGGTGAGTGTTTACGGCTAGTGTTAGGGTGAGGGTTAGGGTTAGGGTGAGGCTTAGGTTTAGGTTTAGGATGAGGCTTAGTTTGAGTTGTAGGGTGAGGGTTAGCGTGAGCATTAGGGTTAATTTGTGGGTTAGGGTGAGGTTTAGGGTTAGGATTAAGGTGAGGGTGAGGGTTAGGGTTAGGATTGGGGTGAGGGTAAGATTTAGGGTGAGGGTTAGGGTTAGAGTGAGAGTAAGGGTTAGGGTGAGGGTGAGGGTTAGTGTTAGTTTTAGGGTTAGGCTGAGGGTAGAGTTCGGATTAGGGAGAGGGTGAGGGTTAGGGTGAGTGTGAGGGTTAGGTTTAGGTGAGGGTAAGGGTTAGGGTGAGAGTGAGAGTGAGGGTAAGTGTTTTAGTTTGGAATGTGTTAGGGTTAAGGTTAGGGTGAGGATTAGGGTGAGGGTGAGGGCTAGAATGAGGGTTAGGTTTACGCAGAGGTTTAGGGTTAGGGGTACGGTGAGGGTTACGGTTAGGGTTATATTAAGGGTGAGGTTGGGGGTTAGTGTTCGGTTTCGGGTTGGGGTTCGGGTACGGTTAAGGTTAGGATGAGGGTGAGGGTAACGGTTAGTGTGAGGGATAGGGTGCGGTTTAGGGAGAGGGTGAGGTTGAGGGTGAGGTTTAGGGTTAGGATTAGGGTTAGGGTTAGGCTGAGGGTGAGGGTGAGAGTGAGGGTTAGGGTTAGCATTAGGGTGAAGGTTAGGTTTAGTGTGAGGGTTAGGGTGAAAGTGATGTTTAGGTTTAGAGTTAGGGTTAGGGTTAGGGTGAGGGTTAGGGTGAGGGTGAGGGTTAGTCTGAGGGTGAGGGTTAGGGTTAAGTGAGGATTAGGGTTAGGATTAGGTTTAGGGTGAGGGTGAGATTAGGGTTAGGGTGAGGGTGAGGTTTAGGTTTAGTGTTATGGAGATGGTTAGGATGAGTGTGAGGCTTTGGTTTAGGGTTAGGGTGAGGGTTAGCCTGAGGGTGAGGGTTAGGGTGAGGGCTACAGTTAGGGTTAGTGTGAGAGTAAGGCTTAGTGAGAGGGTTAGGGTTAGGGTTAGGTTTATGGTTATTTTTATGTTTAGGGTTAGGTTTAGGGTTAGGGTGAGTGTGAGGTTGAGAGGTATGTTTAGTGTTAGGGTTAGGGTGAGGGTGAGGGTTAAGTTTAGGGTTAGGGTTAGGATTAGGTTGGGGGTTAGGTTTAGGGTGAGGGTCATGTTTAGAGTTAGGATTAGGGTGAGGGTGTGGTTTAGGGTGAGGTTGAAGGTGAGTGTGAGGTTGAGGGTTAGGGTTAGGGTTAGTGTGAGCGTAAGGGTTACAGTGAGGGTTAGGGTTAGGGTGAGAATAAGGGTTAGGGTGAGGGTTAGTGTGAGGGTGAGTATTAGGGTTAACATTAGGGTTAGGGTAAGGGTTAGGGTGTGTGTGAGTATAAGGGTTAGTTGAGGGGAAGGGTTAGGATGAGTATTAGGCTGCGGGTGAGGATTAGGGTTAGGGTTAGTGTTAGGCTGTGGGTGAGTGTGAGGGTGAATGTGAGGTTTAGGGTTAGGGTTAGGGTGAGGGTTAGGTTGAGGTTGAGGTTTAGGGTGCGGGTGAGTGTTGGGTTAGGGTGAGGATTATGGTTAGGATTAGGGTTAGGGTGAGGGCTAAGGTGAGGGTGAGGGTTAGAGTTAGGGTTAGGTTAGGGTGAGTTTGAGGGTGAGGGTTAAGGTGAGGGTGAATGTTTTAGTTAAGAAAGTGTTAGGGTTAGGGTTACGGTGAGGATTATGGTGATGGTGAGAATTAGGGTATAGGTTAGCTTTTGGGTGAGGTTTACGGTGAGAGTTCAGGATAGGATTAGGGTTAGAGTTAGGGTGAGGGTGAGTGTGAGGCTGAAGGTTAGGGTTAAGGTTAGGGTGAGGTTGAGGGTAAGGTTAGGTTTAGGATTAGGGTTAGGGTTAGGGTTAGCATGATGGTAATGGTGAGGGTGAGGGTGAGGGTAAGCGTGCGGTTTAGGGTGAGGGTGAGGGCTAGGGTGAGGGTGAAGGTTAGGGTGAGGTTTAGGGTGAGGGATAGGGATAGAGTTAGGGTCAGGGTTAGAGTTAGTGTGAGGGTTTGGATTAGGGTTAAGTTTAGGGTTAGGGTGAGGATAAGGGTTAGGGTGAGGGTTAGGGTGACGGTGAGGGTTAGGGTTAGCGTCAAGGTTAGGGTAAGATTTAGGTTGAAGGTAAGTGTGAGGTGAGGGTTAGGGTTAGGGTTAGGTTGAGGGTGAGGGTGAGGGTTAGTGTGAGGGTTAAGGTTAGGGTTAGGGTTAGGCTCAGGATTAGGGTGAGGGTGATGTTTAGGGTGAGGTTAAGGGTTAGGATGAGTGTTAGGGTAAGGATGAGCTTTAGGGTTAGTGTGAGGGTAAGGGTTAGGGTGAGGGTTAGGGTGAGGGTGAGCATTAGGGTTAGGGTGAGGGGGAGTTTTAGGCTTAGGGTTAGGGTTAGGGTGAGGGCTAGGGTGAGGTTGACGGTTAGGGTTAGGTTCAGGGAGACGTTTAGGGTGAGGGTGGGGGTTAGGGTTAGGGTTAGGGTGAGGGTGATGGTGAGGGTAAGGATTAGGGTGAGAGTTAAGTTGAGGGTGAGGTTTAGGATTAGGGTTAGGGTTAGGGTGACAGCTAGGTTGAGGTTGAGCTTTAGTGTGAGGGTCAGGTTGAGGGTTTAAGTTTTGGTTAGGTAAGGGTTGGGTTAGGATTATGGTTAGGGTTAGGGTTATGATGATGGGTAGGGTTAGGGTTAGTGTGAGGGTTAGCTTTAGTGTGAGGGTTAGGGTGAGGGTTAAGGTTAGGGTGAGGGTGAGGTTCTGGGTAAGGTTGAGGGTGAGGTTCTAGGTTAGGTTGAGGGTGAGGGTTAGGTTGAGGCGCAGGTTTAGGGTTAGTGTGAGCATTTGGTTGAGGGTGAGGTTTAGGGTGAGTGTTAGGGTTAGGATTAGGTTACTGTGAGGGTGAGGGTTAGGGTTAGGATTAGGGTTAGAGTTAGGGTGACAGCTAGGTTAAGGGTGAGGTTTAGGGTGAGGGTGAGCGTGAGGCTGACGGTTTTGGTTAGGTAAGAGTTGAGTTAGGATTAGGGTTAGGGTTAGGGTTAGGGTGAGGGGTAGGTTTAGGGTTAGGGTGAGTGTGAGGTTTAGGGTGAGGGTTAGGGTGAGCGTAAAGGTTAGGGTAAGGTTGATGTTAAGGGTTAGGGTGAGGGTTAGGGTGAGGGTGAGGGTTAGGTTGAGGGGTAGTTTTAGGGTTAGGTTAAGCATTAGGGTTAGGTTGTGGGTTTGGGTGAGGGTTAGGGTTAGGGTTAGTTTTAGTGTGAGGGTGATGGTTAGGGTTAGGATTAGGGTGAGGGTAAGTGTTAGGGTGAGGGTTAGGGTGAGAGTTAGTGTTAGGTTTAAGAAAGGTTTAGGGTGAGGTTGAGGGTAAGGGTTAAGGTTAGGGTGAAAGTTAGTGTGAGAGTGAGTATTAGGTTGAGCCGTAGGTTTAGGGTTAGGGATAGCGTTAGGGTTAGGGTGAGGGTTAGGATGAGTGTTAGGGTTAGGTTTAGGTTACTGTGAGGGTGAGGATTAGGGGTAGGATTAGGGTTAGGGTTAGGGTGACAGCTAGGTTGAGGGTGAGGTTTAGGGTGAGGGTGAGGTGGAGGGTGAGGGTTTTGGTTAGGTAAGGGTTGGGTTAGGATTAGTTAGGGTTAGGGTTAGGGTGAGGTTTAGGGTGAAGTTTAGGGTTAGGGTTAGGGTGAGGGTGAAGATTAGTGTGAGGGTTAGCGTGAGGGTAATTGTTAGGGTAAGGGTGAGGTTAAGCATTATGGTGAGGGTTAGCGTGAGGGTGAGGTTTAGGTTGAGGGTAGTTTTAGTGTTAGGTTGAGTGTTAGTGTGAGGTTGAGGGTTTGGGTGAGGGTTAGGGTTAGGGTTAGGGTTAAGGTTAGGGTTAGGGTTAGGGTTAGGGTGAGGGTAAGTTTTAGGGTGAGGTTTAATGTGAGGTTTACTCTTAGGTTTAGAAAAAGTTTAGGGTAGGGTGAGGGTGCGGGTTAGGGTTAGGGTGAAGGTTAGGATGAGGGTTAGGGTTAGGGTGAGGGTGAGGATTATGGTTAGGTTTAGGTTTAGGGTGATGGTGAGGGCTAGTTTTAGGGTTAGGAAAAGTTTTGGGTGAGTGTGAGGGTGAGGGTTAGGTTTCAGGTGAGGGTTAGGCTGACGGTTAGGGTTAGGGTTAGCATTAGTGTGAGGGTGAGGTTTAGGATTAGGGTGAGCGTTCAGGTTAGGGTTACTCTTAGGGTGAGGGTTAGGATTAGGGTTAGGTTACTGTGAGGGTGAGGGTTAGGGTTAGGATTAGGGTTAGGGTTAGGGTGACAGCTAGGTTGAGGGTGAGGATTAGGGTGAGGGTGAGGTTGAGGGTGAGGGTTTTGGTTAGGTAAGAGTTGGGTTAGGTTTAGGGGTATGGTTAGGGTTAGGTTGAGTTTTAGTGTGAGGGATAGGGTTAGGGTTAGGGTGAGTGTGAGGTTTAGTGTGAGGGTTAGGGTGAGGGTAAAGGTTAGGGTAAGGTTGAGGTTAAGGGTTAGGGTGAGGGTTAGGGTGAGGGTGAGGGTTAGGTTGAGGGGTTGTTTTAGGGTTAGGTTGAGCGTTAGGTTTAGGTTGAGCGTTAGGTTTAGGTTGAGTGTTTGGGTGAGGGTTAGGGTTACGGTTAGGTTTAGTGTGAGGGTGAGGTTAGGGTTAGGATTAGAAAAGTTTTAGGGTGAGGGTGAGGGTGAGGGTTAGTGTTAGGGTGAGGGTTAGGGTGAGGGTTAGTGTTAGGGTGAGGTTTAGGGTGAGGTTTAGTGTTAGGGTTAGGGTTAGTTTGAGGGTGAGGGTTAGGGTTAGAGTGAGCTTTAGGGTTAGGGTGAGGGTTAGGGCGTGGTTTAGGATTAGGTTTAGGTTACTGTGAACGTGAGGGTTAGGTTTAGGATTAGTGTTAGGGTAAGGGTGACATCTTGGTTGAGGGTGAGGTTTAGGGTGAGGGTGAGGTTAAGGGTGAGGGTTTTGTTTAGGTATGGGTTGGGTTAGGATTAGGGTTATGGTTATGGTTAGGGTGAGGTTTCGTGTGAGGGCTAGGGTGAAGGTTAAGGTTAGGATAAGGGTTAGGTTAAGGGTTAGGTTGAGGGTTAGGGTGAGGGTGAGGTTTAGGTTGAGTGGTAGTTTTAGGGTTAGGTTGAGCATTAGGGTTAGGTTTAGTGTGACGGTGAGGGTTAGGGTTAGGATTAGGGTGAGAGTAAGTGTTAGGGTGAGAGATATTGTGAGGGTTAGTGTTAGGGTTAGGAATGGTTTAGGGTGAGGGTGAGGGTGAGGGTTAGTGTTAGGGTTAGGGTGAATGTGAGGATGAGGATGAGGATTAGGCTTGGGATTAGGGTTAGGGTTAGTGTTAGGCTGTGGGTGAGGGTGAGGTCGAGGGTGAGGGTTAAGATTAGTGTTAGGGTGTAGTTTAGGTTTGGTGTGATGGTAAGGTTGAGGGTGAGTGTAAGGGTTAGGGTGAGAGTTAGTGTGAGGGTGAGGTTTAGGGTTAGGGTTAGGTTGAGGGTGAGGGTTAGGGTGTGGGTGAATGTTAGGGTTAGGGTGAGGATTAGGGTTAGGATAAGGGTTAGGGTGTGGTCTAAAGTGAGGGTGTCGGTTAGGGTAAGTTTTAGGGTTAGGGTTAGATTGAGGCTTAGGGTTAGTGTGAAGGTGTGTGTTAGGGTGTGGTTTAGGGTTCGGGTTAGGTTTCGGGTTAGGATTAGTGTGAGTGTAAGGGTTAGGGTTATTTTTAGGGTTAGGCTTAGGTTGAAGGTGAGTGTGGGGTTAGAGTTAGGGTTAGGTTAGGTTGAGGTTGAGGTTGAGGGTGTGGCTTAGGGAAAGGGTGAGTTTTTTAGTTAGGAAAGTGTTAGGGTTAGGGTTAGTGTGAGGATTATGGTGAAGGTGAGGGTTAGGGTGAAGGTTAGGGATTGGGTGAGGGTAAGGGTGAGACTTTGGGATAGGATTAGGGTTAGGGTTAGGATGAGGTTCAGTGTCAGGGTGAGGGTTCGGGTTAGGTTTAGGGTGAGGTTGAGGGTAAGGGTTAGGTTTAGGATTAGGGTTAGGGTTAGGGTTAGTGTGAGGATAAGGTTTAGGGTGAGGTTGAGGGTGAACGTGAGGTTTAGGGTGAGGGTGAGGGCTAGGGTGAGGGTGAAGGTTAGGGTGAGGTTTAGAGAGAGGGATAGGGATAGGGTTAGGGTGAGGGTTAGAGTTAGTGTGAGGGTTTGGATTAGGGTTAAGTTTAGGGTTAGGGTGAGGATAAGGGTTTGGGTGAGGGTTAGGGTGAGGGTTAGGGTTAGCGTCAGGGTTAGGATAAGGGTTAGGTTGAAGGTAAGTGTGAGGGTGAGGGTTAGGGTTAGGGGTAGTCTTAGGGTGAGGGTTAGGGTTAGGTTTAGCGTGAGGTGAGGGTTAGGGTGAGTGTTAAGTTTAGGGTTAGGGTTAGAATTAGGGTTAGGGTGAGGGTTAGGGTGAGGGTTAAGTTTAGGGTGAGTGTTAGGGTTAGGGTTAGGGTACTGTGAGGGTGAGGGTTAGGATTATGATTAGGGTTAGGGTTGGGGTGACAGCTAAGTTGGGGGTGAGGTTTAGGTTGAGGGGGAGGTTGAGGGTGTAGGTTTTGGTTAGGGTGAGGTTTAGGGTGAGGGGTTAGGGTTAGGGTTAGGGTTCCTGTGAGGGTGAGGTTTCATGTGAGGGTTAGGGTGAGGGTGAGGGTTAGGTTGACAGGTAGTTTTAGGGTTAGGTTGAGCGTTAGGGTTAGGTTGAGGGTTCGGGTGAGGGTTAGGGTTAGGGTTAGGTTTAGTGTGATGGTGAAGGTTAGAGTTAGGATTAGGGTGAGTGTAAGTGTTAGGGTGTGGGTTAGGGAGAGTGTTAGTGTTAGGTTTAGGAAAGTTTTAGGGTGAGGGTGAGGGTGATGATAAGGCTTAGGGTGAGGCTTAGGGTGAGCCTTAGGGTTAGGGTGAGTGTTAGGGTTAAGGTTAGTGTTACGTTGATGGTTAGGGTGAGGGTTAGTGTTAGGGTTAGGAAAGGTTTAGGGTGAGGGTGAGGGTGAGGGTTAGGGTTAGGGTGAGTTTTAGGGTGAGGGTTAGGGTTAGGATTAGGGTTAGTGTGATGGTGAGGGTTATGATTAGGGTGAGCTTTAGGGTTAGGGTGAGGGTTGGGGTGAGGGTTAGGGCTAGGGTTAGTTTACTGTGAGGGTGAGGGTTAGGGTTATGATTAGGGTTAGGATTAGGGTGACAGCTAGGTTGAGGGTGAGGTTTAGGGTTAGGGTGAGTTTGATGGTGAGGGTTTTGGTAAGGTAATGTTTGGGTTAGGGTTAGGGTTATGGTGAGGTTTAGGTTGAGGGATAGGTTTAGGGTTAGGGTGAGGGTGAGGTTTAGTGTGAGAGTTAGGGTGAGGGTTAATGTTAGGGTGAGGGTGAGGTTAATGGTTAGGGTAAGGTTTAGGGTGAGGGTGAGGGGTGGGTTGAGGGGTAGTTTTAGGTTTAGGTTGAGCGTTAGAATTAGGTTGAGGATTCGGGTGAGGGTTAGGGTTAGGGTTAGGTTTAGTGTGAGGGTGAGGTTTAGGATTAGGATTAGGGTTAGGGTAAATGTTAAGGTGAGGGTTAGGGTGAGTGTTAGTGTTAGGGTTAGGAAAGGTTTAGGGTGATGTTGGGGGTGAGGGTTAGGGTTATGGTGAAGGTTAGGTTTAGGGTGAGGGTTAGGGTTAGGTTTAGGGTTAGGATGATATTTAGGCTCAGGGTTAGCATTAGGGTTAGGTTTAGGGTGAGGCTTAGGTTGAGGGTTAGGTTTAGGATTAGGGTTAGGGTTAGGGTTAGGGTTAGGATTAGGTTTAGGTTTAGTGTTAGGCTGAAGGTGAGGCTGAAGTTTAGGGTGAATTTTAGGGTTATTGTTAGGGTGTGTAGGTTAGGGTTAGTTTGAAGGTTAGGGTGAGTTCGAGTGTAAGGGTTAGGGTGAGTGTGAGGGTGAGGGTTATGGTTAGGGTTAGTGTGAGGGTTAGGGTTATAATTAGGCTGAGCGTTAGTGTTAGGGTGAGGGTTAGGGTGAGGGTTTGGGTAAGGGGTAGGGTATGGGTTAGGGTTAGGGTAATATTTAGGGTGAGGTTGAGGTTTAGGGTGAGGGTGAGTGTAAGGGTTAGGGTGAGGGTTAGGGTGTGGTTGAGGGTAAGGGTGAGGGTTAGGGTATTGGTTAGGTAAGGTTTTGTGTTAGGATTAGGGTTAGGGTTAGCATTAGGGTGATGGTTATGGTGAGGAATAGGGTTAGGGTTATGGTGAGGGTTAGGTTTAGGTGAGGGTTAGGGTGAGGGTTAAGGTTAGGATGAGGGTGAGGGTAAGGCTCAGCTTGAGGGTTAGGTTGAGGGTGAGGGTTAGGGATAGGGGTAGTTTTAGGGTTAGGGTGAGTGTTAGTGTTAGGGTGAGTGTTAGGGTTAGGGTGAGTGTTAGGATGAGGGTTAGAGTTAGGGTTAGTGTGAGGATGAGGTTTAGGGACAGGATTAGGGTGAGGTTAAGGCTTAAGGTGAGGGTTAGTCTGAGGGTTAAGTTTAGATGAGGTTTAGGGTCACGGTGAGGGATAGGGTTAGGGTTAGTGTGAGGGTTAGGGTTAGTGTGAGGTTTAGGATTAGAGTTAAGTTTAGTGTTAGGGTCAGGATAAGGGTTAGGGTGTGCGTTAAGGTGAGGGTGAGGGTTAGGTTTAGCGTTAGGGTTAGGGTAAGGTTTAGGTTGAGGGTAAGGGTAAGAGTGAGGGTTAGGTTTAGGACTAGGTTTAGGGTGAGTGTTAGGGTTAGGGTGAGGGTGAGCGTGAGTATTAGGGTGAGGGTTAGTGTTAGGATGAGGTTTAGGGTTAGGGTGAGGGTGAGGGTGAGGGTTAGGCTAAGCGTTATGGTTAGGGTTAGGTTTATAGTGAGGATAAGGGTGAGGTTAAGGGTTATGATGAGTGTGAGGGTTAGGTTTGCGATTAGAGTTAGGGTGAGGGTAAGGGTTAGGGTAAGGGTAAGGTAAGGGTGAGCGTGAGGTTTAGGGTCAGCGTGAGTTTTAGGATGAGGGTTAGGTTGAGAGTTAGGGTTAGGGTTAGGTTAGGGTTAGGGTGAGGGTGAGGTTTAGGTTTAGGGTTAGGAATAGATTGAGAATTAGGGAGAGGGATAGGTTTAGAGTGAGGGTTAGGATTAGGGTTAGGTTTAGGGTGAGGGTGAGGGTTAGGTTGAGGATTAGGGTGAGGGTGAGGGTTAGGATTATCTTTAGGGTGAGGGTTAAGGTTTGGGTGAGTGTTAGGGTTAGGGTTAGGGTTAGGGTTAGGGTGAGGGTGAGGGTGAGAGTTAGGGTGAGGGTGAGTTTGAGGGTTAGGGTGAAGGTGAGGGTTAGGGTTTGTTTTAGGGTTAGGGTGAGGGTGAGGCTTAGCGTTAGGATTAGGTTTAGTGTTAGTGTTAGGCTGAGGACGAGGCTGAGGGTGAGGTTGAGGGTTAGGGTTAGGGTTAGGGTGTAGATTAGGGATAGTGTGAGGTTTAGGGTGAGTGTGATGGTTAGGGTTAGCAGTAGGATTAGCGTGATTTTTAGTGTTAGGGTTAGGGTGAAGGTGAGTGTTAGGGTGAGGGTTAATATTAGGGTTAGTTTTAGGATGAGGGTTAGGATTAGGGTTAGTGTGAGGGTGAGAGTTAGGCTAAGCGTTAGGGTCAGAATTAGGGTTAGGTTTATGGTGAGGTTTAGGGTGAGGTTAAGATCAGGGTGAGTGTTAGCATGAGGGTTAGCGTTAGGTTTAGTGTGAGGGTAAGGGTTAGGGTGAGTGTTATGGTGAGGGTGAGCATTAGGATTAGGGATAGGGTGAGGTTTAGGGTTAGGTTTAGGGTTGCGGTGAGGCCTAGTTTGAGGGTGAGAGTTAGGGTTAGCGTTAGGAAGACGGTTAGGCTGAGGGTGAGGGTTAGTGTTATGGTTAGTGTAAAGGTTAGCATGACGGTGAGGGTTAGGGTAAGGGTGAGGGTTAGGTTTAGGGTGAGAGTGAGGGTGAGTGTGAGGGTAAGGTTTAGGGTGAGGATTAGGGTGAGGGTGAGGGTAAGGGTTAGCGTGAGGATTAAGGTGAGTGTGAGGGTTAGGGAGAGGTTGAGGGTTAGGGTTAGGGTTAGGGTTAGGCTGAGGGTGAGGGTACATTTAAGATTTAGGGTTAGGGTGAGGGTTAGGGTTAGTGTGAAGGTTAGGGTGAGGGTGAGGGTAAGGATTAGGTGAGAGTTAAGGTGAGGGTGAGGGTGAGGGTTAGGGTTAGGGTGAGCGTTAGGGTGAGGGTAAGTTTTAGGTTGAGGTGTAGGGTTAGGGATATTGTTAGTGTTAGTTTGAGGGTGTGGGTTAGGGTTAAGATTAGGGTGAGTGTTAGGTTTAGAGTTAGGGTTAGAATGAGGGTTTGGGTGAGGGTTAGAAAAGGGTTGGGGTGAGGGTGAGGGTTAGGGTTTGGATTAGGATGAGGGTTAGGGTGAGGGTGAGGGTTAGGCTTCGGTTTAGGGTGTGGGTGAGGGTGAGTGTGAGGGTTAGGGTTTTGTTTAGTTAATGCTTAGTGTTAGGATTAGGTTTAGAGTTAGGTTTAGGGTGAGGGTTAGGGTGAGGTGTAGGATTAGTGTTAGGGTTAGTGTGAGGTTGAGGTTTACGGTTAGGATTAGGGTGAGAGTAAGGGTTAGTGTGAGGGTTAGGGTGAGGGTTAGGTTTAGGGCTAAGATGAGGTTTAGGGTGAGGGTGAGGGATAGGGTTAGGGTTAGTTTGAGGTTTAGGGTTAGGTTTAGGATTAGGGTGAGGGTGAGGGTTAGGGTTTAGATTAGCGTTAGGGTTAGTGTTAGGCTGACGGTGAGGCTGAGGGTGAGGGTGAAATTTAGGGTTAGGGTTAGGGTGTAGGTTAGCGTTAGTGTGAGGGTTAGTGTGAGTTTGAGAGTAAGGGTTAGGGTGAGAGTTAGTGTGAGCGTGAGGTTTAGTGTTAGGGTTAGGGTGAGCGTTAGGGTGAGGGTGAGGGTTAGGGTGAGGGTGATTTTTAGGTTTAGGTTGAGGATTAGGGTTAGGATTAGTGTTAGGATGAAGTTGAGGGTGAGATTATGGGTTAGGGTAAGAGTTAGGGTTAGGTTTAGGGTGAGGGTTAGGGATAGGTTAAGGTTTATGGTGAGTGTAAGAGTGAGGGTGAGGTTTACGGTTAGTGTAAGGATAAGGGTTAGGGTAGAGGTTTAGGGTGAGGGTGAGCATTAGGGTTAGGGTGAGGATGAAGTTTAGGGTTAGCCTTAGGGTTAGGGTTAGGGTGAGGGTGAGGGTGAGGGTGAGGGTGAGGGTTAGGGTTAGGGTTAGTTTTAGGGTGAGGGCTAGGTTGAGGGTGAGGGTTAGGGATAGGGTTAGGGTGAACGTTAGGATGAGGGTGAGGTTTAGGGTTAGGGATAGGTTGAGGGTTAGGATGACAGAGAGTTTTAGGTTGACACTGAGGATTAGGTTTAGGGTGAAGGTGAGGGTGAGGGTGTGAATTAGGTTTTGGGTGAGGATTAGGGAGACAGTGAGGGTAAGTGTGAGGCTAAAGGTTAGGGTTAGGGTTAGTGTTAGGCTGAGGTTGAGGGTGAGGGGTATAGTTAGGGTTAGGGTGAGCGTTCGGGTTATGCTTAGTGTGAGGTTTAGTTTGAGGGTGAGGACAAGGTTAGGGTGACAATTAAGGTGAGGGTGAGGGTTAGGGTTAGGGTTAGGGTTAGAGTTAGGGTGAGGGCTCGGGTGATTGTGAGTGTTAGGGTGAGGGTGAGGGTGAGGGTGAGGGTGAGGGTTTTGTTTAGGTAAGGGTTTGGTTTAGGATTAGGTTTACCATTAGAGTGAGGGTCAAAGTGTGGTGTAGGTTTAGGGTTAGGTTGACCGTTAGGGTTAGTGTGAGGGGTAGGGTGAGGGGTAGGGTTAGGTTTAGGGTTAGTGTGAGTGTGAGGGTTATGGTTATGGTTAGGTTTAGGGTGAGGTTAAGGTTTAGGGTTAGGTTTAGGTTGAGTGTTATGATTAGGGTTAGGGTTAGGGTGAGAGTGAGGGTTAGGATGTGGGTGAGTATGAGGGTGTGGGTTAGGGTTTTGGTTAGGTAAGGGTTAGGGTTAGGATTAGGGTTAGGGTTAGTGTGAGGGTAAGGGTGAGGGTTAAGGTTACGGTGAGGGGTAGGGTGAGGGGTAGGTTTAGGGTTAGTGTGAGCATTAGGGTTAGGGTGAGGGTTAGGGTGATGTTAGGGTTACGGTTATTGTGAGGGTGAAGTTTAGGTTTAGGATTAAGCTGAGGGTAAGGGTTAGCGTGAGGGTTAGGGTGAGGATTAGGGTTAGGGTTAGGATGAGGTTTAGGGTGAAGGTGAGGTATAAGGTTAGGGTGAGGGTGAGGGTAAGGTTTAGTGTGAGGGTTAGGATTATGGTTAAGTTTAGGTTTAGGGTGAGGATACGGGTTAGGTGAGGATTAGGGTCAGGGTGAGGGTTAGGGTTAGTGTTAGGGTTAGCATAAGGTTTAGGTTGAGGGTAAGGGTTAGGGTGAGGGTTAGGTTTAGGAATAAGGTTAGGGTGAGGTTGAGTGTTAGGGTAAGGGTTAGGTTTAGGGTTAGGTTTAGGTTGAGGGTTAAGGTTAGGGTTAGGTTGAGTTTGAGGGTTAGGGTAAGGGTTAGGGTTAGGGTTAGCATTAGGGAGAGTGTTAGGGTGAGGTTAAGTGTTAGCGTGAATGTTAGGATGAGGGTGTGGCTAAGGGTTAGTGTAAGGGTAAGGGTTACGGTCATCGTTAGGGTGAGGTTGAGCATTAGGGTTAGGGTGAGGGTGAGGTTTGGGTTTAGCTTTAGGGTTAGGGTGAGGGCGAGGGTGAGGTTGAGGTTTATGGTTAGGGTTAGGGAGACGGTTAGGGTGAGGCTGAGGGTTAGGGTTAGGTTGAGGTTGAGAGTGAGGTTTTGGGTTAGAGTCAGGATTAGGGTGAGGGTGAGGGTTAGGGTGAGTGTGAGGGTTAGGGTTAGGGTTAGGGTTAGGCTGAGAGTGAGGGTAAGTTTGAGGGTTAGTGCTAGGGTTAGGGTGAGGGTTATTTTTAGTGTGAGGGTTTTGGTTAGGGTTTTTTTAGGGTTAGGGTGAGGGTGAGGGTTAGAGTTAGGGTTAGGTTTAGGGTTTGGGTGAGGGTGAAGTTTAGGGTTAGGGTTAGTGTTAGGCTGAGGGTGAGGCTGAGGGTGAGGGTGAAGGGTAGGTTTATGGTTAGGGTGTAGGTTAGTGTTATTGTGAGGGTTAGTGTGAGTGTCAGTATAAGCGTTAGGGTGAGAGTTAGTGTGAACGTAAGTTTTAGGGTTAGTGTTAGGGTGAGCGTTAGGGTGAGGGTGAGGGATAGGATGAAGTTGATTGTTAGGTTTAGGGTGGGGATTTGTTTTAGGCTTAGTGTTAGCGTTAGGGCTAGGTTGAGGGTGAGGTTTAGGTTTAGGGTTAGGGTTTGGGTGAGGGTTAGGGTTAGGTTAAGGGTGAGTGTTACGGTGTGGCTTAGAGTTAGGATGAGGGAGAGGGTTATTTTCAGTGTGAGGGTTAGGGTTAGGGTTATTTTTATTGTTAAATTTAGGGTGAGGGTTAGGTTTAGGTTTAGGTTATGGTGAGGGTGAGGGTGAGGGTTAGGGTTAGGGTTAGGGTTAGAGTGTGTGCTAGGGTGAGGGTGAGGGTTAGGTGAGGGTGAGCGTGAGGGTGAGTCTTTTAGTTAGGGAAGTGTTAGGGCTAGGTTTAGGGTGAGGATTAGGGTGAAGGTGAGGGTTAGTGTGAGGTTTAGGGTTAGGCTGAGGGTTAGGGTTAGGGGTAGGGTGAGGGATAGGGTTAGGGTTATGTTTAGGGTGAGGGTGAGGGTTAGGGTTTTTGTTAGGTAAAGTTTTGGGTTAGGATTAGGGTTAGGGTTAGACTTAGGGTGAGGTTTATGGTGAGGAGTAGGGTTAGGGTTAGGGTGAGGGTTATGTTGGGTGTGAGGGTTAAAGTGAGGGTTAAGGTTAGGAGGAGGGTAAGGGTTAGGGTGAGGGTTAGGGTAAGGTGAGGGTTAGGTTTAGGGTTAGTGTGAGGATGAGGTTAACGGATAGGATTAGGGTGAGGTTAAGAGTTAGGTTGAGGGTTAGGGTGAGGGTGAGGGTTAGGGTTAGGATGAGGTTTAGGATCAGGGTGAGATGTAAGGTTAATGTGAGGGTTAGGATTATGGTCAAGGTTAGGGTGAGGGTGAGGATAAGGGCTAGTGTGAGGGTTAGGGTTAGGGTGTGGGTGAAGATTAGGATTAGGGAGAAAGTAAGTGTTAGTTTGAGGTTTATGGTGATTGTGAGGATTAGCGTTAGCATTAGGGTTAGCGTGAGTGTAGGGTTAAGGTTAGGGTGAGGGTTAGGGTGAGGGTGAGTGTTAGGTTTAGAGTGAGGGTAAGGGTTAGGGTAAGGGTTAGGGTGAGGGTTAAGTTTAGGGTTATGGTTAGGGATAGGGTTATTGTTACTGTTAGTGTTAGGGTTAAGGTGAGGATGAGCGGGACGGTTAGGGTTAGTTTTAGAGTGAGACTGAGGGTGGGGGTTAGGGTTAGTGTTCGGTTTAGGTTTAGGGTGAAGTTGAGGGTTAGGGATAGGTTGAGGATTAGGGTTAGGTTTAGGATGAGGGTGAGGGTTACTGTCAGAGTTAGGGTTCGTGTGAGGTGTAGGGTGAGAGTTAGGGTTAGGGTTAGGGTTACATTTAGTGTTAGGCTGAGGGTTAGCGTTAGAGTGAGGGTGACAGTGAGGGATACGGTTAGGGTTAGTGTGAGGGTGAGGGTGAGGGTTAGGTTTAGGATTAGGGTTAGGGTTCGTGTTAGGCTTAGGTTGAGGATGAGGGTGAGGGTGAAGGTTAGGGTTAGGGTTAGGGTGAGGTTTAGGGTTAGGGTTAGGCTGAGCGTTAGCACTAGGGTGATGTTTAGGGTGAGGTTGAGGGTTAGGGTGAGGGTGAGGGTGAGGGTTAGGTTGTGGGTGAGGCTTAGATTTAGGGTGAGTGTTAGGGTGAAGGTGAGGGTTAGGGTAAGGGTGAGGGTTAGGGTTAGCGTTAGAGTTAGGGTGTGGGTGAGGATTAGGGTTAGGGTGAGGTTTAGGGTTAGGGTTAGGGTGAGGATTAGGTTTGTGGTTAGGTTTAGGGTGATGGTAAGATTTAGTGTGAGTTTTAGGGTGAGGGTGAGGGTTAGGGTGAGGGGTAGTGTCAGGGTTAGGGTGAGGGTTAGGTTTAGTGTGAGCGTTAGTGTGAGGTATAAGGTGAGAGTTAGGGTTATGTTTAGGGTTAGGGTGAGGGTGAGGGCTAGGGAAGAGTTAGGGTTAGGATTATGGTTTGGGTTAGTTTGA
Organism: Dipodomys merriami; assembly: GCF_024711535.1. Classification (NCBI taxonomy): domain Eukaryota; kingdom Metazoa; phylum Chordata; class Mammalia; order Rodentia; family Heteromyidae; genus Dipodomys; species Dipodomys merriami. The sequence goes on from NW_027206373.1 coordinate 259,436, forward strand.
GGATTAGGGTGAGTGTTAGGGTTAGTTTGAGAGTTATGGTGAGGTTTAGGGTGAGGTTTAGGTTCAGGGTTAGGTTGAGGATGACGGTTAGGCTTAGGGTTAGGGATAGGGTGAGGGTTAGGTTTAGGGTTAGTGTGAGGTTTAGCGTTAGGGTTAGGGTGAGGGTGAGGGTGAGGGTGAGGTTTAGGTTTAGGGTTAGTGTTAGGGTGAGAGTGAGGGATGGGTGAGGGTTTGCCTTCGGTAAGGGTTAGGGTTAGGATTAGGGTGAGGATTATGGTGAGAGTGAGGTTTATGTTGAGGATTAGGGTTGGGTAAGGGTTAGGGTTAGGGTTCGGGTTAGGGTTATTTTTAGGGTATGGGTGAGGTTTAGGGTGAGGGTGAGGGTTTCGGTGATGGTGAGCCTTAGGGTGTGGGTGAGGGTTAGGGTGTGGGTGATGGTTAGGGTAAGGGTGAGTGTTAGGATGTCGGTGAGTGTTTGGGTGAGGTTGAGGGTTAGAGTTAGGGTTAGTTTTAGGGTGAGGGTCAGGGTTAGGTTTAGGGTTAGGGTGAGGGTCAGAGTGAGGGGTAGGTTTAGGGTTGGGGTGAGAGTTAGGTTTAGTGAGGGTTTAGTGTGAGGGTTAGGGATAGGATGATGCTGAGTTTAAGGGTTAGTGTGAGGGTGAGGATTAGGGTGATGGTAAGGATTAGGGTTAAAGTGAGGTTTAGGTTGAGGATAACTGTTAGGGTGAGGGCTAGGGTGCGGGTGAGGTTTAGGGTTACCTTTTGGGTTAGGGTGAGTTTTAGAGTTCGGGTAAGGGTTTGGGTTAGGTTTCGGGTTATGTTAAGGTTGAGGGTTAGGGTTACGGTTAAGGTGAGGGTTAGGGTTAGGTTGAGTTTTAGGGTTAGGTTAGGATTAGGGTGAGGGTGAGGGTGATGGTGAGGGAAAGGTTTAGGATTAGGGTTAGGGTTATGCTTAGGCTTAGGGTTAGATTGAGCGTGAGGGTGAGGGTTAGGGTTAGGGTTAGGGTTAGGGTTAGGTGAAGGTTAGCGTTAGGTTGGTGTTTAGGGTGAGGGTCAGGAATAGCGTGAGGTTTCGGGTTAGTGTTCGGGTGAGGGTTAGGGTATTGGTGAGGCTTAGAGTTAGGGTGAGGATTAGTGTGTTGGTGAGGCTTAGGGTTAGGGTGAGGATGAGGGCTAGTGTGAGGTTGAGGGTTAGGGTGAGGGTGAGAGTGAGGGTTAGGAAGACGTTTAGGGTTACGATTAGGGTGAGGGTGAGAATTAATGTGACTTTTACGGTGAGGGTGTGGGTTAGGGTGAGTGTGAAGTTTCGAGTGAGGGTGAGGGTTAAGGTGTGGGTGAGGGTTAGGGTTAGGGTGCGGGTTGGTGTGACGGTGAGGGTTAAGGTGAGGGTGAGGGTTACGGTTACAGTTAGTGTGAGCGTTATAGTTCGGGTGAAGGTGAGGGTTAGGTTTAGGGTTACGGTGAGGGTGAGGGTTAGGGTAAGGGGTCGGGTTAGGGTTAGGTTTAGGGTTAGGTTTAGTGTGAGGGATAGGATAAGGTTTAGGGTTACGGTGAGGGTAAGGGTTAGGGTGAGGATTAGTGGGAGGGTGAGGAGTAGGGTGAGGGGTAGGGTTAGGGTTAGGGTGAGTGTTACAGTTAGTGTGAAGGTTAGGGTGAGGGTTAGGGTGAGGCATAGGGTTAGGATTATGGAGAGGGTGAGGGTGAGGGTTTAGGGTTAGGGTGTGGCTGAGGGTTAGGATTAGGTTGAGGGTTAGGATTAGGTTGAGTTTTAGGGTTAGGGTGAGTGTGAGGGTGAGGTTTAGGGTTAGGATTAGGATTAGGCTGAGGGTTTCGGTTAGCATTAGGGTTAAGGTGAGGTTTAGGTTGAGGGTTTGGGTTAGGGTTAGGGTTAATATGGGGGTTAGTGTGAGTGTTAGGGTTAGAGTTAGGGTGAGGGTAAGGGTTAGGGTGAGGTTTAGGTTGAGGTTGAGGGTTATGGTTAAGTTTAGGGTGAGGGCTAGTTTGAGAGTTAGGGTTAGGTTTAGGGTTAGGGTTATTGTGAGGGTTAGGGTGAGCATGAGGTTAAGGGTTAGGGTGAGGGTTAGGGTGAGTGGAAGGGTTAGGGTTAGGGTAAGGGTTATGTTGAAGGTTAGGGTGATGGTTAGGTTTAGGGTTAGGTTTAGGTTTAGTTAGATGGTTAGTTTTACTGTGAGGGGTAGGGTTAGGTTTAGGGTTAGGATTATGGTGAATTTAAGGGTTAAGGTGAAGTTTAGGGTCAAAGTGAGGGTTAGATTTAGCGTGAGTGTTAGGTTGAGGGTTAGGGTGAATGTTAGGGTTAGAGTTAGGTTGAGGGTAAGGGTTAGGGTAAGGGATAGGTTGAGGGGGGGTTAAGCTTAGGGTTAGTGTTAGGGTTAGGATTAGAGTGAGGGTAAGGGTGAGGGTTAGGGTTAGGGTGAGGGTTAGGGTTAGGTTGAGGGTTAGCGTCAGGTTTAGGGTTAAGGTAAGTGTGAGGGTGAGGGTGAGGGTGGGGTTAAGTTTTAGGGTTAGGGTTAGGGTGAGGGGAGGTTGATGGTTCCCATTAGGTAAGGGTTACGGTTAGGGTTAGGGTGAGGGTGAGGTTTAGGGTGAGGGTAAGATTTCAGGTGAGGGTGAGGGTTAGGGTGTGGATGAGGGTTATGGTTAGGGTGAGGGTTAGGGTGACGGTGAGGGTTAGGTTGAGGGTGAGGGTTAGTATTAGGGTTAGGATTATGGTGAGGGTTAAGCTTCGGGTTAATGTTAGGGTGAAGGTTAGGGTGAGGGGTAGGGTTAGGGTTAGGGTGTGGGTTAAGTTTAGTGTGAGGGTTAGGGTGAGGTTTAGGGTTAGGGTGCGGATGAGGGTAAGGGTTAGTGTTAGGGTTAGGGCGAGGTTTAGGGTTAGGGTGAGGTTTAAGGTTAGGTTTAGGGTTAGGGTGAGTGAGAGGGTGATGGTGAGGGTTACGTTAGGTTTAGGTGAGGGTGAGGGTAAGGTTTAGGATTAAGCTTAGGCTTAGAGTGAGGGTGGTGGTGGGAGTGAGCATTAGGTTTAGTGTGAGGTTTAAGGTGAGGGTTAGGGTTAGGGTTTGTGTGAAGGTTAGGTTGAGAGTGAGGGTCAGGGTGAGGGTTCAGGTTCAGGTTCGGGTGAGGGTTCGGTGAGGTTGAGGGTTAGGGTGTGGGTTAGGGTTAGGGTTCAGGTGAGTTTTAGGGTGCTGGTGAGGATTAGGGTGAGTTTCAGTGTTAGGGTTAATATGGTTAGGGTGAGGGTTAGCATTAGGATTAGGGTTAAGGTGAGGTTTAGGGGAAGGGGTAGGGTTAGGGTTAGGGTGAGGGTTAGGGTTAGTGTGAATATTAGGGTTATGTATAAGGTTAGTGTTAGTGTGAGGATAAGGGTTAGGGTGAGGGTGAGGGTTAGGGTTAGCATTAGGGTTAGGGTGAGGTTTAAGGTGAGGTTTAGGGTTAGGGTTTGTGTTAGGGTTAGGGTTAGGGTGAGTGTTATTGTTAGGATTACGGTTAGGGTTAGGTTAGTGTTATTGTTAGAGTTAGGGTTAGGGTTAGTGTGAGTGTGAGTGTGAGGTTTAGCGTTAGGGTTAGGGTTAGGGTGAAGGTGATGGTGAGTGTTTGGGTTAGGGTCCGGGTGAGGGTTGGGTTGAGGGGTAAGGTCAGTGTTAGGGAGAGGGTTAGTGTTAGGGTTAGGGTTAGAGTTAGGGTTAGTATGAGGCTAAAGGTTAGGGTGAGGCTTAGAGTTAGTGTTAGGGTTAAGTTTAGGGTTAGGGTGAAGGTTAGGGTTAGGGTGATGTTTAGGGTGAGGGTTAGGGTGAGGGTGAGGTTGAGTGTGAGGGTGAAGGTGAGGTTGACGGTGAGGATTCTTTTAGGGTGAATGTGACGTTAGGGTTAGGATTAGGGTTAGGTTTAGGGTTAGGCTGAAATTGAGGGTGAGGGTGAGAGTTAGGATTAGGATAAGGTTTAGGGTTAGTTTGAGGGTTAGGATGAAGGTGACAGTGAGGGTGAGGGTTAGTGTTAGGATTAGGGTTAGGGTTAGGGTTAGGGTTAGGTTGAGGGTGAGGGTGAGGGTTAGGGTAAGGTTTAGACTTAGGGTGATATTTGGGGTTAGGGTTAGGGTAAGGATTAGGGTTAGGGTGAGGGTTAGGGTTAGGTTGAGGTTGAGGTTTAGGGTTAGGGTTAAGTTTAGGGTGAGGGTTAGGGTTAGGGTTAGGGTGAGTGTGAGGGTTAGGGTGAGGGGTAGGTTTAGGGTTAGGATAAGGGTTAGGGTTAGGGTTAGGGTTAGTGTTTAGTTTTAGGGTTAGGTTTAGGTTCAGGTTGAGGGTGAGAGTGAGGGTGATTGTTAGGGTTAGGTTTAGGGTGAGGTTTAGAGTGTGGGTGAGAGTTAGGGTTAGGGTGAGTGTTAGGGTGACCGTGAGGGTTAGGGTGAGGGTGAGGATTAATGTTAGGCTTAGGGTGAGGGTTAGTGTTAAGGTTAGGTTTAGGCTTAGGGTGAGGGTTAGGTTGAAGGGTAGGGTTAGACTTAGGTTGAGGGTTAGTGTTAGTGGGAGGGTTATGGTTAGGGTTAGAATTAGCGTTAGTGTATGGTTAAAGCTTACGGTGAGGGTTAGGTGAGGGTGAGTGTTAGGATTATTATTAGATTTAGGGTGACCGTTAGGGTGAGGGTTAGGTTTAGTGTGAGGGTTAGGGTGAGGGTACTGTTTAGCTTGAGGGTGAGGGTTAGGGTGAGGGAGAGGGTTAGGTTTAGATTTAGGGTTAGGGTTAGGGTGAGGGTTAGGGTTAGGGTGAGGGTTAGGGTAGGGCTTAGTGTTAAAGTTAGGGATAGGGTGATGTTTAGGGTGAGAGTGATGGTTCGGGTGAGATTGAGTGTTAGGGTGTGGGTTAAGGTTAGGTTTTGGCTGAGTGTTAAGGTGACGATGAGGCTTAGGTGAGGTTGAGCATTAGGGTTATGTTTAGTGTTAGGGTGAGGGTTAGGGTTAGGGTTAGTGTGAGGGTGAGGGTCAGGGTGAGGGTTAGGGTTAGGGTTAGGTTCAGGGTTAGGGTTAGTGTGAGGGTTAGGGTTATTGTTAGGATAAGGGTGAGGGTGAGTGTTAGGGTTAGTGTGAGGGTGAGGGTCAGGGTGAGGGTTAGGGTTAGGGTTAGGTTCAGGGTTAGGGTTAGTGTGAGGGTTAGGGTTATTGTTAGGATAAGGGTGAGGGTGAGTGTTAGGGTGAGGGTGAGGGTAAGGGTTAGAGTTAGGGTTACGGTTAGGGTGAGGTTTAAGGTGAGTTTTAGGGTTAGGGTGTCTGTTTGGGTTAGGGTGAGGGTGAGGGTTAAGTTTAGGATGTTATTTAGGGTGAGGTTGAATGTTATTGTGAGGGTGATGGTTAGGATTACAGTTAGGGTTAAGGTTAGGGTGAGGGATAGGTATTGGATTAGGGTTAGGGCAAGGGTTAGGGTGATTGCAAGGGTTCGGTTGATGATTCGGGTGACCTTGAGTGTTAGGGTTTGGGTGAGGATTAGCATTAGAGTGCATATTAGGGTTAGGATTAGGGTCAGGGTTTTGGTGAGTTTAGGTGTTAGGGTTTGGGTGAGGGTTAGTGTTAGAGTGCATATTAGGGTTAGGGTTATGGTCAGGGTTTTGGTGAGTTTAAGGGTTAGGGTGAGGTTTATGGTGAGGGTTAGGGTTAGGGTTAGCGTTAGGGTTAGGGTGAGGGTTTGGGTTAGGTTTAGGGTGAGGATTATCGTGAGGGTTAGGGTTAGGATGAGGGTTATGGTTAGGGTTATGGTGAGGGTTAGGTTGAGAGTACAGCTTAGGGTGAGGGTGAGGGTTAGGTTGAGGGTGAGTGTTAAGGTGACGGTGAGGGTGATGGTGACGGTGAGGGTTAGGTTTAGGGTTAGGTTTAGGTTTAGGCTGACGGTGAGTGTGAGGGTGAGGGTTATGATGAGGGTGAGGGGGATGGTGAGTGTTAGGGTTAGGATTATGTTTCAGGTGAGTTTTAGGGTTAGGGTTAGTGTTAGGTGTGGGTGAGGGTTAGGTTTCGACTGAGTGTTAGCTGACGGTGCGGGTTAGGTTGAGTGTGAGGGTTAGGGTTATGGTTAGGGTTAGGGTCTGGTTTAGGTTTAGGGTGAGGGTGAAGGTGAGGGTTAAGTTTAGGATTAGGCTTAGGTGTTTGGTAAGGCTTAAGGTGAGTTTGGAGATGAGGGTCAGAGTTAAGATTAGGGTGAGGGTTAGGGTTAGGGTTAGGGTTAGGTTGAGGGTGAGGGTGAGAGTTAGTTTGAGGGTGATGGTGAGGGTGACGGTGAGGATGAGGGTTAGGTTTAGGGGAAGGTTTAGTGTTATGGTTAGGGTTAGAGTGAGTGTGAGGGTGAGAGGTAGGGTGAAGGTGATGGTGAGGTTGAGGTTGAGGGTGAGGGTTAGGGTTTGAGTGAGGGTTAGGGTTAGGGTTAGGGTTAAGGTTAGGGTGAGGGTTAGGGTTAGGGTTAGGATGACGGTTAGGCTGAGGGTTCGGGTTAGGGTTATGGTGAGGGTGAGGGTAGGATCAGGATTAGGGTTAGGTTTAGGGTGAGGTTTAGGGATGGGTTTAGGGTTGAGGGTGAGGGTTAGGGTGTGGATTAGGGTTAGTGTTAGGATTAGGCTGAGGGTGAGTTTGAGGGTGAGTGTGAGGGTTAGGGTTAAGGTGAGGGTTAGGATTAGGGGTAGGGTTAAGGGTAAGGTGAGGGATAGGGGTAGGATTAAGTTTAATATGAGGTTTAGGCTGAGGGTTATGGTTAAGGTTCGTGAGGGTAAGGTTTAGGGTGAGGGTTAGGGTGAGGTTGAGGTTTAGGTTAGGGCTTAGTGTTAGGGTGAGGTTTAGGGTGAGGGTTAGTGTTAGGGTTAGGGTTAGGTTTATGGTGAGGGTTAGGGTGAGGGTAAGGTTTAGGGTGATTGTTAGGGTGAGGCTTAGTGTTACTGTTAGGGTTAGGGTTAGGGTTAGGGTGACAGTAAGGGATAGGGCAAGGTGTAGGGTGACGGTGAGGGTTAGGGTGAAGGAGAGGGTTAGAGTTAGGGTTTAGGTGAGGGTTAAGTTTAGTGTGAGGGCTAGTGTGAGGGAGAGGGTTAAGGTGAGGGTGAGGGGAGGGGTAGGGTTAGGGTTAGGTTTAGGGTTAGGCTGAAGGTTAGGGTTAATGTGAGGATGAGGGATAGTTTTAGCATTAGGGTTAGGGTTAGGGATAGGGTTAGGGAGAGTTTGAGGGTGAGGTAGAGATTGGGGTTAGGGTTAGGGTTTGGGTTAGGCTGAGGGTGGGGTGAGGGTGAGGGTTAGGGTGAGGGTGAGGGTTAGAGTTAGGGTTAGGGTTAGGGTAAGTTTTACTGTTAGGGTGTGGGTTAGGTTTAGGTTGAGGATTACTGTGAGGGTGAGGGTTGGTTGAGGGTTAGGGTTAGGGTTAGGTTTAGGGATAGGGTTAGAGTGAGGGTTAGGGTTAGGGTGATGTTTAGGGTGAGGCTGAGAGTTAGGGTGAGGGTGAGGATTAGGGTGAGTGTCAGGTTTCGGGTGAAGGTGAGGGTTCGGGTGTGGTTTAGGGTTAGGTTTAGGGTGGGGTTAGGGTAACTGTGAGGCTTTGGGTAAGGGTGAGGGTTAGGGTTAAGATTAGGGTGAGTGTTAGAGTGAGGGTTAAAGTTAGGGTGAGGTTCAGGTTGAGGGGTAGGGTTAGGGTTAGTGTGCAATTTAGGGTTAGTGTGAGGGTTTGGGTTTGGGTTAGGATTAGGGTTAGTGTGAGGTTAAAGGTTAGGGTGCGGGTTAGTTTGAGGGTGAGGGTTAGGTTTAGTATTAGCGTTAGGGTTAAGATTAGGCTGATGGTGAGGGTGAGGGTAAGCGTGAGGGTGAGGGTGAGGTTTAGTTTAGAATTAGGTTTAGGGTTATGGTTAGGCTTAGGATGAGTGTGAGTGTGAGTTTGCCGGTTAGGATTAGGGTGAGGGTGAGGATTAGGTTGAGGGTTAGGGTTAGGGTGAGGGTTAGTGTTGGGATTAGGGTGAGGGTTAGGGTTAGGGCGATGTTTAGGTTGAGGGAGAGGTGTAGGGTGAGTGTTCGGGTTTTGGTTCGGGTAAGGGTTCGGTGAGGATAAGGGTTAGGGTGTGGGTGAGGGTTAGGCTTCTGGTGAGTTTTAGGGTGACGGTGAGGATTAGGTTGAGTTTGAGGGATAGGGTTAATATTATGGTTAGGGTGAGGGTAAGTGTTAGGGTTAGGGTTAAGTTGAGGGGTAGAGGGAGGGCTAGGGTTAGGGTTAGGGTGAGGGTTAGTGTTAGTGTGAGGTTTAGGGTTATGTATAGGGTTAGTGTTAGCGTGAGGATAAGGGTTAGGTTGAGGGTGAGGGTTAGGGTTAGATTAGGGTTAGTGTGAGGTTTAAGGTGAGGGTTAGGTTTAGGGTGAGTGTTAGGTTTAGGGTTAGGGTGAGTGTTATTTTTAGGATTACGGTTAGGGTTGGGTTACTGTTATTGTTAGGTTTAGGGTTAGGGTTAGGGTGAGAGTAACGGTGAGGTTTAACTTTAGGGTTAGGGTGAGGGTGAGAGTGAGGGTGAGTGTTAGGTTTAGGGTCCGGGAACGGTTTGGGGTGAGGGGTAAGGTCAGTGTTAAGGAGAGGGTTAGGGTTAGTGTTACGTTTAGAGTTAGGGTTAGTATGAGAATAAAGGTTAGGTTGAAGCTTACAGTTAGTGTTAAGGTTAAGGTTAGGCTTAGGGTGAAGGTTAGGGTTAGGGTGATGTTTAGGGTGAGGGTTAGTGTTAGGGTGAAGGTGAGGTTGAGGGTGAGGTTGAGGGTGAGCGTGATGGTGAGGATTAGGTTTAGGGTGAATGTGAGATTTAGGGTTAGGATCAGGGTTAGGTTTAGGGTTGGGCTGAAGTTGAGGTTGAGGGTGAGGGTTAGGATTAGGGTGAGGGTTAGGGTTAGTTTGAGGGTTAGGGTGAAGGTGAGTATTAGGGTGAGGGTTATGGTGAGGGTGAGGGTTAGGGTTAGGATTAGGGTTAGGGTTAGGGTTAGGTTGAGGGTGAGGGTGAGGGTTAGGGTTAGGTTTAGCGTTAGGGTGAGTGTTGGGGTTAGGGTTAGGGTAAGGATTAGGGTTAGGGTGAGGGTTAGGGTTAGGGTTAGGTTGAGGTTTAGGGTTAGGGTTAGGTTTAGGGTGAGGGTTAGGGTTAGGGTTAGGGTTAGGGTGAGGTTTAGGGAGTGGGGTAGGTTTAGGGTTAGGATAAGGGTTCGTGTTATGGTGAGTGTTATGGTGACTGTGACGGTTAGGTTGAGGGTGAGATTTAGGTTTAGGTTTAGGGTGAGGGTTAGTGTGAGGGTTATGTTTAGGCTTAGGGTGAGGGTTAGGGTGAGGGGTAGGGTTAGAATTAGGGTGAGGATTAGTGTTAGTGTGAGGGTTAGGGTTAGGGTTAGGCTTAGGGTTAGTGTATAGTTAAAGATTATGGTGAGGGATATGGTGAGGGTGAGTTTTAGGGTTATCGTTAGGGTTTGGGTGACGGTTAGGGTGAGGGTTAGGTTTAGAGTGAGGGTTAGTGTGAAGGTACTGTTTAGCCTGATGTCGAGGGTTAGGGTGAGGGAGAGGGTTAGGGTTAGATTTAGAGTTAGGGTTAGGGTTAGCCTGAGGTTGAGGGTTAGGGTTAGGGTGAGGGTGAGGTAGAGGTTTAGAGTTACGTTTAGTTAAGTGTTAGGGTTAGGGTTAGGGTGAGGATTAGGTTGAGGTTGAGGGTTAGGATTAGGGTGAGGGTTAGGGTAGGGGATAGGGTGAAGGTTAAGTTTATGGTGATGTTTAGGGTGAGAATGAGTGTTTGGGTGAGGGTGAGGCTTAGGGTGTGGGTGAATGTTAGGTTTTGGCTGAGTGTTACGGTGACGATGAGGGTTAGGGTGAGGTTGAGCGTTAGGGTTATCGTTAGTGTTAGGGTGAGGTTTAGATTTAGGGTTAGTGTTAGGGTGAGGGTTAGGATGAGGGTTAGGTTTAGGGTTAGTGTCAAGGTTAGGGTTAGTGTGAGGGTTAGGGTTAGGGTTAGGGTGAGTGTTAGGATACGGATGAGGGTGAGGGTTAGGGTGAGGGTGAGGGTGTGTGTTAGGGTTAGTGTTAGGGTTAGGGTGAGGTTTACGGTGAGTGTTAGGGTTAGGGTGACTGCTAGGGTTAAGTTTAGGCTGAGGGTTAGGATTAGGGTGTTATTATTATTAGGGTGAGGGTGAATGTTAATTTGAGGGTAATGGTTATTGTTAGGGTTAGGGTTAAGGTTAGGGTGAGGGATAGATATAGGATTAGGGTTAGGGTTAGGGTTAGAGTGATTGTAAGAGTTCGGATGATGATTCGGGTGACCTTGAGTGTTAGGATTTGGGTGAGGGTTAGCGTCAGAGTGCATATTAGGGTTAGGGTTATGGTCAGGGTTTTGGTGAGTTTAAGGGTTAGGGTGAGGTTTATGGTGAGGGTTAGGGTTAGGGTTAGCGTTAGGGTTAGTGTGAGGGTTAGGGTGAGGGTTTGGGTTTGGGTTAGGGTTAGGGTTAGGGTGAGAGTACTGCTTAGGGTGAAGTTGAGGGTTAGGGTGAGGGTGATGGTGACGGTGAGGGTTAGGTTTAGGGTTAGGGTTAGGTTTACGCTGAGGGTGAGGGTGAGGGTGAGGGTGAGGGTGAGGGTGAGGGTAATGTTGAGTGTTAGGGTTAGGATTATGTTTAGGGTGAGTTTTAGTGTTAGGGTTAGGGTTAGGGTGAGTGTGAGGGTTAGGTTTATGGTTAGGGTTAGTGCCAGGTTTAGATTTAGGGTGAGGGTGAAGTTGAGGATTAGGTTTAGGATAAGGCTTAGGTGTTTGGTAAGGCTTAGGGTGAGTGTGAGGGTGGGGGTCAGAATTAAGGTTAGGGTGAGGGTTAGGGTTAGGATTAGGGTTAGTTTGAGGGTCAGGGTGAGGATTAGTTTGAAGGTGGTATCGGTTGAAGGTGAGGGTGAGGGTTAGGTTTAGGGTAAAGTTTAGGGTTATGGTTAGGGTTAGAGTGAGTATGAGGGTGAGGGTGATGGTGTGGTTGAGGGTGAGGGTGAGGGTTAGGGTTTGGGTGAGGGTTAGGGTTAGGGTTAGGGTTAAGGTTAGGGTGAGGGTTAGGGTTAGGGTTAGTATGACGGTTAGGATGCGGGTTAGGGTTAGGGTTAGGGTGAGGGTGAGGTTTAGGTTTAGGATTTGTTTTAGGTTAGGGTGAGGTTTAGGGATAGGTTTACGGGTAGGGTGAGTGTTTGTTTGGGGTTAGGTTAAGAGTAAGGGTGTGGGTGATGGTGAGGGTTAGGGTTTGGATTAGGGTTAGTGTTAGGGTTAGGCTGAGGGTGAGGTTGAGGGTGAGTGTGAGGGTTAGGGTTAAGGTGAGTGTTAGGATTAGGGTTAGGGTTAAGGGTAAGGTGAGGGTTAGGGTTAGGTTTAAGTTTAATATGAGGGTTAGGCTGAGGGTTAGGGTTAGGGTTCGTGTGAGGGTAAGTGTTAGGGTGAGAGATAGGTTGAGGGTGAGGGTTATCGTTAGGGTTAGATTTAGGGTGTGGGTAAGGGTTAGAGTTAGGGTGAGGGTGAGGTTGAGGGTTAGAGTTAGGTTTAGGTAAGGGTTAGGGTTAGGGTTAGGGTGAAGATTAGGTTGGGGGTGAGGGTTAGGTAGAGGGTTAGGGTTAGGGTGAGGGTTAGGGTAGGGGTTAAGTTGAAGGTTAGGGTTAGGGTGAGGGTTAGGGTGAGAATGAGTGTTCGGGTGAGGTTGAGGTTTAGGGTGTGGGTGAAGGTTAAGTTTTGGCTGAGTGTTAAGGTGACGATGAGGTTTAGGGTGAGGTTGAACGTTAGGTTATGGTTAGTGTTTGGGTGTCGTTAGGTTTAGGTTTAGTGTTAGGGTGAGGGTTAGGTTGAGGGTTAGGGTTAGGGTTAGGGTTAGTGTCAGGGTAAGGGTTAGTTTGAAGGTTAGGTTTAGGGTTAGGGTTAGTGTGAGGGTTAGGGTTAGGGTAAGGTTGAGGGTGAGGATTAGGATTAGGATTAGGGTTAGGTATAGGGTGAGGTTTAGGGATAGGTTTACGGTTAGGGTGAGGTTTTGTTTAGGGTTAGGTTTAGAGTTAGGGTGAGGATGAGGGTTAGGGTTAGGGTTTGGATTAGGGTTAGTGTTAGGGTTAGGCTGTGGATGAGGTTGTGTGTGACTGTGAGGGTTAGGGTTAAGGTGAGGCTTAGGATTAGGGTTAGGATTAGGGTTAGGGTTAAGGGTAAGGTGAGGGTTAGGTTTAGGATTAAGTTTAATATGAGGTTAGGCTGAGGGTTAGGGTTAGGGTTCATTTGAGGGTAAGGGTTAGGGTGAGGTTAGGGTGAGGGTGAGGGTTAGAGTGAGGGTTAGGGTTGGGGTGAGGGTTAGGGTGAGGGTAAGGTTTACGGCGAGGTTTAGGGTGACGGTGAGGTTTAGGGTGAAGGAGAGTGTTAGGGTTAGTGGTAGGTTGAGGGTTACGTTTAGGGTGAGGGCTACTATGAGGGAGAGGGTTAGGGTGAGGGGTAGGGGTAGGGTTACGGTAAGGGTTAGGTTTAGGCTGAACTTTAGGGTTAGTGTGAGGGTGAGGGATAGTTTTAGCATTAGGGTTATGGTTAGGGATAGGGTGAGGGTGAGGGTGAGGGTGAGGATGAGGTTGAGGTGAGGGTTAGGGTTATGGTTAGGTTGAGGGTGGTGTTGAGGTTGAGGGTGAGAGTGAGTGTTAGGGTTATTTTTAGGGTGAGGGCTAGGGTGAGGGTGAGGGTTAGGATGACGGTTAGTGTGAGGGTGAGGGTTTCGCTTAGGAAAGGCTTTGGGTTAGGGTTAGGGTGAGGATTAGGGTGAGGGTAAGGTTTAAAGTGAGCGTTAGGTTTAGCGTGAGGATTAGGGTTAGGGTGAGGTTTAGGATTAGAGTGATTTTTAGAGTGAGGGTGAGAGTTAGCTTTAGGGAGAGTGTGAGGGTTAGGGTGTAGGTGAGTGTTAGGTTTAGGGTAAGGGTTAGGATGAGGGTGAGAGTAATGGGGAAGGTGAGGGTTAGGGTTAGGGTTAGGGTGAGGGTTTGGGGTAAGGGTAGGGTGAGGTGTTAGGTGAGGGGTAGGGTAAGGGTTAGGGTCAGGGTTAGGGTTAATGTGAGGGTTACAGTTAGGGTTAGGGTTTGTGTAAGGATAAGGATTAGGGTGAGGTTTAGGTTGTGACTGAGGGTTAGGTTTAGCATTAGGGTTAGGGTGAGGGATAAGGTAAGGGTTAGTGTTAGTATGAGGGTGAGGGTTAGAATTTGTTTTAGGGTGAGGGTTAGGATTAGGGTGAGATTTAGGGTAGGGTTGGAGTCAGGGTGAGGGTTTGGGTGAGGGTGAGTTTTAGGGTGTGGGTGATGGTTAGGGGTTAGGGTGAGGGTTAAGGTGACCGTTAGGGTTAGGGTGAGGGAGAGGGTTAGGGTTAGGATGAGTGTTAGGCTGAGGGTTAGGGTTAGGGTTATTGTGAGAATTAGGGTTAGGGTTAGGGTTATGGTGAGGGTAAGCGTTAGGGTGAGGTTTAGTTTAGGGTGAGGGTTAGGGTTAGGGGCAGGTTCAAGCTTAGGGTGAGGCATAGGGAGAGGGTGAGAGTGAGCGTGAGGGTGTGTGTGAGGGTTTTGGTTAGGTAAGGGTTAGGGTTAGGGTTATGGTGAGGATTAGGGTGAGGGTGAGGGTTAGATTGAGGGTTAGGTTTAGGGTGAGTGTTAGGGTTAGTGTTAGGATTGGTGTTAGGGTAAGTTTTTGGGTTAGGGTTAGAATTAGGTTTAGGGTTAGGGATAGGGTGAGGGTTAGTTTTAGTGTGAGGATTAGGGTTAGGGATAGAGTTAGGATTAGTGTGAGGTTAAAGGTTAGGGTGAGGATTAGGGTGCAGGTGAGGGTTAGGGTTAGGGTTAGGGTGAGGGTGAGGGCTAGTGTTAGGATTAGGGTTAGGGTTAGGGTTAGGGTTATTGTTAGGGCTAGGGTTAGGGTTAGGGTGATTGTGAGGGTGCGGTTTAGCGTTAGGTTTCGGGTTAGGGTGAGGATGAGGGTGAGTGTTAGGGGTAGGGTTACAGTTAGGCTGAGGGCGAGGGTGGGGGTGTGGGTTAGGGTTAGGGTTAGGGTTACGGTGAGGGTTAATGTTAGTGTGAGGATTAGGGTTAGGAATAGAGTTAGGCTTAGTGTGAGGTTAAAGGTTAGGGTGAGGATTAGGGTGCAGGTGAGTGTTAGGTTTAGGGTTAGGGTGAGCATGATGGCTAGTGTTAGGATTAGGGTTAGATTTAGGGTTAGGGTTATTTTTACGGCTAGGTTGAGGGTCAGGGTGAGTGTGAGGGTGAGGTTTAGCGTTAGTGTTAGGGTTAGGGTGAGGATGAGGGTGAGTGTTAGGGTTAGGGTTACGTTTAGGCTGAGGGCGAGGGGGGGGATGAGGGTAAGTGTTAGAGTTAGGGTTAGGGTGAGGGCTAGGTTGAGCGTGAGGGTTAGTGTGACAGTGAGGGTGAGGGTGAAGGTGAGGATTTCGGTTAGGTAAGAATTAGGGTTATTGTTAAGGTGAGGTTTAAATTGAGGGTGAGGGTTAGTTTGAGGGTTAGGGTTAGGGTGAGGGTTAGGTTTATAGTTAGATTGAGTGGTAGGGTTAGGGTGATTTTCAGGGTGCGGGTGAGGCTTAGGGTGAGCGTTAGCGTGGGGGTGAGTGTGAGGGTTAGAGTGTGGCTGAAGTTTAGGGTTACATTGAGGGTTAGTGTGACGGTGAGGGTTAGGTTGAGTGTGAGGGTTAGGGTTAGGTTTTGGGTGAGGGTTAGGGTTAGTTTTAGGGTGATAGTGAGGGTTATGGTGAGGTGTAGGTTTAGGGTTATGGTGAGGGTTAGGGTTAGTGTGAGGGTTAGGGTTAGGGTAAGTTTTAGGGTTAGGGTTAGGTTTAGGGTTAGGATTAGGGTGAGAATTAGGGTTCGGGTTCGGTTGAGGGTGAGGGTTCAGGTGAGGGTGAAGTTTAGGTTGTGGGTTAGGGTTAAGTTTAGGGTCAGGTTAGGTTGACTGTGAGGGTTAGGTTGAGGCTGAGGGTTAGGGTTAGGGTTAGGGTGAATGTTGGGGTGAGGGTTAGGTTGAGGGATAGGGTTAGGGTTAGGGTGTGCCTTAGGGTTAGTGTGAGGCTTAGGGTTAGTGTTAGGGTTAGGGTTAGTGTGAGGTTAAAGTTTAGGGTGAGGGTTAGTGTGAAAGTGAGGGTTATGTTGAGGGTTAGGGTTAAGGTAGTGTTGGGGTTAGGTTTACAGTGAGGTTTATAGTTAGGGAGATGTTTAGGGTGAGGGTGAGGGTTAGGATGAGTGTGAGTTTTCAGGTGAGGGTGAGGGTTCAGGTGAGGGTAAGGCTTATGGTGTGGGTTCGGTTTAGGGTTAGTGTTAGGGTGATTGTTAGGATGAGGTTGACCGGTTGACCGGTAGGTTTAGGGTTAGGGTGAGGGTTAGGGTTAGTGTGAGTGTTAGGGTTAGTGTTAGGGTTAGGGTTAGTGTGAGGTTAAAGTTTAGGATGAGGGTTAGGGTGAGGGTGAGGATTAGGGTGTTGGTTAGTTTTAGGTTGAGGGTTAGGATTAGGTTAGGATGAGGGTTTGTGTGAGGGTGATGGTTAGGGTTAGGATTAGGGTCAGGGTTAGGGTTAGGGTGAGGGTGAGGGTTTGGGTGAGGGTGAGCGAGAGGGTTAGGGTTAGGTTTAGCATGAGAGTTAGGTGTAGTGTGAGGTTTAGTGTGAGTGTGAGTTTGAGTGTGAGGGTTAGGGTGAGGGTGAGTGTGAGGGTGAGGGTTAGTGTTAGTGTTAGGGTTAGGGTTAGGGTGAGGTTGGGGGTTAGGTTTAGGATTAGGGTTAGTGTTTGGGTTAGGCTGAGGCTGAGGGTGAGTTTGAGGTTGAGGGTTAGGGTTAGGATGAGGTTGAGGGTGAGAGTTAGGGTTAAAGTGAGGGTGAGGGTTAAGGTGAGGGCTAGGGTGAGTGTGAGGGTTTCATTTAGGTAAGTGTCAGGGTTATTTTTATGGTGAGGTTTAGGTTGAGTGTGGGGGTTAGAGTGAAGTTTAGGGTTAGGTTGAGGTTTAGGGTTAGCATTAGGGTTACGGTTGGGTTTAGGGTGATGTTTAGGGTGTGGGTGAAAATTAGGGTGACAGTAAGGGTTAGGGTGAGTGTGTGTGTTAGCGCTATGTTTAAGGTGATGGTTAGGGTTAAGGTTAGGGTTAGGGTGAGGGTTAGTGTGAGGGTTAGAGTTAGGGTTAGTGTGAGGGTTAGGATTAGTGTGAGGGTTAGGGTTAGGGTTAGTGTGAGGATAAGTTTTATGGTGCAGGATATGAAGAGGGTGAGGTTTACGGTTAGCCTTAGGGTTATTGTGAGGTTTAGGGAGAGGGTTAGGGTTAGGGTGAGGCTTACGGTTATTTTGATGTTTAGGGTGAGGTTGAGGGTTAGGGTAAGGTTTGAGGTTGAGGGTGAGGGTAAGAGTGAGTGTGAGGGTGAGGGTGACAGTGAGGGTTAGGATTAGGGTTAAGGTTAGGGTGAGGGTGAGAATTATTGTTAGGATTATGTTTAGGTTTAGGGTTAGGCTGAGGGAGAGGCTGAGGGTTAGTGTTAGGTTTAGGATTAGGGTTAGGGTTAGGGTGAGGGCTAGGGTGAGGGTGAGGGTTAGGGTTAGAGTGAGGTTGAGGTTGAGTGTTAGGGTTAGGGTTAGGTTTAAGCTGAGGGTGAGGGGTGTGGTTGAGGGTAAGGGTTGGGTTAGGGTTAGGGGGAGGATTAGTTTGAGGTTGAGGTCTATTGTGAGGGTTAGGGTGAAGGTTAGGTTTAGGCTGCTGTTTAGGGTGAGGGGGAGGGTTAGGGTTCCGTTTCAGGTGAGGGTTAAGGGGAGGGGGAGGGTTAGTGTTAGGGTTAAGGTTAGGGTGACGGTGAGGGTTGGGTCGAGGGTGAGGGTTAGGGTTATGTTTAGGGTGAGAGTTAGAGTTAATGTTAGGGTTAGGGTGAGGGTTAGGGTGAGGGGTAGGTTTAGGTTTAGGGTGAGGGTTAGTGTTAGTGTGAGGGTTAGGTTTTGGATTAGGGTTAGTGTGAGGATAAGGTTATGGTGAGGGTTAGGATTAGGGTGAGGGTTAGGTTTTGTCTTAGAGTTATGGTGAGGTATAGGGTGAGGGTTAAGGTGAGGGTTAGGGTAAGGTTTAGGGTAAGGGTTAGCTTTAGGTTGTGTGTTAGGTTTAGGGTAAGGGTGAGAGTGCGGTGAGGGTTTGGTTTAGGTTTAGGGTTAGGGTTAGGATTAGGGTGAGGGTGAGGGTGAGATTGAGAGTTACGGTTAGTGTGAGGGGTAGGGTTAAGGTTATGATTAGGGTGAGGGTAAGGGTTACGCTGAGGGTTAGGGTTAGGGTGAGGGTTAGGGTTAGGGTTAGGGTGAGGGTGAGGGTGATGTTGAGGGTTAGGGTTAGGTGAAGGGTTATGGTTAGGGTGAGGGCTAGATTGAGTGTGAGGGTTAGGGTTAGCATTAGGGTTAGGGTGAGGGTTAGGGTGAGGGTTAGGCTTTGGTTTGGGTTAGGGTGAGGGTGAGGTTTAGGGTTAGGGTTAGGTTGAGGGTTAGGTTCAGAGTGAGGGCTAGGGTGAGGGTGAGCGTTAGGGTGGGTGTGAGTGTGAGGGTGAGGGTGCAGGTTTCGTTTAGGGAAGGGTTAGGGTTAGGGTGAGGTTTAGGTTGAGGGTGAGGGTTAGTTTGAGTTTTAGGTTTAGCGTGAGTGTTAGGGTTGGATTTAGGGTGAGGGTTAGGGTTAATATGATGTTTAGGTAGAAGGTGATGATTCGGGTGAGGGTGAGAGTGAGGGTTCGGGTGAGGATGAGGGTTAGGGTGTGGGTGAGGGTTAGGGTTTGGGTGAGTTTTAGGGTGATGGTGAGGGTTAGGGTGAGGGTGAGGGTTAGGGTTCAGTTTATGATTTGGGTGAGGGTTAGCGTTAGGGTTAGGGTTAGGGAGAGGTTTAGGGTGAGGGGTAGGGTTAGTTTTAGGGTGAGTGTTAGGGTTAGTGTGAGGGTTATGGTTATGTATAGGGTTAGTGTTAGTGTCAGGATAAGGGTTAGGGTGAGGGTTAGTGTGAGGGTGAAAGTTATGGTTAAGGTAAGGGTAAGGGTTACGGTGATGGTTAGGGTGAGGGTCAGGGTTAGGGTGAGTATTAGGGTTAGGGTTAGTGTGAGGGTGAGGTTGAGGTTGAGGGTGAGGTTTTCGGTTATATAAGGGATAGGGTTAGTGTGAGGATTAGGGTGAGGTTGAGGATTAGATTAAGGGTGATGGTTAGGGTTGGGGTTAGGGTGAGGGTTAGGTTTAATGTGATGTTTAGGTTGAGGGTGATGGTTAGGGTGAGGGTGACTGTTTGGGTTAGGCTGAGGGTTCGGGTGGGGGTGAGGGTTAGTGTGTGGGTGAGGGTTAGGTCTCGGTTAGTTTTAGGTTGAGGGTTAGCGTTAGGGTTAGAGTTAGCGTGAGGTTTAGGGTGAGGGGTAGGGTTAGGGTTAGTGTGAGGATTATGGTTAGTGTGAGGGTTAGGGTTAGGTATAGGGTTACTGTTAGTGTGAGGATGGGGTTTAGGGTGAGGTTGAGTGTTAGGGTTAGCGTTAAGTTTAGGGTGAGGGTTATGGTGAGGGTTAGGGTTAGGGTGAGGTTCAGTGTTAGGGCGTGGTTGATGGTTAGGGTTAGGGTGAGGATTAGAGTTAATGTTAGGGTTAGGGTTATAGTGAGCTTTAGAGATAGAGTGAGGTTTAGGGTGAGGGTGGGGTTTAGGGTTGGCAATAGTGTTAGGTTGAGGATTAGGGTAAGGGTTATGTTTAGGTTAGGGTAAGAGTGAGGGTTAAGTTTAGGATTAGGGTTAGGGTTAGAGTTTTGTTGAGGCTTTAGGTGAGGGTTAGAGTTAGGATTATGGTTAGGGTTAGGGTTACAGTTATTGTTAGGGTTAGGGTTAGGGTTCAGTTGAGTGTGAATGTGAGGGTTAGCATTAGGTTTCTGGTTAGGATTAGGGTGAGGGAGAGGGTGAGGGTTAGGATTAAGATTAGGGTTAGGGTGGGGTTAGGCTGAAGGTTAAGGTTCATGTTCACGTGAGGGTTAGGTTATGGGTGAGGGTTAGGGTGAAGGTTAGGGTGACGGTGAGGATTAGGGTGAGGGTATGTGTTAGCGTTATGTTTAAGGTGACGGTTAGGGTTAAGGTTAGGGTTAGGGTTAGGGTTAGTGTGAGGGTTAGGGTTAGTGTGAGGGTTAGGGTTAGGGTTAGTGTGAGGATAAGGGTTATGGTGAGGTTTAGGAAGAGGTTGAGGGTTAGGGTTAGCGTTAGGGTTATTGTGAGGTTTAGCGAGAGGGTTAGTGTTAGGATTATGGTTACGGTTAGGGTGATGTTTAGGGTGAGGCTGAGGGTTATGATGAGGGTTGAGGGTGAGGGTGAGGGTTAGGGTGAGTGTGAGGGTGAGGGTGAAGGTGAGGTTTAGGGTTAGGGTTAAGGTTAGTGTGAGGGTGAGGTTTATTGTTAGGATTACAATTAGGGTCAGGGTTAGGCTGAGGGAGAGGCTGAGGGTTAGTGTTAATGTTAGGATTAGGGTTAGGGTTAGGGTGAGGTCTAGGGTGACGGTGAGGGTTAGGGTTAGGCGTAGGGCGAGGGTGGGGTTGAGGGTAAGGGTTAGGTTAAGGTTTAGGGTTAGGATGAGGATTAGGTTGAAGTTGAGGTTTAGTGTGAAAGCTAGGGTGAGGGTTAGGGATAGGGTGATGTTTAGGGTGAGGGTTAGGGTGTGGGTGAGGGTTAGTGTTGGGGTTAAGGTTAGGGTGACGGTGAGTGTTAGGGTGAGAATGAGGATTACGGTTATTTTTAAGGTGAGATTTAGAGTTAATGTTAGGGTTAGGGTGAGGGTTAGGGTGAGGGGTAGGTTTAGGGTTAGGGTGAGGGTTAGGGTTAGTGTGAGGGTTAGCTTTAGGGTTAGGGATAGTGTGAGGATAAGGATATGATGAGGGCTAGGATGAGGGTGAGGGTTAGTGTTGGCGTTAGGGTTAGGGTGAAGTTTAGGGTGAGGGTTAGGGTTAGGGTTAGGGTAAGGGTTAGGGTAAGGTTTAGGTTTAGGGTGAGGGCTAGGTTTAGGTTTATGGTAAGGGTGAGGTTGCGGGTGAGGGTTTGGTTTAGGATTAGGGCTAGGGTTATGGTCAGGCTTAGGGTGAGGGTGAGGGTGAGATTGAGGGTTACGGTTAGGGTGAGCGGTACGGTTAAGGTTATGATTAGGGTGAGGGTAAGGGTTAGGCTGAGGGTTAGGGTGAGGTTGAGGGTTAGGTTTAAGGTTAGGGTGAGAGAGAGGGTGAGGTTGAGGGTTAGGGTTAGGTTGAGGGTTAGGGTTAGGGTGAGGGCTAGCTTTAGGGTTAGGGTGAGGGTTAGGGTTTGAGTGAGGGTTAGGTTTAGGATTAGAGTTAGTTTTAGTGTGAGTATAAGAGTTAGGGTGATGTTTAGGGTGAGGGTGAGGGTTGGGGTGAGGTTTAGGGTGAGGGTGAGAGTTTGGGTGAGGGTGAGGGTGAGGATTAGTGTTAGGGTTAGGGTTATATTTAGGGTGAGGGTGTGAGTGAAGGTTAGGTTTAGGATTTGGGTTAGGGTTTGGCTGAGGGTGAGGGTGAGTGTGAGGGTTAGGGTTAGGGTGAGGGTTAGGTTTAGGTTTAGGGTTAGGGTTAGGGTGAGGGTTAGGGTTAGGTTTTGGTTTAGGATGAGGGTTAGGCTGTGGGGTAGGGTCAGGTTTAGGGTGAGGGTTAGGGTTAGTGTGAAGTTTAGGGTTATGGTTAGGGTAAGGGTTAGGTTTAGGGTTAGTGTGAGGTTAGTGTGAGGGCTAGGGTGTGTGTGAGAGTTAGGGTTAGGGTTAGAGATTAGGTGAGGATTAGGATTAGGGTTAGGGTGAGGGTGAGGGTTAGCCTGAGGTGTACGGGAAGGGTTAGGGTGAGGAATAGGTTTAGTGTGAGGGTTAGGTTTTCATTTAGGGTTAGGGTTTGGGTGAGGGTTATTATGAGGGTGAGGGTTATGGTGATGGTGAAGGTTCGGTTGAGGATGTTGGTTAGGGTTTGGGTGAGTGTTAAGGTTAGTGTGAGGGTTAGGGTTATGGTTAGGTTTACAGTGAGGGTAAGGGGTAGGATTAGGTTGAGGCTAGGCTGAGGGTTTGGGTTAGGCTAAGGTTTAGGGTGAAGGTTAGGGTTAGTGAAAGAGTTAGGATTAGGGATAGGGTTAGGGTTAGGGTGAGGATGAGAGTAAGGGTTAGTGTGAGGGTTACAATGAGGGTGAATGTTAGGGTTAGTGTTAGGGTTAGGATTAGGATGAGGGGGAGGTTGAGGGTTAGGGTTAGGGTGAGGGTTATTGTTAGGGTGAAGATTAGGGTTAGGGTGAGTCTGAGTGGGAGGGTTAGAGTTAGGGTTAGGGTTAGGATTAGGGTAAGGTTTAGGGTAAGGGTTTGGTTTAGGGTTAGGGTTAGGGTCAGGATCAGGGTCAGGGTTAGGTTTAGGTTGAGGGTTAGGGTTAGTGTGAGGGTTAGGGTTTGTGTTAGCGTGAGGGTTAGGGTTAGGTGATGTTTATTGTGAGGGTGAGGGTTAGGGTGAGTGTGAGTGTTCGGGTGAGGGTGAGGGTTAGAGTTAGGGTGAATGTTAGGGTGACAGTGAGGGTTAGGGTGAGGGTTAGGGTTAGGTTTAGAGTTAGGGTTAGGGTGCTCGTTAGGCTTACAGTTACAGTGAGGTGTCGGGATAGGGTTAGGGTGAGGGTTAGGGTTAGTGTGAGGGTTAGGGTTAAGGTTAGGGTTAGTGTGAGGATAAGGATTAGGGTGAGGGTTAGGGTGAGGGTGAGGTTTAGGGTTAGCGATAGGGTTAGGGTAAGGGTTAGGGTGAGGGTTAGCGTTAGGGTGAGTGTTAGGGTTAGTTTTAGGTTGAGGGTTAGGGTTAGGGTGAGGTTTAGGGTGAGGTTGAGTGTTAGTGTGAGGGTGAGGGTGAGGGTGAGCTTTAAGGTGAGGGTGAGGTTGAGGGTGAGGGTGAGGGTTAGGCTTAGGCTTAGGGTTAGGATGAAGTTGAGGGTGAGGAGTAGTTTAGGATTAGGGTTAGGGTTAGGGTTAGGCTGAGGGTGAGGGTGAAAGTGAAGGGTGAGGTTTAGGGTTAGGGTTAGGCTGAGGCTTAGGTTTAGTGTGAGGGTTAGTGTGATGGTGAGGGTCAGGGTGAGGATGAGAGTTAGGGTTAGGGTTAGGGTTAGGGTGAGTTTTAGGGTTAGGGTTAGGGTTAGGTTTAGGGTTAGGGTTATTTTTAGGTTTAGGTTTAGGGTTAGGGTGAGGGTGAAGCTTAGTGTTAGGGTTAGGTTTAGGTTTAGAGTGAGGGTGGGGTTGAGGGTTAGGTTTAGGTTGAGGGTGAGGTTTAGTGTTAGGGTGAGGGTCAGGGTGAGGGTGAGGGTGAGGGTTAGTGTTAGGGGTAGTGTGAAGGTTACTGTTAGGGTAAGGGTTAGGTTTAGGGTGAGGGTTAGGGTTAGGGTAAGGGTTAGGGTAAGGGTTTGGTTAAGGTTTAGGGTTAAGGTCAGGGTCAGGGTGAGGGTTAGGTTTAGGTTGAGGGTTCGGGTTAGGGTGAGGGTTAGGGTTTGTGTTAGCGTGAGGGTTAGGGTTAAGTGATGTTTATTGTGAGGGTGAGGGTTAGGGTGAGGGTGAGTGTTTGGGTGAGGGTGAGGGTTAGGGTGACGGTGAGGGTTAGGGTGACGGTGAGGGTTAGGGTGAGGGTTAGGGTTAGGTTTAGGGTTAGGGGTAGGGTTACAGTTAGAGTGAGGTGTCGGGATAGGGTTAGGATGAGGGTTTGTGTTAGTGTGAGGGTTAGGGTTAAGGTTAGGGTCAGTGTGAGGATAAGGATTAGGGTGAGGGTTAGGGTGAGGGTGAGGTTTAGGGTTAGCATTAGGGTTAGGGTGAGGGTTAGCGTTAGGCTGAGTGTTAGGTTTAATGTTAGGGTGAGGGTTAGGGTTAGGGTGAGGTTTAGGGTGAGGTTGAGTGTTAGTGTGAGGGTGAGGGTGAGGGTGAGGTTTAAGGTGAGTGTTTGGGTCAGGGTGAGGGTGAGGGTGAGGGTTAGGCTTAGGCTTAGGGTTAGGGTGAAGGTGAGGGTGAGGGTTAGTTTAGGATTAGGGTTAGGGTTAGGGTTAGGCTGAGGGTGAGGGTGAAAGTGAAGGGTGAGGGTAAGGGTTAGGTTTAGGGTGAGGGTTAGGGTTAGTGTGAGGGTTAGTGTGATGGTGAGGGTCAGGGTGAGGATGAGGGTTAGGGTTAGGATTAGGGTTAGGGTGAGTTTTAGGGTTAGGGTTAGGGTTAGGGTTAGGTTTAGGGTTATCTTTAGGTTTAGGATTAGGGTTAGGGTGAGGGTGAAGCTTAGCGTGAGGGTTAGGGTTAGGATTAGAGTGAGGGTGGGGTTGAGGGTTAGGTTTAGGGTTAGGGTTAGGTTTAGGGTAAGGCTGAGGGGTAAGGGGAGGTTGAGGGTGAGGGTTAGGGTTAGGGTTAGATTTAGGGTGAGGGCTAGGATGAGGGTGAGTGTTACGGTGAGGGTTAGGGTGAGGGTTTCAGTTATGTAAGAGTTAGGGTAGGGTGAGGATTACGGTGATTGTGAGGTTAAGCTGAGTTTAGGTTTAGGTTGAGGGGTAGAGTTAGAGTTAGGGTGAGGATTACGTTTAGTGTGATGTTTAGAGTGAGAATGTGGTTGAGGGATAGGGTGAGGGTGAGGGTGAGGGTGATGGTTAGGATTAGGTATAGGGTTAGGGTTAGGGTTAAGCTGAAGGTGAGGGTCAGGGTGAGGGTGAAGTTTGGTTTAGTGTTAGGATTAGGGTTAGGGAGAGTGTTAGGGCTAGGGTGAGTTTTCGGGTGAGGGTGAGGGTTAGGTTGTGGGTTAGCGTTATGGTTAGGGTGAGGAATAGGGTTAGGGTTAGGGTTAAGGTTATGGTGAGGGTTATTGTTAGGGTGAGGTTTAGGGTGAAGTTTAGGGTTAGGGTTAGCGTTAGGATTAGGATGTGGGTTAGGGTGAGGGTTAGGGTGAGGGTTTAGGGTTAGAGTGAAGGTGAGGGTGAGGGTGAGGGTTAGTGTTAGGATTAGGTTTAGGGGTAGGGGTATTTTGAGGGTGATGGTGAAGTTGAGGGTTAGTGTAAGGATTAGGTTTAGTTGTTTGGGTATTTTGTGGGTGAGGGTTGAGGGTGAGGGTTAGGGTTAGCGTTAGTGTGAGGTTTAGAGTTAGGGTGAGGGTTAGGGTGAGGGTGAGGTCTAGGGTTAACATTAGGAATAGGGAGAAGTTAGAGTGAGGTTTATGGTTAGGTTTAGGGTGAGGGTTAGGGTTAGGTTTAGGATGAGGGTTACCGTTAGGGTGATGTTTATCCTGAGGGTGAGTGTTAGGGTGAGAGTGAGGGTGAGGGTTTGGTTTTGGGTTAGGGTTAGGGTCAGGGTGAGGGATAGGGTGAGGATTAGGGATAGTGTGAGGGTTACTGTTAGTGTTAGGGTGAGGGTTAGTGTGAGGATAAGGGTTAGGGTGAGGGTTAGGGTGAGGGTGAGTTGTAGGTTAGCGTTAGGGATAGGGTGAGCGTTAGGTTGAGGGTTAGGTTTAGGGTGAGGTTGAGGGTTACTTTTAGCGTTAGGGTTAGTGTTAGGCTTAGGGTGAGGGCGAGGGTGAGGGTTAGGTTTAGGATAAGTGTTAGGGTTAGAGTTAGTGTGAGTGTTCGGGTGAGGGTGAGGGTTCGGGTGATGGTGAGGGTTAGGGCGTGGGCAAGGGTTAGGGTTTAGGTGAGGATTAGGGTTAGGTTTAGGGTGATGGTGAGGGTAAGGGTTAGGGTGAGGTTTAGGGTGAAGGTGAGGGTTAGGGTTAGCGTTAAGGTTAGGATGAGGGTTAGGGTGAGGGTTAGGGTTAGGTTTAGGGTTAGGGTGAGGGTGAGGGTGAGGTTCACTTTTATGATTGGGGTTAGGGTTAGGGGTATTGTGAGTGTGAGGGTGAGGGTGAAGGTTAGGGTCATGGTGAGGAAGAGGGTGAGGGTTAGCTTAAGGATTAGGGTTAGGGTGAATTTTAGGGTTAGGGTTTTGGTTACTGTTAGGATTAGGGTTAAGATGAGGGCTAGGCTGAAGATGAGGTTTAGGGTTAGGAATAGGATTAGGATTAAGGTTTTGGGTGAGGGTTAGTGTTAGGTTTAGGGTGAGGGTTAGGTTTAGGATGATGTTTAGTTTGAGGGTGAGGGTTAGGATGAGAGTGAGGGTGAGGGTTAGGCTTAGGGTGAGGATGCATGTTAGGGTTAGGTTTAGTATTAGGGTTAGGTTAAGGGTTAGAGTTAGGGTGAGGGTTAGGTTTAGTGTGAGGGTTGGGGTTAAGATTAGGGTGAGGGTAAAAATTAGGGTGAGGGTTAGAGTGAGAGTGAGGGTTAAGATTAGAGTGAGTGTTTGTGTGAGGGTTAGGGTGAGGGTTAGGGTTAGAGTTAGGGTTATGGTGAGGGTGAGGGTTAAGTTTAGGGTTATGTTGGGGGTTAGGGTGAGGGTTAGAGTTAGGGTGAGGGTGAGGGTGAGGGTTAGGTTTAGGGTTAGTGTGAGGTTGAGGGTTAGGATGAGGGTGAATATTTGGGTGAGGGTGAGGGTTAGGTTTAGGGTTAGGGTGAGGGTCAGGGTTAGGGTTAGTGTGACGTTGAGGTTTAGGGTTAGCATTAGGATTAAGGTTAGGGTTAGGATGAGAGTTAGGGTTAGGGCGAGGGTGAGGTTGAGGGTGAGGGTGAGTGTTAGGGTTAGGTTTAGTGTGAAGCTTAGTATTAGGGTGAGGGCTAGGTTTAGGGTGAGGTTTAGGTTTAGGGTAAGGTTTAGGGTGAGGGTTGGGGTTAGGGGTAGGGTGAGGGTCAGGGTGAGAGTTAGTGTTAGGGTGAGGGTTAGGGTTACAGTGAAAGTTAGGCTTAGTGTTAGGGTGAGAGTTAGGGTTAGGGTGATGTTTATTGTGACGATGAGGTTTAGGGTAAGGATGAGGGTTCGAGTGAGGGTGAGGGTTCGGGTGAGGGTTCGGGTTAGGGTGTGGATGAGGATTAGGGTTAGGGTGAAGGTTAACGTTAGGTTTAGGGTTAGTGTGAGGTTTAGGTTTAACGGTAGGTTAGGGTTAGGGTTAAGTTAGGGAGAGGGGTATGGGTAGGATTAGGGTGAGGTTTAGGGTGAGTATGAGAGTTGGGGTGAGGGTGATGGTTAGGGTTAGGTTTAGGGTTAGGGTGAGTTTGATGGTGAGGGTTAGGTTTAGGATTAGGGTTATGGTTAGGGTTAGTTTGAGTGTTAGTGTGAGGTAGGGTTATGGATATGGTTAGGGGTAGGTTTAGGGTGAGGGTTAAGGAGAGGGGTAGAGGTAGTGTTAGGGTGAGGTTTAAGGTGAGTTTGAGGATTAGGGTGAGTGTGAGTGAGAAGGTTAGGGTTAGTGTTATTTTTAGGGTTAGTTTGAGGGTGAGGGCTGGTTTAGGATTAGTGTTAGGTTTAGGGTTAGGGTGAGTGATAGGGTGAGGATTAGGGTTAGGGATGCGCTAGGGTGAGGGTCAGGGTGAGGGTTACGGTTAGGTTGAGGGTTAGTTTTAGGGTGAGGGTTAGGGTTAGCGTTAGGGTGAGAGTTAGGGTTAGGGTGATGTTTATTGTGAGGGTGAGGGTTAGGGTGAGGGTAAGGGTGAGGGTGAGGTTTTTAGGGTTATGGTTAGGGTTAGGTTTAGGCTGAGGGTGAGGGTTAGGATTAGGAGTAGGGTTAGCGTAAGGGTTAGGCTGAGGTTGAGGGTCAGGTTGTGCTTGAAGTTTAGGGTTAGGTTTAGGGGTAGGGTTACGGTTTGGGTGAGGGTTACGGTTAGTCTGACGGTTATGTTTAGGATTAGGTTTAGGGTGAGGGTGAGGGTAACTGTTAGGGTAAGAGTTAGGGTGAGGGTGAGTTTTAGGGTTAAGGTTAGGGTTAGGGTGAGGGTTAGGGTTTGGATGATGTTTAGGGTGAGGGTGAGAGTTATGGTGAGGATTAGGGTTCAGGTGAGGGTGAGGGTTTGAATGAGGGTGAGGTTTAGGGTGTGGGTAAGGATTAGGGTTATGGTGAGGGTTAGCGTTAGGTTTAGGGTTAGTGTGAGGGTGAGGGTTAGGGGAAGTGTTAGGGATAGATTGAGGGTTAGCCTTAGGGTTAGGTTTAGTGTGAGGTTTAGGGAGAGGGGTAGGGTTAGGTTTAGGGTGAGGGTAAGGTTTAGGGTTAGGGTTAGAATTAGGGTGAGCGCTAGGGTGAGGGTGAGGGTTAGGTTGAGGGTGAGGGTGAGGGTTTCGGTTAGATAAGGGTTAGGGTTAGGATTAGGATGAGGTTTAGGGGAGTGGGAGGGTTAGGTTGAGGGTTAGGCTTAGGGTGAGAGTTATGGTTAGGGTTAGGGTAAGGGTTATCGTTAGGGTGAGATTTCCATGAAGGTGAGGGTTACTGTTAGAGTTAACCTTCAGGAAAGTGTTAAGGTTAGCGTTATGTTTAGGTTGAGGGTTAAAGTGATGGGTAGGATTAGCATTAGTGTGAGGGTGAGGGTTAGGGTAAGGGAGAGGGTTAGGTTTAGGGTTAGGGTGAGTGTAAGGTTTAGGGTGATGATTAGGGTGAGGTTGAGGGTTAGTGTGAGGGTGAGGGTTTGGGTTAGGGGTGGGTGAGGGTGAGGTTGAGGATGAGGGTTACGGTTAGTTTTAGGGTGAGGGTGAGGGTTAGGGTTAGGATTAGGGTTAGGGTTAGGCTGAAGTTGAGGGACAAAGTGAGGTTGAGGTACAGGGTTAGTATTAGGTGAGGGTTAGGGTTATTGTGAGGGTAATTGTGATTGTGAGGGTCATGATGAGATTGAGAGTTAGAATGAGGGTGAGGGTGATGGCGAGGGTTAGGGTTAGGATTAGGGTTAGGGTGAGTTTTAGGGTTAGGTTTAGGATTAGGGTTAGGGTTATTGTTAGGGTTAGGGTTAGGGTGAAGATGAGAGTGAGGGTTAGCATTTGGGTTAGTGTTAGTGTTAGGATGAGGGTGGAGTTGAGGGTTAGAGTTAGGATTAGGGTTAGGTTTAGAGTAAGGCTGAGGGGGAAGGGGAGGTTGAGGGTGAGGGTTAGGGTTACGGTTAGGGTGATTGCTAGGATCAGGGTGAGTGTGAGCGTGAGGGTGAGGATGAGTGTTTCAGTTAGATAAGGGTTAGTGTTAGACTGAGGGTGAGGGTGAGGGTGAGTGTTTGGGTAAGGGTTATGGTTCACTTGAGGGTGAGATTGAAGGTGAGGTTTAGGGTTAGGGTTAATGTGAAGGTTAGGGTTATGGTGAGGGTTAGGGTTAGGGCATGGATTAGGATGAGGGTAAGGGTTAGGGTGAGGGTTAGTGTTTGGGTGATGTTTAGTGTGAGGGTTCAGGTGAGTGTGAGTGTTCATTTCAGAGTTAGGGTTAGCGTTAGGTTTAGGGATAGGGTTAGGGTGAGGGTAAGGGTGAGGGTGAGGATTAGGGTTAGGGTTATGTTTAGGGTTAGGGTGACGTTTAGGGGGAGCGTTAGGGTTAGGGTTGGGGTTAGTTTGCGGGTTAGGGTGAGGATAAGGGTTAGGGTGAAGTTTAGGGTGAGGGTTAGGGTGAGGGTGAGAGGTAGGGTTAGCATTGGAGTTAGGGAGAGGGTGAGGGTTAGGGTGAGGATTAGGGATAGGGTGAGGATAAGGTTTAGGTTGAGGGTTAGTGTGAGGGTGAGGTGTAGGGTTAGCGTTAGGGATAGTGACCGTTAGAGTGAGGTTTAGGTTTAGGGTGAGGGTTAGGGTTAGGTTTAGCATGAGAGTTAGGGTTAGGGTGATGTTTATGGTGAGGGTGAGTTTTAGGGTGAGGGTGAGGGTGAGGGTTAGTTTAAGGGTTAGTGTAGGGTTATGGTTAGGTTGAGGGTGAGGGTGAGGGTTAGGTTTAGGATTAGAGTTAGAGTGAGGGTTAGAGTGAGTGTTAGGGTGAGGATGAGGTTTTGGGTGATGGTGAGTTTTAGAGTGTGGCCGAGGGATAGGGTTAGGGTGAGGATTAGGGTTAGAGTTAATGTTAGGGTTATGGTTAGGGTAAGGGTTCGGGTGAGGTTTAGGGTGAGGGTTAGGGTGAGGGTGAGAGGTAGGGTTAGCATTATAGTTAGGGTGAGGTTGAGGGATAGGATGAGTGTAAGGGTGAGGGTTAGTTTCAGGGTTAGTGTTAGGGTGAGGGTGAGGGTGAGGATGAGAGTTAGTGTTAGGATTAGGGTTAGGGTTATGGTTAAGGTTAGGCTGAGTGTTAGGCTTTTTGTAATGTATACTGTGAGGGTGAGGGTTAGGGTGAGGGTGAGTGTTAGGTTGAGTGTGAGGGTTCGGGTGAGAGTGAGTGTTAGGGTGTGGTTGAGGGTTAGGGTTAGGGTGAGGGTTAGGGTTAGGGTGAGGGTTAGGGTGAGGGTGAGGGTTAGATATTGGGTTAGGGTTATGGTGAAGTTTAGGGTTAGGTTTAGGGTTAGGGTGAGAGTTACAGTGAGGTGTAGGGTTAGGGTTAGTGTGAGGGTTAGGGTGAGGGTGAGGGTTAGGGTTATAGTTAGGGATAGGTTGAGGGTTAGGGTGAGGGTGAGGGTTAGGGTGAGTGTGAGTGTGAGGGTTTCGGTTAGGTAAGGGTTAGGGTTATTTTTAGTTTGAGGATTAGGTTGAGGTTGAGGGTTAGTGTGAGTGTTAGTTTTAGGGTGAGGGTTAGGGTCAGGATTTGGTTGACTATTAGGGTTAAGGTGATGTTTAGGGTGAGGTTTAGTGTTAGGGTGAGGGTTCCGGTTCGGGTGATGGTGAGAGTTCGGGTGTGGGGGAGGGTTATGGTTAAGTTGAGTGTTAAGGTGAATGTGAGGTTTAGGTTGAGGGTGAGGGTTATGGTTAGGTTTTTTTTGAGGGTTAAGGTTAGGGTGAGATTTATGGAGAGGATTAGTGGGAGGGATATGGTTAGGGTTAGAGTGAGGGTTAGAATAAGTGTGAGTTTTAGGGTTAGGTTTAGTGTGAAGGTGAGGGTGAGGGTGAGGTTTAGGCTGAGGTATAGGGTTAGGGTTAGGTTGAGGGTGAGGGTTAGGTTGAGGGTGAGGGTGAGGGTGATGGTTTCCGTTAGGTAAGGGTTAGGGTTAGGTTTAGGCTGAGCTTTAGGGAAGTGTGAGGGTTAGGTTGAGGGTTAAGGTTACAGTGAGGTTTAGGGTTCGGGTTAATGTGAGGGTTAGGGTTAGGGTGATGTTTAGTATGAGGGTGATTGTTACTGTTAGGGTTAGCCTTATGGAAAGTGTTAGGGTTCGCGTTAGGGTTAAGGTGAGGGTTTGAGTGATGTGTACGCTTAGCGTTAGTGTTAGGGTGAGGGCTAGCGTGAGGTTTAGGTTGAGGGTGAGGTTAAGGTTGAGGGTGAGTGTGAGGTTTTTGTTAAGTAAGGTTTAGGGTCAGCTTCAGGGTGAGAATTAGGGTGAGGGTGAGGGTTATGTTTACCGTGAGGGTTAAGGTGAGGGTGAGGGTGAGAGTTAGGATTAGGGTTAGGGTAAGTGTTAGGGTGAGGTTTAGGGGGAGGGTTAGGGTTAGGGTTATTGTGAGGGTAAGGGTTACGGTGAGGGATAGGGTCAGGGTGAGGGTTAGAGTGAGGGTTTGGGTTAAGGTTAAGGATAGGATAAGGATTAAGGTTAGAGGTAGGTTTGGGGTGAGGATTAGGCTGAGGGGTAGTGTTGGTGTTAGTGAGTGTTAGGTTTAGTGTGGGGGTTAGGGTTAGGGTTAGGGTGACAGTAAGGGTTATGGTGAGGGTTAGGGTGAGTGTGAGGTTTAGGGTTATCATTAGGTTTATGATTACGGTTAAGATGAGTGTTAGGGTTAGGATTAGGTTTAGGGTTAGGGTGAGGGTGAATTGTAAGGTTAGGGTTAGGGTGAGGGATAGTGTTAGGGTGAGGGCTAGGGTGATGGTGAGTTTTAGGGTGAGGGTGAGGTTTTTGGTTAGGTAAGGTTTAGGGTCAGGTTCAGGGTTAGAATTAGGGTGAGGCTGTGTGTTAGGTTTAGGGTGAGGGTGAGGTTGAGGGTGAATGTTAGGATGAGGGTTAGGGTGAGGGTGAGGGTGAGTTTGAGTTTGAGGGTGAGGGTTAGGCTTAGTGTGAGGGTTAGGGTTACGGTGAGAGTTAGGGTTAGGATGAGGGTTAGGGTTAGGGTAAGTGTGAGGGTTAGGTTGAGGGTGATGTTTAGAGTGAGAGTGAGATTTTCTGTGAGGGTGAGTGCTCTGGTGAGAGTTAGGGTTAGGGTTAGGGAGAGGGATAAGGTTAGTGTGATGGTAAGTGTTAGGGTGAGGGTTAGGTTGAGGGTTAGTGTGTGCGTTAGGTTTAGGGTTAGGGTTAGTCTGCGGGTTAGGGTGAGAGTAAGGGTTAGGGTGGGATTTAGGGTGAGGGTGAGGGTTAGGGTGAGAGTTAAGGTTAGCATTAGCCTTAGGATGAGGGTGAGGGTTAGGATGAGGGTTAGTGTTAGGGTTAGGAATTGGGTGAGGATTAGGGTTAGTGTGAGGGTTAGGGTTAGGGTTACTGTTGGGGTTAGTGTGAGGATAAGGGTTAGCATGAGAGTTAGGGTGAGGGTGAGGTGTAGGGTTAGCGTTAGGGATAGTGTGAGCGTTAGGGTGAGGGTTAGGGATAGGTTTAGGGTGAGGGTTAGGGTTAGGGTGATGTTTATGGTGAGGGTGAGTGTTAGGCTTAGGGAGAGGCTGAGGTTGAGGGTTAGGTTTAGGATTACGGTTAGGGTTAGGTTTTGTGTGAGTTTTATGGTGAGGATGAGCATTCGGGTGATGGTTAGGGTCAGGGTGTCAGTGAGGGTTAGAGATAGGGTGAGGATTAGGGTTAGGGTTAGGTTGAGAGTTAGGGTGAGGAGTAGCGATAGGGTTAGGGTCAGGGTTATGGTGAGGGTGAGGGTTAGGGTAAGTGTTAGGGATAGTGTGAAGTTTAGGGTTAGGGTTAGGGTGAGGGTTAGGGTGAGGGTAAGGGATTGGGTTAGCGATAGGGATAGGGTTAGGTTTAGGGTTAGGTTGAGTGTTAGGGTAACGGTGAGGGTTAGGGTGAGGGTGAGGTTTAGGGTTAGGTTTAGGGTGAGGGTAAGGGTTCGGGTGAGGGTTAGGTTGAGGGTGAGGGTGAGGGTGAGGGTTTCGTTTAGGTAAGTGTTAGGGTTAGGTTTAGGGTGAGGATTGGGGGAGGTTGAGGTTTAGGTTCAGGTTTAAGATTAGGGTTAGGGTTAGGGTGAGGGTTAGAGTTAGGGTGATGTTTACTATGAGGTTGAGGGTTATTGTTAGGATTAGCTTTAGGGAAAGTGTTAGGGTTAGGGTAAGGGTTAGGTGGAGGGTTAGGGTGAGGGGTAGGTTTAGGGTTAGGGTGAGGGTTAGGGTTAGTGTGAGGGTAGGGTTAGGGTTATAGGTAGGGTTAGTGTGAGGATAAGGGATAGTGTGAGGGTTAATTTGAGGGTGAGGTTTAGGGTTATGGTTAGGGCTAGTGTGAGGGTTAGGGTTAGGGTTAGTGTTAGGGTGAGGGTTATTGTTAGGGTGATATTTAGGGTGAGGGTGCGGGTTAGGTTGAGGGTGAGGTTGAGGGTTAGGTTGAGGGTGAGTGTTATGGTTAGGGTTAGTTTTAGGGTGAGGGTGAGTGTTAGGGTTAGGGTTAGGATGAGGGTAAGGTTTAGGGTAAGGGTTAAGGTGAGGGTGAGGTTTAGGATTAGGCTTAGGTTTATGGTGGGGGTGAGGGTGAGTGTAAGGTTTAAGGTTAGGGTTAGGCAGAGGGTGAGTGTTAGGTTTAGGTTTAGGTTTAGGGTTAGGATTAGGTTAGGCTGAGGTTGAGCGTTTGGGTGAGGGTGAGGGTTAGGGTTAGGTTTAGTGGTGAGGGTTAGTGGTAGGTTTAGGGTGAGGTTTAGGGTTAGTGTGAGGTTTAGGGTGAGGGTGAGGTTGAAAGTGAAGGTTAGGGTGACGGTGAGGAAGAGGGTGAGGTTTTGCTTTAGGATTAGTGTTAGGGTGAGTTTTAGTGTTAGGGTTATGATTATTGTTATGATTAGGGTTAGGATGAGGGCTAGGGTGAAGGTGAGGGTTAGGATTAGCTTTAGGGTGAGGTTTGGGGTTAGCTTGATGTTTAGGTTGAGGGTGAGATTTAGGGTGACGGTTAGGCTTAGGGTGAGGGTGAGTGTTAGTGTTAGGTTTAGGATTAGGGTTAGGTTTAGGTTTAGAGTTAGGGTGAGGGTTAAGTTTAGTGTGAGGGTTAAGGTTAGGGCTAGGGTGAGCGTAAGTGTTAGGTTGAGGGTTAGGGTGACAGTGAGGGTTAGGATTAGCGTGGGTGTTAGTGTGAGGATTAGGGTGAGGGGTAGTGTTAGAGGTAGGTTTAGGTTGAGGTTGAGGACAAGGGTTAGGGTTAGTGTGAGGGTTAGGGTTTCGGTGAGGGTTAGGGTGAGGGTTAGGATTAGGGTTAGGGTAAGGGTGGGGGTGAGGGTGAGGTTTAGTGATAGGATTAAGGTTCGGGTTAGGGTTAGGGTGAGGGTGAGGGTGAGGGTGAGGGTGAGGGTTAGGATTAGGGTAAGTGTGAAGGCTAGGTTTAGGGTGTGGGTTAGTGTTAGGGTAAGGGTTAAGGTGAGGTTTACGCTTAGGGTTAGGGTTAGGGTGAGGGTCAGGGTGAGAGTTAGGGTTAGGGTGAGTGTTAGGGTTAGGGTTAGCGTTAGGTTGAGGGTTAGGGTTAGGGTGATGTTTATTGTGAGGGTGAGTTTTAGGGTTGGGGTGATTTTTTGGGTGACGATGAGGGTTAGGATGAGGGTGAGGGTTAGGGTTAGAGTTAGGGTTAGGGTAAGGGGTATGGTGAGCGTTAGGGTTAGGTTTAGGGTTAGGGTTAGGTTTAGGTTTAGGGTGAGGGTAAGGTTTAGAGTGAGGGTGAGGGTGAGATTGACGGTTAGGGTGTGGGTGAAGGTTATGTTTAGTTTGAGGGTTAGGTTTATGGTTAGGGTTAGGTTTAGGGTGAGGGTAAGGGTTAGGGTTAGCGTGATGGTGAGGGTGAATGTAAGATTTAGGGTGAGGGTTAGGGTGAGGGTGAGAGTTTGGCTTATTTTTTGCGTTCGGATTAATGTGAGGGTGAGGGAGTGTGTTAGGGTTAGGGTGAGGGTTAGGGTTAGGATGAGTGTTATTGTTATGGTTTTGGTTAGGTTTAGGTTTAGGTTGAGGGTGAGTTGAGGGTGAGGGTGGGGGTTAGTGTTAGGGTTAGGTTTAGGGTGAGGTTGCATGTGTGGGTTAGTATTAGGAATAGGGTTAGGGTTAGGCTGAGGGTAAGGGTCAGGGTGAGGGTGCAGTTTAGTGTTAGGGTTAGGGTTAGGGTGTGGGTTACGGTTAGTGTGAGGATCATGATTAGTGTTAGAGTTAGGGTTAGGGTGGGGGTAAGGGTTAGGGTGAGGTTAAGGTGAGGGTGAGCGTTAGGGCTAGAGATAGGTTTAGGTTGAGGGCTAATTTTAGGGAGAGGGTTAGTGTGAGGGTTAGGGTGAGGGATTCTTTTAGGCAAGGGTTAGTGTTATGGTGAGGATTAGCGTGAGGTTGAGGGTTAGGTTGAGGGTTATGATTAGGGTGAGGGATAGGGTTAGGTTTAGGGTAAGGGTTACGGTTTGGGTGATGTTTAGGGTGAGGGTGAGGGTTAGGGTGAGGGTTAGTGTTAGGTTTAGGGTAAGTGGGAGGGTGAGGTTTAGGAATAGGGTTCGCATTAGGTTGACGGTTAGGGTTAGGGTTAGTGTTACGGTGAGGGATAGGATGAGGGTGAGGTTTATTGTGAGGGTGAGGGTTAGGGTTAGGGTTAGGGTGAGTTTGATGGTGAGGGTTAGGTTTAGGAATAGGGTTAGGTTTAGGGGTAGATTGATTGTAAGGGTTCGGTTTCGGGTTCGGGTTCGTGTTCGGGTTAGGTTGTGGGTGAGTATTAGGGTTAGGATGAGAATTAGGGTTAGGGTGAGGGAGAGTGTTAGGTTTAGTGTTAGTGTGAGGGTGAGGGTTAGGACTAGTGAAAGGATTAGGTTTAGGCTGAGGGTGAAGGTGATATTAAGGATGAGGGTTAGGTTTACGGTGAGGGTTAGGGTTCGGGGTAGGGTTAGGGTGAGGGTGAGGGTGAGGGTTAGGGTTACCGTTAGGGTTAGGGTGAGGGTTAGTCTGAGGGTTAGGTTTAGGGTTAGTGTGAGGGTTAGAGTTAAGGTTAGGGATTGGGTTAGGGTGAAGGTTAGGGTTAGTTTTAGGGTTAGGGTAAGGGTTAGGCTGAGGGTTAGGGTTAGAGTTAGTGTGAGTGTTAGGTTTAGGGTTATGGTTTGGGTTAGGTTGAGGGTAAAGGCAAGGGTGAGGGTTACGGTGAGGTTGAGGGTTAGGGTCAGGGTGAGGATTAGAGTGACAGTTAGGGTTAGGGTTATGTTTAGGGTTAGGGTGAGGGTTTGGTTTAGGGTTAGGCTTAGGGTGAGGGTTAGGGTTAGGCTTAGCATGAGGGTTAGGTTGTGGGTGAGGGTTGGGTGAGGGTTAGGGTTAAGTTTAGGAATAGGGTGAGGATTAGGGTTAGAGTTAGTTTTAGGGTGTGGGTTAGGCTGAGGGGTAGGTTTAGGGTTAAGGTGAGGGTGACGGTGAGGGTTAGGATTAGGGTTAGGGTGATCGTTAGTGCTAGGGTGAGGGCTAAGGTTAGGGTGAGGGTTAGGGTGATGGTTAGGGTGAGGTTTTAGGTTAGATATGGGTTACGGTTAGGGTTAGGGTGAGGATTAGGGTGAGGGTGTGGGTTAGGTTTAGGGTTAGTGTTAGGGTGAGGGTGATGGTTAGGGTTAGGGTTAGTGTGAGGTTTAGGTTTATGGTGAGGTTAGGGTTAGGATGAGGGTTAGCGTGAGTGTGAGGGTTAGTGTTAGGGTTATGTTTAGGGTTAGGATAAGGGTTAGGCTGAGGGTTAGGGTTAGGGTTAGTGTGAGTATTAGGTTTAGGGTTAGGGTTTGGGTTAGGTTGAGGTAAAGGTTAGGGTAAGGATGAGCTTTAGGGATAGCATTAGTTTTAACGTTAGGGTTAGGATGAGGGTTAGTGTTAGGGTGAGGGTGAGGATGAGGGTTAGGGTTAGGATAAGGTTTAGGCTGGGGATTAGGGTTAGGGTTCGTGTGAGTGTTAGGTTTAGGGTTAGGGTTTGGGTTAGGTTGAGGTAAAGGTTAGGGTAAGGATGAGCTTTAGGGTTAGCATTAGGTTTAACGTTAGGGTTACGATGAGGGTTAGTGTTAGGGTGAGGGTGAGGGTAAGGGTGAGGGTGAGGGTTAGTGTTAAGGTTAGTGTAACGGTTACAGTTAGGGTGAGGGTTAGGGTTAGGGTAAGGGTTAGGGTAAGGTTTTGGGTTAGTGTTAGGGTGAGGGATAGATTGAGGGTGATGGTTAGGGTTAGGGTGAGGGTAAGGGTTAGGGTGAGGGTGAGATTTAGTGTTAGGGTGATGTTTATTGTGATGGTAAGGGTTAGGGTAAGGGTGAGAGTTCACGTGAGGTGAGGGTTACGGTGAGGGTGAGGGTTAGGGTGTGGTTGAGGGTTAAGGTTAGGGTGAGGGATCGGGTGAATTTGAGGGTAAGGGTGAGGGTCAGGTTTAGGTTTAGAGTTAGGGTAAAGGTGAACATTAGGGTTAGCTTTAGGGTTAGGGTGAGAGTTAGGTTGAGGTGTCGGGATAGGTTTAGGGTGAGAGTTAGTGTTAATGTGAGGGTTAGGGTTAGGTTAGGGTTAGTGTGAGGATAAGGGTTAGGGTGAGGGTTAGGGTGAGGGTGAGGTTTAGGGTTAGCATTAGGGTTAGGGTAAGGGTTAGGGTGACGGTTAGTGTTAGGGTGAGTGTTAGGGTTAGTGTTAGGGTGAGGATTAGGGTTAGGTTGCTATTTAGGGTGAGGTTGAGTGTTAGTGTGAGGGTTAGGGTGAGGGTTAGGGTTAGGGTTAGAGTTAGGGTGAAGGTGAGAGTGAGGGTTAGGTTAGGATTAGGTTTAGGGTTAGGGTTAGGCTGAGGGTGAGGGTGAAAGTGAAGGGTGAGCGTTAGGGTTAAAGTTAGGGTGAGGGTTAGGATTAGTGTGAGGGTTAGTGTGATGGTGAGAGTCAGGGTCATGGGGAAGGTTAGAATGAGGTTGAGGGTGAGGATGAGAGTTTGGGTTAGGATTAGGGTTAGGGTAATTTTTAGGGTTAGGGTTAGGGTTAGGGTTATTGTTAGGTTTAGTTTTAGTGTTAGGTTGAAGGTGAAGCTTAGCGTTAGGTTTAGGGTTAGGGTTAGAGTGAGGGTGGGTTTGAGGGTAGGGTTTAGCATTAGGTTTAGGTTTACGGTAAGGCTGAGGGGGAAGTGTAGTTTGAGTGTGAGGGTTAGTGTAAGTGTTAGGTTTAGGGTGAGGGCTAGGGTGAGGGTGAGGGTTAGGGTGAGGGTTTCAGTTAGGTAAGGTTTAGGGTTAGGGTGAGAATTATGGTGATGGTGAGCGTTAAGCTGAGTATAGGTTAGGGTTTAGGGTGAGGGTTATGTTTAGGTTGAGGGTGAGGGTGAGGGTTAGGATTAGAAATAGGGTTAGGGCTAGGGGTAGGCTGAAGGTGAGTGTCAGGTTGACGGTGAAGGTTAGGGTTAGATTTAGGATTAGGATTAGGCAGAGTGTTAGGATGATTGTGAGGGTTCGGATGAGGGTGAGGGTTAGGTTCTCGATGAGGGTTATGGTTAGGGTGAGGATTAGGGTTAGGGTTAGAGTTAGGGTTATGTTGAGGGTAAGTGTTAGGGTGAGGTTTAGTGTGAAGATGAGGGTTAGGGTTAGTGATAGGGTTAGGGTGAGGGTTAGGGTAAGGGTTAGGCTTAGATTGAGGGTGAGGGTGAGTGTTAGGGTTAGGTTTAGGTTTAGAGTTAGGGTTAGGCTGAGGGTGATTTTGAGGGTGAGGGTGAGGGTTAGGGTTAAGATGAGGGTTAGGGTTAGGGTTAGGGTGAGGGTTAGGGTTATGGTTAGCTTTAGGCTGACACTTATGTTTAGGATTAGTTTGAGGGTTAGGGTTAGGGTTAGGGTTAGGGTGTGGGTTAGGGTTATGGTTTGCTTTAGGCTGACAGTTATGTTTAGGATTAGTTTG
This sequence comes from Dipodomys merriami, assembly GCF_024711535.1. Taxonomy (NCBI): domain Eukaryota; kingdom Metazoa; phylum Chordata; class Mammalia; order Rodentia; family Heteromyidae; genus Dipodomys; species Dipodomys merriami. The sequence goes on from NW_027206373.1 coordinate 297,385, forward strand.
AGGGTTAGGGTTAGGGGTAGGGTGAGGGTTAGGGTTAGGTTTATGGTTAGGATAAGGTTTAGGATGAGGTTTAGGGTTAGGGTTAATGTGAGGGTTAGGTATAGGGTTAGGATAAGGGTTAGGGTGAGGGTAAAGGTTAGGGTGATGTTTAGGGTGAGGGTGACGTTTAGGGTTAGGGTGAGGTTTAGGGTGAAGTTTAGGTTTAGGTTTATGGTTAGGGTGAGAGTTAGGGTGTGGCTAAGTGTTAGGGTGAGGGATAGTTTGAGGGTGAGGCTTAGGGTTAGGGTAAGGGTTAGGGTTAGGGTGAGGGTAAGGGTTATGGTGAGGTTTAGGGTGAGGGTGAGGGTTAGGGTTAGCATTAGTGTTAGGGTGAGAGTGAGGGTTAGGGTGAGTGTTTGGGTTAAGGTTAAGGACAGGGTGAGTATTAGGGTTAGGTTTATGTTTAGGGTGAGGGTTAGGCTGAGGGGTAGGGTTAGAGTTAGTGTTTGGATTAGGTTTAGTGTGAGGGTTAGTGTTAGGTTAGTGTGACGGTAAGGTTTAGGGTGAGGCTGAGGGTGAGTGTAAGGTTTAGGGTGAGAATTAGGGTTAGAGTTAGTGTTAGGATGAGGGTTAGGGTTAGGTTTAGGGTTAGGGAGAGGGTGACGGTGAGAGTTAGGATTAGGGTTAGGGTGAGGGTTATTTTTAGGGTGACGCTAGGGTGAGGGTGAGGATTAGGGTGAGGGTGAGGGTGAGGGTGAGGTTTTAGGGTAGGTATGGGTTACGGTTAGGTTTAGGGTGAGGATTAGGGTGAGGGTGTGGGTTAGGGTTAGGGTTAGGTTTAGGGTGAGGGTGAGGGTTAGGGTGAGGGTGAGGTTGAGGGTGAGGTTTTAGGTTAGGTATGGGTTACGGTTAGGGTTAGGGTGAAGATTAGGGTTAGGGTTAGGGTGAAGATTAGGGTGAGGGTGTGGGTTAGGGTTAGGGTTCGGGTTCGGGTTAGCGTTAGGGTTAGGGTAAGGTTTAGGGTGAGTGTTAGGGTTATGTTTGGATTAGGGTGAGTGTCAGGGTGAGGGTTAGGTTTAGTTTTATGGTGAGAGTTAGGGTTAGGGTGATGTTTAGTGTGAGGGTGAGGATTAGGGTGAGGTTGACTGTTCGGGTGAGAGTTAGGGTTAGATTTAAGGTTGGGATAGGGTTAGGTTGAGGGTAAGTGTTAGGATGAGGGTTAAGGTGTGGGTGAGGTTTAGGGTTAGAGTGAGGGTTAGGGTTAGGGTTAGGGTAAGGTTGAGGGTGAGGGCTAGGGTTCAGGTTAGTGTTAGGATGAGGGTTAGGCTGAGGGTTAGTGTTAGGGTTAGGGTGAGGGTTAGTGTGCGGGTGAGGGTTAGGGTGAGGGTCAGGGTGAGGGTGAGGGTTAATTTGAGGCTTAGGGTTAGGGTGAGGGTTAGTGTTAGTGTTAGGGTGTGAGTTAGGGTTATGGTGATGTTTATTGTGAGGGTGAGGGTTAGGGTAAGGGTGAGTTTTCGTGTGAGAGTGAGGGTTCGGTTGAGGGTGAGGTTTAGGGTGTGTTTGAGGCTTAGGATTAGGGTGAGTGTTAGGGTGACGAGGAGGGTTAGGGTGAGGGTTAGGGTTAGGTTTACGGTTAGGATGAGGGTGAGGGTTAGGGTTAGGCTTAGGGTGGGAGTTAGGGTGAGGTGTTGGGATAGGGTTAGGGTGAGGTTTAGGGTTAGGATAAGGGTTATTGTCAGGGTTAGGGTGAGGGTGACGGTTAGGCTTAGCGTTAGGTTTAGGGTGAGGGTTAGGGTGATATTTAGGGTGAGGTTGAGGGTAGGTGTGTGGGTGAGGGTTAGGGTGAGTGTACGGGTGCGGCTGAGGTTGAGGATGAGGGTTAAGGTTAGGGTTAGTGTGAGGGTGAGGGTGAAAGTGAGGGTGAGGTGTAGGGTTAGGGTGACATTTAGGGTAAGTGTGAAGGTAAGTGTGATGGTGAGGGTCAGGTTGAGAGTGAGTGTTAGAATGAGAGTGAGGATAGGGTGAGGGTTAGTGTTAGGATTAGGTTTAGGGTGAGTTTTAGGGTTAGGGTTAGGTTTAGAGTTAGGGGTATTGTTAGGGGTATGGTTAGGGTGAGGATGAGGGTGACGTTGAGGGTTTCTGTTAGGTAAGGGTTAGGTTTAGGGTGAGGATTAGGGTGAGCGTGAGGGTTAAGCTGAGGTTAGGTTTAGGGTGAGGGTTAGGTTTAAGGTTAGGTTTAGGGTTAGGGTGAGTGTGAGGTTTAGGGTTAGGGTTAGGGTTAGGGTTAGGATAAGGGTTAGGCTGAGGGTTAGGGTTAGGGTTAGTATGAGTGTTAGGTTTAGGGTTAGGGTTTGGGTTAGGTTGAGGGTAAAGTTTAGGGTGAGTGTTAGGGTGAGGATGAGGGTTAGGGTTAGGGTGAGGGTTAGGATGAGTGTTAGGAGTAGGGTTATGTTTAGGGTTAGGGTAAGGTTTAGGGTGAGCGGTAGGGTTAGGGTGAGGTTTAGGGTTAGGGTGATGTTTAGGGTGAGGATGAGGTTTAGTGTGAGGGTGAGGGTTAGGGTGAGGGTCAGGGTGAGGGCCTGGGTTAGGTTGAGGCTTAGGGTTAGGGTGTGGGTTAGGGTTAGTGTTAGGGTGAGAGTTAGGGTTACAGTGATGTTTATTGTGATGGTGAGGGTTAGGGTAAAGGTGAGTGTTTAGTTGATGACGAGGGTTTGGGTGTGGTTGAGGCTTAAGATTAGGGTCAGTGTTAGGGTGACGGGGAGTGTTAGGGTGAGGGTTAGGGTTAGGTTTAGGGTTATGGTGAGAGTTAGGTTGAGGTATCGGGATAGGGTTAGGGTTAGGGTTAGGGTTAGATTGAGGGTTAGGGTTATGGTTAGGATTAGTGTGAGGAAAAGGGTTAGGGTGAGGGTGATGGTTAGGCTTAGCATTAGGTTTAGGGTGAGTGTTAGGATTAGGGTGAGGGCGAGGGTTAGGTTTACCGTGATGTTTAGGGTGAGGTTGAGGGTTAGTGTGAGGGTGAGGTTTAGGTTTAGGGTGAGGGTTAGGATGAGGGTTATGAGTAGGGTTATGTTTAGGGTTAGGGTAAGGTTTAGGTTGAGCGTTAGGTTTAGGGTTAGGGTTAGGGTGAGTTTTAGGATGTGGGTAAATGTTAGGGTGAGCGTTAGGGTGAGGGTGAGGGTAAGGGTTAGGTTTAGGGTTAGGGTGAGGGTGAGGTTTAGGGTTAGCATTAGGGGTAGTGTGAGGGTGATGTTTAGGCTTAGCGTTAGGGTTAGGGTGAGGGTTAGGGATAGGGTGAGGGTGATGGTTAGGGTTAGGTTGATATTTAGGGTGAGGTTGAGGGTTAGTGTGAAGGTGAGGGTTAAGGTGAGGGTCAGGGTGAGGGTTAGGGTTAAGTTGAGGCTTAGGATTAGGGTGAGGGTAAGGGTTAGTGTTAGGGTGTGAGTTAGGGTTATGGAGATGTTTATACTGAGGGTGAGGGTTAGGGTAAGGGTGAGTATTCGAGTGAGGGTGAGGGTTCGGTTGAGTGTGAGGGTTAGGGTGTGGTTGAGGGTTAGGATTAGGGTGAGGGTTAGGGTGACGAGGAGGGTTAGGGTGAGGGTGCGGTTTAGTTTTACGTTTAGGGTGAGGGTGAGGGTTAGGGTGAGGGCTAGGGTGAGGTTGAGGGTTAGGTTTAGGGTTAGGTTTAGGTTGAGGGAGGGGTTTAGGGTGAGGGTGAGGGTCATGGTGAGGGTTAGAGTTAGGGTTAGTGTTAGGGTGAGGGTCAGGTGAGTGTTAGGGTAAGGTTGAGTGTTAGGGTTAGGTTTTGGGATAGGGTTAGGGTGAAGGTTAGGGTTAGATTGAGGCTTAGGGTTAGGGTTAAGGTTAGTGTGAAGATAAGGTATAGGGTGAGGGTTACGGTGAAGTTGACGGTTAGGCTTAGCGTTACGTTTAGGGTGAGGGTTAGGGTTAGGGTAGGGTGACGGTTAGGCTTAGCGTTAGGTTTAGGGTGAGGTTGAGGGTTAGTGTGGGGGTGAGGTTTAGGGTGAGGGTACGGGTGCAAGTGAGGTTGAGGATGAGGGTTAGGGTTATTGTTAGGGTGAGGGTGAGGGAGAAAATGAGAGTGAAGGGTAGGGTTAGGGTGATGTTTAGGGTAATTGTGAGGGTTAATGTGATGGTGAAGGTCAGGTTGAGAGTGAGTGTTAGAATGAGGGTGAGGATGAGAGTGAGGGTTAGGGTTAGGATTAGGTTTAGGGTGAGTTTTAGGGTTAGGGTTAGGTATAGAGTTAGGGTTATTGTTAGGGTTAAGGTTAGGGCGAGGATGAGGGTGATGGTGAGGGTTTCGGTTAGGTAACGGTAGGTTTAGGGTGAGTATTAGGGTGAGGGTGAGGGTTAAGCTGAGGTTAGGTTTAGAGTGAGGGTTAGGGTTAGGGTGAGGGTTAGGGTTAGGGTGAAGTTTAGGTTGAGGGTTAGATTTAGGGTGAGGGTGAGGGTCATGGTGAGGGTTAGAGTAAGGGTTAGTTTTAGGGTGAGGTTCAGGTGAGTGTTAGGGTTAGGGTGAGTGTTAGGGTTCGGGTGAGGGTTAGGGTTAGCGTTAGTTTGAGGGTTAGGTTTAGGGTGATGTTTATTGTGAGGGTGAGCGTTAGGGTTTGGGTGATTTTTCGTGTCAGGGTGAGGGTTAGGATGAGGGTGAGGGTTAGGGTTAGAGTTAGGGTTAGGCTGAGGGGTATGGTGAGCATTAGGTTTAGGATTAGGTTTAGGGTTAGTGTTAAGATTAGAGTTAGTGTTAGGGTTAGGTTTAGGGTAAGGGTAAGGTTTAGGGTGAGAGTGAGGGTGAGAGTGACAGGGTGTGGGTGAAAGTTAGGGTTAGTGTGAGGGTTAGGTTCAGGGTTAGGGTTACGGTTAGGGTGAGGGTAAGGGTTATGTAGAGAGCTGTGAGAGGCCGCACCTGGAAGATGGTGCCAGCTTCTGCCCTCCGCCTTCCCGATGGCGAGTGCTCTCTGTGGTAAACAACTCCTGATATGGCTAAGGCAAAGAATCTGGCTTGCTTCCGCGCACCTGAACCTATTGGTGGTTCCCACGTGGCGTATCAGTGTTGGCTACCCAGCGGATACTTAAGGCTGTGGGGAATTCTCCCCGGGGTTGGGGGTCAGAAGATTACTAAAAGGTCCTGAATAAACTGCAGAGAGAAGAGTCCGGTGTCGGGTCTTCCTGGCTGGTCGAGGTGGTAGCGACACGTGGCGGCCCGTACGGGGACTCAGCCATAACCCCAACGAGGACTCAGAACTCTTTGCGGTCAGGGTGGTGCACCGGTAAGTCCCCAGGTAAAAGGGGAATCCGCCACAAGAGCAGGGAGTAAGTTCCCAGGTAAAAGGGGAATCCGCCACAAGAGCGGGGAGTAAGTTCCCAGGTAAAAGGGGAATCCGCCACAAGAGCGGGGGGATTTTTGCTCTTCTCGGTAGATAAAGAGAGTGAGAACCCGGGGCTAGTCAATAGAGTAGCCAAAAGTGAAAGTAAAAGTTTGTTTACCAGCTTTAAAAGTTTAAAACATGGGCGCTTCTTCTTTGCACCCAATTTTTTTGGCTCTCAATGAGCTACTGCACTCAAAAAAGTTAAAAATAAAAAAGAGTACTTTAGAGAGATTTTTGAATGAATGTGACACCGTTGCCCCATGGTTCGCTGTCTCTGGAAGCCTCACGGTGGCCTCTTGGGAGAAACTAGGGAGGGACCTAGATTTTGCCTCTGAACAAGGAACGCTTAAGAGCGGAGTGAGACCAATATGGAAACTGATAAGAGGCTGTCTAGAGGACCAGCGTTGCAGTGAGGCGGTAGAGAATGGTCAGGCCGCCTTAGAAATGCTGCAGGAAGAAAGATCGGAAAGGGCAGACAGCGAAAAGGAGGAGAGCGGGGGCGGGGGGGGGGGTCATACCCTGATTTTGCCGAACTAGAGACCTCTGAGTCTACAGACTCAGAGGAACTACAATCACTCATAGAACAAATAGAAAACACAAAGATAAGAAAGAGGAGGAAAGGGAAAGAGAGAGAGGACCCAGATAAAGACGAATGCACGCCCTCCGTGCACCACCCCACACCTTCGGCCCCTCCGCTCTATGCGGAGGACCCTGGAAGTGGCAGCCCCGGCTGTTCTTTCAGCCCAGGCATGTGGAAAGCGGTCAGAACCGAGTTACATCTAGCCTGTCCAATATTTCAGGATCCACAGGGACAGCGGTATCATGAACCCTTAGATTTTAAGGTGATAAAATCTTTAGCTGAGTCTGTGCGGACATACGGAATCACGGCCTCCTTTACTGTAGCCCAGGTGGAGGCCCTAAACAGACACTGCATGACACCCGGTGATTGGAGTGGGCTCGCACGAGCTTGTTTGAGCCCAGGTCAGTATTTAGAGTGGAAGGCCTTTTTGATTGAATTTGCTAGTGAAGAGGCTGCAGCCAATCAGGCTGGGGGAAACCCAGCTTGGGACAGAGATATGCTGCTTGGACAGGGGAGATTTGCCAATCAGCAGATAGGCTACCCGGTTCAAGTTTATGAACAAATCAATAAAATTGGCATAAAGGCATGGAAGGCCTTACCAAATAAAGGCGAGGTGAGTGGCAATCTTACCCAAATCCTGCAGGGCTCTACGGAGCCGTTTTCAGACTTTGTTGCCTGTATGGTCGAGGCTGCTGGCAGAATTTTTGGTGACCCAGACGCAGTCATGCCATTAATTAAACAGCTTGATTACGAGCAGTGTACTAAGGAATGCAGAGCCGCCATAACCCCATATAAGAATAGGGGACTAGAAGCATGGATGAAAGTTTGCAGAGAGCTGGGCGGACCACTAACTAATGCTGGATTAGCTGCTGCTGTGGTGCAATTAACCCAGAAGAAAGGAGGAGGCTCAGGTGCGTGCTTTAGATGCGGCAAGATGGGACACATAAAGCGTAATTGCCCTGAAAGAGGAAGTGTGATAGAAACAGGAAAGGGACAACAGCCTAAGCGGCTTGGACTGTGCCCTAGATGTAAAAGGGGGAAGCACTGGGCAGTTGAATGCCGATCTGTGAAAGACATCAACGGTCGAACCTTAACGCAGGCCCATTCAAAAAACGGGCAGCAGGGCCCCCGCCCTCAGGGCCCGCAAATATATGGGGCAGTCGAGAACCAGGACAGGAGCTACTACCCAGAACAGTGGCCGACCCTTCGGCACCCCAAGGACCGCGGAGAGCCACTGCGGGCTCAGCAGGACTGGACCTCCGTGCCACCACCAGACTCGTATTAACTCCCCGAATGGGGGTCCAGTTAGTTGACACAGACTTCCAAGGACCCCTTGAGCCTGGCACGGTGGGATTGTTGATAGGGAGGTCATCCACAATTCTGCGGGGCCTTAAGGTGCATCCTGGTGTGATTGACCCAGACTATACTGGAATTGTAAAGATTATGGTTGAATCTCCTAAAGGAATTTTAGCCATCTCCCCAGGAGATAGAATTGCTCAGCTTTTGATTTTACCCAGTTTACATGACCATTTTGCGGCTCAGCCCAAGCTAAGAGGAAAAGGGGGTTTTGGATCCACGGGAACAGACTTAACATTCCTGTCTCTTGATTTGGACCAAAGACCAGTTCTTGAACTCAATGTTGATAATAAGAAAATTTTGGGCCTTTTGGATACTGGGGCAGACAGGAGCATTATTGCCAGAAAAGATTGGCCATCAGGATGGCCTGTACAAGCGTCCTCCCAAACCTTACAAGGTCTGGGATATGCTAAGGCCCCTGACATGAGTGCGAGACAGCTGCACTGGAGTGATGAAGAAGGACATTCTGGTATAATACAGCCTTATGTGTTAGAGCTCCCGGTTTCCTTATGGGGCAGAGACCTTATGAAAGAAATGGGATTTAAATTAAGTAATGACTATTCCCCTGCATCACAGGACATGATGGTGCGTATGGGTTATCACCCCAGTTTTGGACTAGGTAAATTTCTACGAGGGAACAAGGAGCCTATTAAAGTGTACCAGAGAAACCACAGGCAGGGCTTGGGTTTTTCCTAGGGGCCACTGGGGGAGGGATCCCCATATCCTGGAAAACAGAGGAACCGGTGTGGGTGCCTCAGTGGCCACTTTCCTCTGAAAAATTAACTGCCGCCAGGACATTAGTACAGGAACAGTTAACCCAAGGACACATTAAACCATCAGTATCCCCGTGGAATACACCCATTTTTGTTATTAAAAAGAAGTCTGGAAAATGGCGTTTGTTACACGATTTACGAGCCATCAATAACCAGATGCAAATTATGGGCCCCGTACAACGAGGCCTACCTTTGCTTTCTTCCCTGCCGGCCTTTTGGCCCATTATTGTGATTGATATAAAGGATTGTTTTTTTTCCATTCCCTTGCATGATCAAGACAGTGTGAGGTTTGCTTTTACTATTCCCTCCTGCAATCATGAGGAGCCAGATAAAAGATATGAGTGGGTAGTTTTGCCTCAGGGCATGGCCAATAGTCCTACTATGTGCCAACTTTATGTGGATGAAACTCTTGCCCCTCTTAGACAAAAATATCCCAAATTAAGATGCATTCATTATATGGATGATATTTTACTAACAGCAAAGAGTAAACATATGCTGGAAAAGGCGTATGTGGATTTGATTGAGATGCTAAAGCACAGAGGACTGTTTATAGCTCCTGAAAAGGTACAGCAGGACCAGGTTATAAATTACTTAGGAGCGAAAATATGTAAAAATTGCGTTACTCCACAAAAGGTAGAGTTGAGAAAAGATAATCTAAAAACCTTAAATGATTTTCAAAAATTGTTAGGAGATATTAATTGGGTTAGAAGCTATTTAAAGCTACCAAATTATGAGTTGAGACCCCTTTATGCTATATTACAAGGAGACTCTGCTTTGGATTCTCCTAGACAGTTAACCAAAGAGGCAAGAGAGACTTTACATAAGATAGAAGAGAGATTACAAAATGCCTGCTTACAGAGAATACAGGAAGACAATAGTATTACCCTGTGTATACTCCCTACCTTGTCTCAACCTACTGAGTTGTTGTGGCAAGAAGGCCCGTTGTTTTGGATTCACCCGAAAATATCACCGGCCAAGTCCATTGAATATTACCCTACTGCTGTGGCTGGTGTTGCACTCTCTGGAATTCAACAATGCTTACAGTATTTTGGAATTGCCCCGTCTATCATTATAGTTCCTTACACCAGCCATCAAGTTCAAACTTTGTGTGCTACTATAGATGATTGGGCTATTTTACAATGTAGCTTTACTGGACAAATAGACAACCACTTTCCAAAACATCCCCTTTTGGGGTTTTTCAAGGAACACCCAATTATCTTTCCAAAGGTAACGACTTCTCAACCTATTGTAAGTGCCCCTAATGTATTTACTGATGGCTCAAAAACGGGATGTGGTGTATACATGGTTGAGGCACAACGACCGGTACAACACCAGTTTCAGCCCGGTGCTCCTCAGATGGTAGAGTTAAAAATTGTTATAAAAGTTTTTGAAGCATGCCCGTTTTCTTTTAATTTAATATCTGATTCTGCTTATGTTATTAATGCTCTCAAGGTTTTAGAGGTTGCCGGACCTATTAAGAGTTCCAGTCCGGTTGGTCCATTGTTTCAACAATTACAACAGTTGATTTGGCAGAGAAAATCATGCTTTTATCCCTTGCATATTCGGGCTCATACGGGCCTGCCAGGACCCCTGGGCAAAGGAAATGATGTAGTGGATCAATGGACCAGACAAGAATGGGTATTTATTATCTCTGCCTTAGACAGAGCCAAAACCTTTCATAAAACATTTCATGTTAATGCAAAAGCACTACAACAAAAATTTCAAATTTCTCGAGCCGATGCGAGACAGGTGATATTAGACTGTCCTCGATGTGTAATTTATCAGCATCCGCCTAGTGTTGGGGTTAATCCCCGGGGTTTGCTCCCGCTAAAAGTTTGGCAGATGCTTAGGGTTAGGGTTAGGGTTAGGGTGATGTTTAGGGTGAGGGTGAGCGTTCAGTGAGGTTGAGGGTGAGGGTGAGCGTGAGGGTTAATGTTAGGGTTATGTTTAGGGTGAGGGTGCGTGTGAGGGATAGGATTAGGAATAGGGTTAGGGTTAGTGTTAGGCTGAGTGTAAGGGTCAGGGTGAGTGTGAAGTTTAGGGTTAAAGTTAGGGTTAGGGTTAGGGTGAGGGTTACAGTTAGTCTGAGGATTATGATTAGTGTTAGGGTTAGGGTTAGGGTGAGGGTAAGGGTTAGGTTGAGGATAAGGGTGAGGGAGAGGGGTAGGGTTGGAGATAGGTTTAGGCTGAGGGCTAGGGTGAGGGATATTTTTAGTTTAAGGGTTAGGATGAGGGATTCTTTTAGGAAAGGTTTAGGGTTATTGAGAGGATTAGCGTGAAGTTGAGGGTTAGGTTGAGGGTTATGGTTAGGGTGAGGGTTAGGGTTAGGTTTAGGGTAAGCGTTAGGGTTTGGGTGATGTTTAGGGTGAGGGTGACGGTTGGGGTGAGGATGAGTGTTCGTGGAAGTGTGAGGGTTTGGGTGAGGGAGAGGGTTAAGTTATGGTTGAGGATTAGGGTTAGGTTGAGGGTTAGTGTTAGGGTTGGGGTTAGTGAGAGGGTGCGGGTTAGGGATAGGGTTAACATTAGGTTGAGGGTTAGGGTTTGGGTTAGTGTTAGGGTGAGAGTTAGGGTTAGAGTGCGGGTTATTGTGAGGGTGAGTGTGAAGTTTAGGGTTAGGTTGAGTTTGATTGTGAGGGATAGGTTTAGGATTAGTGTTTGGGTTAGGGTTAGGTTAAGTGTTAGGGTGAGGGTGAGGGTTCAGGTGAGGGTGAGGGTTAGGGTGTGGGTGAGGGTTAGGGTTAGGGTGAGAATTAGGGTTAGGGTTAGCGTTAGGGTTATGGTGAAGCTAATGGTTAGTGTGAGGTATACTGTGAGGATGAGGGTTAGGGTTAGTTTTAGGGTTAGGGTGAGGCTTAGGGTTAGGTTTAGGATTAGGGTGAGGTTGATGTATAGGGTGATGTTTAGCGCTATGGTGAAGGTTATGGATAGGGTTAGGGTGAGGGTGAGGTTGAGTGTTATGTTTGCAGTTAGGGTGAGGGTGAGGGTGAGGGTTAGTTTTAGGGTAAGGATTAGGGTTAGGCTGAGTGTGAGGGTGACAGTAAGGGTATGGGTTAGGGTTAGGGTGAGGGTTAGGTTTAGGGTTAGTGTTAGGGTGATGGTGAAGGTTAGGTTTAGGTTTAGGGGTAGGGAGAGGTTTAGGCTGAGGGTTAGGATTAGGGTTAGTGTGAGGGTTAGGTTTAGGGTTAGGGTTTGGGTTAGGGTGAAGGTTAGGTTTAGGGTGAGGGTGAGTGTTAGGGTTAGGGTGAGGATTAGGGTGAGGGTTAGGGTGTAGGTAAGGGTTAGGGTGAGGGTTAGGATGAGGGTGAGGTTTAGGGTTAACGTGAGGTTAAGGGTTAGCGTCAGGGATAGGATGAGGATTAGGGTGAGCATGAGGGTTAAGGTGAGGGTGAGGGTTAGGTTTAAGTTTATGCATAGGGTGAGGATTAGGGTTAGGGTTAGGGTTAGGGTGAGGGTTAGGCTGAGGGGTAGGTTTAGGGTTAGTTTGTGTGTTAGGTTTAGTGTGAGGGTTAGGGTTAGGGTTAGGGTGAGGGTAAGGATTAGGGTGAGGGTGAGGGTGAGGGTGAGTGTGAGGGTTAAGTGTTAATGTTAATGTGACGGTTACTGTTATGGTGAGGGTTAGGTTTAGGGTGAGGGTTAGGTTTAGTGTAAGGGTTTGGGAAAGGATTAGGGTTAGGGTGAGTGTCAGGGTGAGGGTTAGGTTTAGGTTGAGGTTTAGGGTTAAGGTGAGGGTTAGGTATAGACTTAGGTTGAGGGTAAGTGTTAGGATGAGGTTAGGGTGAGGGTGAGGTTTAGGGTTATGGTGATGGTTAAGGTTAGGGTTAGGGTTAAGTTGAGTGTGAGGGTTAGTGTTAGGGTTAGGTTTAGGGTTAGGGTAAGGGTTAGGCTGAGGGTTAGAGTTGAGATTATTGTGAGTGTTAGGTTTAGGGTTAGCGTTTGGGTTAGATTGAAAGTAATGTTTAGGGTGAGGGTTAGGGTGAGTGTGAAGGTTAGGGATAGGGTGAGGGATAGGGTGAGGTTTATATTTAGGGTTATGGTTAGGGTTAGGGTGAGGGATAGGGTGAGGGTTAGGTTTAGGGTTAGGGTTAGGGTGAGGTTAAGGTTGTGGGTAACTTTTAGGGTGAGGGTTAATTTGAGGGTGAGGGATAGGGTGAGGGATAGGGTTAGGTTGAGGGTTAGGGTGATGTGGATTGTTAGGGTTAGCATTAGGTTTAGGGTGAGGGTGAGGGTTAAGGTTATGGTTAAGGTTACGGATACGGTGAGGATTAGGGTTAGGGTTAGGTGTAGGGTGAGGGTTAGGATGAGGGGTAGGGTTAGGATTAGGGTGATTGTTAGGTTTAGTGTGAGGTTTTGTGTTAGATTAAGGGTGAGGGATAGGTTTAGTCTGAGAGTTAGCGTTAGTGTGAGGGTAAGGGTTAGGGTGAGCGTTAGGCTGAGGGTGAGTTTTAGGGTTAGCATTAGGTTTAGGGTTAGGGTTAGGATGAGGGTAAGGGTTAGGGTGAGGGGGAGGTAGAAGGTGAGGATGAGTGTTAGGTTTAGGTATA